>NW_028258175.1:13523835-13854602 GCF_053883595.1 Heterocephalus glaber
CATTCTAATCCTTGAAACAGAAGCTAGGGGTGTCACACTGAACAAGATGTGATCTGAAGCATCAGAAAGTCCTGGGTCAATTTGGGGAAACTGAAACTCAAACAGGTGATAATGATAGATTGATAAACAGGAGAACAGGAGAAATACTGAGGGCTGGAGGGTGTACAAAAGGTGGAAAAGAGAAACCAGGAAGCTTGAAGCTTCTGCGATCCCCCACAGAGGAAGGGATGTTCAGGCTGATACTGAAGAATAAATTGGACTCTGCTGGCCAAAGAAGAAGAAGGTTAACTGCCACTAGTAGACTGTGAGAAACATTTACAAGATCCAGAATCAGCAAGGGACAGATATCTAGGCTATGCAAATTGACTCCTACATTATGAAGCAAAGATACAAAACCCAATGAAAAGATGCATACACTCATAAACAGGTGATTCAGATATGGAGAAGTCTGAATAACTTCATGATATATGAAGAGATCCCCAACTTCTTTAATAACTAGAAAAATGTGAATTTAGATCACCCCATACTTCATATGTATGAAGCACCCCATGCTTCATACTCAGAATGAAGACACACGAGAAAGATGGCAAAGCCAAAAAGCATGAATTTGGTGTGAGCAATACCATCCAGAAAACCTATCTGATGGGCCTTGGTCAACTAAGGTATTCATATACCTATTAGTCTCTCTCAGTTATACATCCTAGGGGGAATCTTCCCATGTGTAAAACAGGATGAGTCTAAAGCATCAGTTTTGGGGGGGAAGTATTATGAAGTTGGAAGCAATTTAAGTCTCCATTATGAGGGGACTGGATAAACAAAATGTAATAGGTGCACATTATAGAAAATCACACAGCATGAGAAATTTGTGAGCTAAATATACGAAAAGCAATGTGGATAGATCATAAAACAGTGTTGTGTTAAGAAAGCCTCATTGAGTTTATAACACAATACCATGTTAATTTAAGACATTCAAATTCAAAACAGCTGCAAATTTTGTATTGACAAATACATATCAAACATGAGAAAAGGTGCTCATTGGAGAAGGAAAATGATACTGGGGAGAAGGTATATAGGGGAAGAAATAAATAGCAAAATAAGAAAATAATTGGCTGTCTGATGATGTGCCATGGATTAAAAAACATGATTAACTCAGCTCTGTGCCACTGAGATCCAATACACAATCAATCCCAAAACCAAACCATAACAACAGGGAGAAAGGACTTCAGGCAGAGGGAATAACAAGTGTAAATTTTCAGAAACAAAAGAAGTCAGGATCATTCTGGAATGGCAAGAGTGGAACAGGACTGGAACAAGTGGTGTAAGACAGGGAGTGGTGAGGAGAAACTAGATTATGGAGACCCCAAAACCACACTGCATGATTGAGGTGTCTCCCGAGGACAACAGGGAGCCATCGAAGGATTCTAAGCAGCATGACTGTGTTTTAAATCTTGTTCTAAAGTCCAATGTGAAAGTAAGCAGTTCACCTGACTCTGAGGCTCAGGGAATTCATCTATATTCCTGCGGCATATTTATCAAGTTTAATGAACTAGGCTTTGGGCATCTTAGCATCCAAATCATGGACCTAATTTTCCCCACTTTTAAACCAATTTTGAGACTGTCATTGACACTTTACCAGTAGCGATATATAAAAGGCAAGAACAGAATCATACTATGTGACCTTAAGCTAAGTCACCTACACCTTGAACATGAATTGCCTCAGGTTTTTTTGTTTTGATCAGTAACAACAGCATAAGCACTTCCTGCATCCAGTTACTATTGGAATCCAATAAGAATTAACTCTGAATTTTCACAATAACCTTATAAGATATATTATTAACATTATTATTTGCATTTTATATGATGATGACACCAGAACAGATAGAGATGCTAAGTACTTTGCTTATGGTCATTAATGGTTAGTAGATGTAGGAGCTAAGGTTGAAGCAGGCGATTCTGTTTACAGACTGACAGTCTGTTTTGTGACCCTGTCTCACTGTGCTGCTCTTACATTGCTTACTTCAAAGAGTGTGGCAATGGATGAGCTAGAGCAAGTACTGTGCCTGGCACATTGGAACACAGAAATCTAAAACCAATGGCTTCTGGGATATATTGTGACTGCATAAAGGTCTTATTAGACCTGAACACATTTCTGAAGATTTGTATTCATATTTTGAAAATCTGAAGATCTTACATAAAATTCAGAATTTTGGATGAGAAGTTGAAAAATTTGGCAAGATAGTCCTCCTGTTTCCTCCTGGAACAAATCAGTTGGATCTGAGTAGCAGCTACCCACTGGACAAGGCATGGACTCTCCACTTTTCCACAGCCACCCCTCTCCTTAATACACCAAACTCGTTTTTCTCATTGCAACTAACTGCTTCACCCTAACAGATTTTAATGTTATGACCTCTGCTGTAGGGGATCAATTAAATGATCCAATCACAGAGAACATGGGCTATTCCAAAGCTTAAATACCCAAAGCCTGATATCTATCAGAATGTGAATAAAAATTAAAATCTTTCTGAAGATTTATCTTCCTGGTCTCAATTTTCATTAGCCATTTTCCCGTTAGCCTTTATTTATTTCCTCCTGGAATAGCCAAGTGACACATAAATACCATCCAAATGTGAGCAGTGAGGTTGTACCTTCAGAAGCCAAGCGTGAGACTTGGCTCTTCCAATATCTCTCTATTCATTCAAATCTAATTACCAAATGATTTTTAATCATTGTGAAATAAATTCACTCTTCATGTCTGGAATTGTTAAAGCCCTAATTTAATAGCAACAACCAAAAATAAAAAAACCCTCTAATAGATTTGTACTCAGAAACAACATGGCCTGTGTTGTCAGATGTTCAATAATTGAGCTTCAAATGAAGTGTGCAAATACAATATTTGTGTCATAAACCATCGGGCTTGTCACATAATAGATTTTTGAAGGGTCACGTTTCATGACTCTCTGAGCAGCGTTATGCTGGAATGGTGAAGTAGCCACATTGAGGTTTATAGGTTCCATTTGCTTGGAGAGAAGAGAAGGAGGCTCACTTTATGCAGTGAGAAGAAGCATGGTAATGCAACACTTCTCTGGAGCCTACCATTAGAGAGCAGTGGCTGGAATTCATCTATCCAACTTAATAATGGAACTCATGTTAATCCTTCACTGGGTCATGAGATGGGATTTGGATTCTCTACAAATCTAGAGGGATTTTGTGCTTCCTTACTATCACTGACTATGGTAGGAAGAAACATGCACCCCCTCAAGATGTCCTTGTTTAAATCCCCCTGGCTGGGAATATGTTAGGTGACATGGCAAAAGGAGATTAAGGTTGTGAATGAAATTAAGCTTCTAATCAGTTGACCTTAACAGGGAGACAAACCTTTGTTATCTAGATAAGCCCACTGTACTTACAAGAGATTTATATGTGGAAGGAGGAGGCAGCAGAGGGTAGCCAGAGGGAGGTGTATCATAGGAGAGGGTCAGAGGGATGCAATACAAAGTGAGCTTCACCTTCCATTGCTGGAAGGAGCACTGATGGAAGAAAGGGGTAGGACCTGAAGAATGCTTGGGGCATTAAAAACTGGAAAGGCCAACAGGGATTCTTCCCCACTTCCAGAAGGAAGCCAGCTCCACCCATACCTAGATTTTAGCTCAGTAAGACTTCTGTTGGACTCCTGACCTACCTGAGTGTCCACATCATAAATCTAGCTGTTTAAGACACTGACATTGAAGACAATCCAAAGCGGCAGCAACTGAAAACTGACATATTGACAATAAAAGTAAGTTTGTGGGGAAAATAAGAGAAATTGGCACACTGGCTTTTTCCCCCTCAAAATTAGTTGGTTGGGATAAAAACAAAGGATCTTACATCTCCTCAATGTTGCAATGCACATTTGTTTTTCAAATTTTATCATTTCTCAATACAGGATGTATTCCCACAAGTGATGAATACAGCTAATAGAGTGTTTTTCTCCCCAAACCCTCCTACCAAAATGAAAGCTGTTATTAAATAGATTGTATATTTTATAATCTCAAACACCTCAATAGCACACCAAAGTAGACATTTTAAGAAGTGAGCAGGTGGAATTCAATTCAGTGAGTGTTGATTGAATACCTTGTCCATGCCAGCTGTGTTTCTAGGCACCAGGGTGGGTGGGGCATGGGGAGAGACATGCTCTCCGATTCACAGTGTTCTCAGATAAGTGGAACAATGACCTAGGCATAGTAAATTGTACCAAAATTCAGTCCCCTGTTGCAATTAAGGCTCTGAACACAGCAGGCTACAAAGAGATTATACCTGACTAGTTCAGCTCTGAGTCCCCTCTCTAACATAGACAGTACCTAGCACAGAGTAGGTACTCCTATCATTATACAGTTTTTACATCAGACACTCCTTCTTTTTCTATCAGAGGGATTACACTGTGTCCTCATTTGGCAACAGGAGAAACAGGCTTAGAGTGAATAATTAATTTTCCTGAAGTCACATAACAGCTTAGGTTTCTCCCCTTCAGCCTTGCTGGCATTTTGGGCTGGGGAATTTGTTGTTGCAGGGGCTCCTTCCTGTGCTTTAGGGTATGTTTCACAGTATTCATAGCCTCAGGTTCCTGGAAGCTGCTAGCACATGCTGATCTACATGTGACAACCAAGGTATCTCTAGATACTGCCAAATGTCTTCTGAGAGAAGAGGGGCAACACTAGCCCAGGCTGAGAACCACTAGCTTAGAAAAAGAGACAGTAATGTTAAAGCATGTGTACTCTTAAAATATAGCCACAAGCCTTTGATGCTCTTCCTTCTCAGAGCTGAGGCCTAATTCTTATTCTCTTGAGTATGTGGGACTTAATGACCTGCTGCTAACAAATGAAATGTGGTAGACAGCACAGGACACATGGGATTAGGTCACAGAAGCCATTTTGGCCTCCTCTTTGTTCTCTCTCTTGAATTGCTCACTGCCATCTCAGAACATCCAAGTCTTACAGAGAAGTCAACATGGTGGAGAATGGAGGATTCCCACCTATAGCCAGTGAGGAGCTGAGTAGTCAACTGCTACATAAGGTCAGACATCTTAGAAACAGATCCTCCAGCACCAAACAAACCTTCAGATGACTGAGGCCTCCGCTGATGTTTAATTTTATTCCCATGGGACACCCTGAGCCAAAACTACTTGGCTAAGCCATGCCTGGATTCCTGACCCTTGGAAGCAGTCACAGTAAATGTTAACGTTACTCTACTAAGCGTTGGGATATTTGTTATGCAGCAATAGACAACTCACACAAACTAAGTAATATGCTGAAGAAAGGAAGACTGGTCTAGACTGGCTGGGCTTTAGGGTGCATGTCAGGGTAGTAGGAAACAGGAATGCAATGAAGGAACTGGAAAGGCAGACAAGGGTAAGTTTGAAATGGACCTTGAAATTCATGCTCAGGGATTTTAATTTCATTCTAGAGGGACCTGGCCTCATTATGGGGCTGTAGGACCTGTGCATTTGTCACTCCTAATAAACACAAGTCTGAGCATGTCAGTTTTCTGTTTAAGTTTCCCAATGGCTTCCCATTGACATAAGCATAAAGGACAAATACTAATGTAAGCAGAGAGAACCCTTCAGTTTCTTTCTTCTGCCTAGATGGTCAGCCTAATATTCTCCAATCCTGCTTCAGTATTGTTCCTAGACCAATACACATACACACGTCCTCAACACTCCTCAACCCCTAGCACTTAGTACTCTTACATGCTGGATTCTCTTGTGCTCTTAAACACTTGCCCTTGTCCTGGACACCCCTCCGCATTTCTGCCTTTTGGGGCCCTGGACCAAAGGCCCATTTTTGGAAAGGCTTTTCTGTCCCTCCTAGCCTGGGACATGTGCCTCCTGTATATTCCCATGTTAGTCTAGGTAATTCATTATCCTGGTACTCCTGAGATGGATTGGTGTTCATTTATGTAACACTTTCCTCCACCGGGACTTAAGCTCCTGAATTTATTGGCTGTGCTTTTAATCTCCAAAGATGGTAGGTGTCTAATAAATGTTTGAGGAACAAGTGAATAAATGATCGTTGAGTTATTGCTGATTGCCATGTCTGAAGAAACTCAGAATACTCTGTAGTTTGGTAGCTGGGTGATTTGTCTTAGGAGGTTTCTGAAGAAAAATAAGTCCAGTATTAAGATGCCTTATCTTGCCCAATGGATGTATATACCTTGTAGTCGAACTGGACATAAACACGGATATAGCAATAGCAGGTCCAGTTCTTTTCCACAAATCACTGGACCAGTTTCCTTCAGAACAGACCAAGAGGCATTGCCCTCACTTTGAAACATGACCCAATTTCACTGACTCATGGGCAGAAACCCTGAGAAGTTGATCCCTTTCCACTCATGTCCCCAATCTTTCCTCATGTGACAGAAAAAAAAATAGCTAACTGTAACTCTGATTATTTCAAACAAGTGTGGTTCGGTTAACTGTCTGGAGGCTCTTAACTGTGGTAGAATCTGTTTTTGCAAACTGGGTTGGTCTTAGGGAGACAAGCGAGGTAGAGCTAAAGAATCTCACTGCTTCAGATATATCAGGCAAAACCAGGAGTCAGACATTTGAGAATGATGCAGGACAGAGACCAGCAAACCATAGTTCACTGGCCAAGTCCTCCTTTTTCACTATAGCCTTGGAGCTATAACTGGTTTTTTACATTATATTTTAATTGTTGCATTTGAGATGCCTTTGTTAAGTGTCTGTATAATGTCTTTGATTTTTGCCTCTCAGCTTGGAAAGCTG
Source organism: Heterocephalus glaber (assembly GCF_053883595.1). Taxonomy (NCBI): domain Eukaryota; kingdom Metazoa; phylum Chordata; class Mammalia; order Rodentia; family Bathyergidae; genus Heterocephalus; species Heterocephalus glaber. The sequence goes on from NW_028258175.1 coordinate 13,530,593, forward strand.
AAAATATTTCATCCATATGGCCATGTAAGGAAAAGTTTGCTGACCCCTGATATAGAAGGAGAGAAAGAATCCATCAGAGATGGGCTTTGGAGAACAGACATAAAGACTGTGGATCTTGAAGTCAATTACAGTGGGGTGTGCCATGTAACACCCGTCCTCTCCATCCTCCCGGGAATCTGTGCCATGTCGAAGGCTGTGAGTCATGGACTCTCTAATAGGATCCAGTGTGCAGTGTACACATGTGAAAGCAGACTGGTGTACCAGAGCGTGTCCATCCACTGGTCACAGAGGACCTGCCCATGTGTTGTTTTGGGGGCTTAGGCTGGGCTAGGGAGGAATAGCACTTTCATCCCCTGGTTTTTACTGCTGCTATGGGCTCCAGCTTGCTGGGTCTTGTTGGAGCCGTCCTTGGAGAGGGTGTGTCTGGCTTTCACTTAATCACCAGGCTCCTCTCTTCTCCCAGCAGCCCATCAGCCAGTGCTCACAGCCACTTCTTGCAAAGAGCCCTCTTACCCATCAGGGGAAGATAATGCCCAGCAATCATTTTGACTTTTCCAGACTTAATGTTCTCTCTCTCCTCAGGTCCTTCCTGCCCTAGTGCAAAGTGTAAGGATGCTATTTTAAGATATCCTTCAGTACCAAAATACCACTCTGAGACACTTGTGTCCTTCCTTCCAATAATCTCTTTTGTTTAAGCCATAAAGAACTCATCAGGAGGGGCAAGTCATGGCGTCCTATGGGAAGCAAGCCAAAGGGCAGTGTGGAGATTCTTCTGGTATTTCTGCTGTTCCCAGGCATGAGTACTTTCAAATTTATAACAGTGAGGATGGTGCATGTTCTTTGTCTTTCTCAGTCTCTCACCCTCATTGTTCTAGACTGGGGACGGAGAGGAGGGACAGCAGAGGTCTCAGGCTTTATGTGGATGGACCACCAAAGTGAGAAAGGACAGGCTTGGAATGACCAAGTGAGGCTCAGCCTGGCCCCACAGAAAGAGCTGGAGAATATCCGAACAAGAGAGAAGATCGGGTAGCAGAAGTATTTTCCCTATAGTGGAAAAGAAAATCAGGCCTGTATTGAAAGGCAGTGTCCGGGATGGGTGTCTAGTGACATAGTAACTAACAGACATTTGGAAGAATTGGTTATAAGCACAAGCTTTCACTGTAATAACAAACATTTATTGAATACTAACTCTGTGCAGGTCTATGCAAATCCATTTACAAGACTGCAGATAAGATTTCTACAGTATAGAAACTATTGTTACCTCGTATTTACAAAAGATGAAACAAAGGTCAGAGAGGCTAAGTTATTTCTCCACCATCACACAGCTCGTGAGTGGGAGAACTGGGGCTGATCCTTGGCCTGACCCGAGAACCTGCGCTCATTAGCTCCCCATTAGGTCAGCTCTCCCTGGGACTTTACTGCTCCTATCTCGTCTCCCACGCCAGCCAGGCGCCAGCACATACTTTGAAGAAACCAACTCCCATAGACAGCTGTCTAGATGGTGTTGATATTATAAATGGTATTATTAAAAAATAAGGATATGGCTTATAAATCAGGCAAAGGGAAGTTATGATTCTTCTGGACACTCTAATCTATCTTGCTATAATTGCCTGTATATGAAATGCCCGCATGAGGTTATCGGAGTATTCCCTGAGTCGTCTGCGAAGGTAAGATTGCAATTTTAGCGACCCTTGTTACACAAACCAAAGCAATCTGTTCTACTTTGACACTCTGACATTCCTGTCTTGCAAAAGGGATGCAGGCAGGGACAGAGAGGCATATATCCACCTCCCTGTTCCAAGTGAAAATGGGAAGGGTTAACCTGGAGGCAGTCTCAGTGCCAGTGACAGCTCTGGGCTCTAACCATACTAAGAAGTAGGCAGCAATCTTGGGGGTATTTAAACAGAAAACCACAGCTCCGTTTCTTTAAACCATCTTTAACCTTTAGTTCTAGAAACCCTAATTAAAAATCAATTCCGCTTTTTGTAGTAAATCTGACAGTAATTCTATCTCTAATGGCAGTGGCAAGATAAATAGTGTGCCAGGTAAACTCAGCAGGAAAATGACATTTTCATTAGCAATTTACTGGGTGTGAAATTTCTACCATGATAAAGCATTCCTGAACAATACAGAGAAACTGTCTCCCTCGGGCGGTCCATTCCACTAATTAACGGGGGACACTAGTGGGATTAAATGTCTGCTACCCAAATTATTTTAGTGTTCACAGCAGTTATTTTGTATGCACCTTGCACAGAGAAAATAAGTTGGGACCCAAAACAATAAACAAGCTGACATAACAAGATGATTGCAGCCTATTGCAGTCCAGAAAAATCTAATCTGGTCTCCTAACAGCATCGCAATCTTTATTGTGATTCTATGGGTCTCCATTCATCAGCTCATTTTGGCAAGCTATCCTCACTAGTCATCATTCACTTTCAGGGTAGCCTCCGAACAGGTATTGACTTTAGAGACTGGCAATTTATCCTGGACTGTGTATCCCTCCATCAAGATTCTCTGGCAGTCTTTGAAGCAGGCTGAGAAAGAAGAATTTGGCCCATACCCTAGACTTCCAGAGAGATGCCAGGGGAAGGAAAAAAGAGGGCAAGCAAAATTCTCAATCCCAAGTGGGAACAAAACACTGGTATCACGTCCGTCCTTGCAAAGACCCCAAGGATGTTCCTAGTGACCTATCCAATCAGGATGTGTACTGTCGTGACTTATTAGTACTGAAGGGGGTACTGCTGAAGAGTGTTTATATTTACTAAGGGGCTGCTAAGTACCTGAGATTTCAAAAGCATTTAAACCTTACATCAAGCTCATGATATAGGTATCATGATTAGCTCCCTTTTCAGATAACAAAGCTGAGGAAGAGAGAGCTAAAGTGATCCACACAAGCTAACAAATGACATCCAATGAAGACTATTGAAACTTTCAGTTCCTAAGGATTTTTCCCTGCTGTGGAAATAAAATTCTTACAACATGAGCTAACATTTTAAAGTGTGCAATTCAGTGGCATTTACAACATTTACAATGATACAATGATACAACATTTACAACTCTATCTAGCTCCTGGCCATTTTCACCACCCTAAAGGGAAACCCTGTACCCATTAAGCACTTCCTCCCTACCACTCTCACCTTTAGTATCTACTAGTTTGCTTTGTTTCTCTACGAGTTTTTTAAAGCAGCAGTACCCTGTTTTCTGTTGCTATAACAAAATACCCGAGGAAAGGTACTATACAATGAAAAGATGTTTATTTGGCTCACAGGTTAAGAGGCTGAAAATCCAAGATCAGGTGAATCCATCTGTTCAGCCTCTGGTTACATTACAAAATGGCAGATGATGTCAAAGGGGAGCATAGTCAAGGCAGGAAACTAAGTGGATTCAGAGGCCAGGCTCGCTGTTTTATAACAACTCACTGTTGTGAGAACTAACTCCATGAGACCCACCGTCATCCCTCCCAAGGACAATGTCTCCAGTGACCTCATCTCCTCCCACTGGACCCCACCTCTTAAATGTCCCATCACTTCTCAGCACCACTGAGCCAGAGACCAACTTTCCAACACAGGACCCTATGAGGGACGGCTAAGAACATATCCAAACCAAAGCAAATCCTGATCTACAAAATAAAAGAAATCAGAGTTGCTGATTGAAGTTGGGGGAAGTATTTGGGAGACTAGTACCTTCAGTGTTTTGAAAACCGTCACAGACCCAAGAGATACACAGTAGCCTTTGGACCTAGAAGACTATTAGAGGAGAATTCTTCAGAGAACATGCTATAAGGGGCCCTGTCTGTTCCGTACTTATTTTTTTCCTTTTTCAAGGAACAGATGAGGCCGATAAACTATGAGCAATGTTCCTGAGCAGGATTTGGTGGGGTCTCTGCACCCCACTGAGTGGGCACCATGCATTTGCCATGAGTAAGGATTCTGTCACAGCACAAGATTAGGAATCTTGCTTGGTGGCCTTCCTTGTTATGCTCATCCCATAGACAGATGTGGAGGGACTCTACACTTTGTATCTCAGATAAGGCAAACAGAAGATGAATTTTATTATGGACTCATCATTTTAACCCACAGAAAATAAAGAAAGTGTCAGAACACAGGCTAGAATGGTCACCTGACATAGCAACTAGGGTCTTGACTGTAGCTCTGGAGCTGGCACAATTCCACATGATTTCCATCTGTACTTGTTAAGTCATGAACAGGAGTCATTTATGTAATCGGCATGACCATAATTTGCATGTGGTACCTATACCCCATCTTTAGATGGGCTTCCACAGAGCCTATGATAAGCCTTTTGGTTCTGCCTCTTGACTATGGGTTGGGCCAAGGTAGACATGACATCTACACCTGAATGATGATACCAAGAACATCACTGAGGTTGAGAATGTGATTCAGGAGTTCTACAGGGTTGCTGTTGGGCTAAGAAGCCACACAATGGAGGTAAGGCCAGAATTTCTGACTTTGAATTCAGAAAGATGCCAATTATACCAGCTAGGGTTCTTTTGGTTGCAAATACCAAAAGAACCCATGTAACTCAAACTAATCCAAGTACCAAGGGAGTTTATTTGTTCACAGAGCTGCAAACTCCAGGCACAAATGGCTGCAGATGCTCAGAAAATGTCATCTGGGTTCCTCTCCATCTCTTCTGTGTGTGTGTTACTCATTTTTTTTTTTTTTTTTTTTTTTGGAATCGGGGATCGAACTCAAGACCTTGAGCTTGCGAGGCAGGTGGCAGAACCACTGAGCTAAATCTCCGGCCCCTGTGTGTGTTACTCTTGATTAGCTTTATTCTCAGGTGGCCTCTCCAAAAGCTTTCAAGAGTTCTGGATTAACAACTGCAGTGGAGAAAGTGCACTATATTCCCAGTAAGTTTAGAAAATTTTGGAAGCTGATGCTCACTGGGTGGCTTGGATCACATACTCATCCATAAACTGAGACACTGTGGCCTCCTGGGTGAACCAGGCTGGCCACTCCATCCACTCTAGGATGCACTGTGAGGGATACTCAGCTCCCAATCCATAAGGACTGGGAGAAGGCAAACAGATACTCCACCAAGGAACTGTAGGCTGCTGGTACCAGAAAAAGGATGCTGGGCACATAAGAGGAAGGAGCATCTGTCATCCCCCAAGCTCCTTCAGAAAAGCACTGGTTTTACTTTAGTCTGAGCAGATTTCTGGTTTTTTGTTTTTGTTTTGTTTGGTCACTCAACAGTTCTTGACTAAATACCTTTTTAAAAATGCATCCAAAGTGCTGTGGGGAAAATAAAGATGAGTAAGACAGATTTTATCTCCCAAGCACTTTTCCATTTTGTAAGAAAGATAAACTCATTATATACAAATTGCATATCAACAGTAATAGCTTGTTCCAAAGGTCCAGAGAACCCCAGGATTTCAAAGATGGTGAGACTGGCTGAGATAATCAGGAAGTTTCTGGTGGTATTTATTTGGCTTGGGGCTTAAAGAGTGATTAGGGCTTATCAAAAAGAAATCCTAATCATTTGGGTTTCAAATAGACAGGGAGAGTAGTTCCAGTTAAAATAATGATACTTAAACGTCTGGATGATGAAGGTACAAACTATAGATGGAGCTTACCAAGATGGCCTTGGAAAAACCTCTAGAATGTAAGGGAAGGATGGAGTGCATGAAGGTGAGAGGAAGAAGGAAGAGAGGCATGAAAGGAAGGAAGAAAGTGGAGGAAAAGAGAGATAGAAAAAGAAAAGAAAAGAAAAAAGCAAAAGAAGAAAAAGAAGGAAGGAAAGAGAAAGAAAGAAGAAAGAAAGAAAGAAAGAAAGAAAGAAAGAAAGAAAGAAAGAAAGAAAGAGCCTTTTTTCTAGATTAGGACTTCCATAAGAATCTGATTTTCAAGTTGGAAATCTAAGTTGGAACCACATCGGAAGAGCTTTAAATATTATTTCGTTGTGCTATCCACATGCAGAAGATTGAACCTAAACCCGTATCACTTACCATATACTAAACTAAAATCAAAATGGATCAAAGAACTAAGTGTTAAAACAAAAATACTTAACCTGCTGGAAGATAAAAGAGATAAAACTCTTGAAATCATAGGTGTAGGCAGGGACTTTCTGAACAGAACCCCAGTTGCACAGGAAATAGTACCAAGAATCAACAAATGGAATCATATCAAATCAAAAAGCTTCTGCACAGCCAAAGAAACCACCAATAGAGTGAAAAGACAACCTACAGAATGGGGGAAAAATGCTACTAGCTATTTCTCAGACAGAGGACTATATCTAGAATATATAAAGAACTCAAAAAAGTTAGATCCCCTCCAAAATAAAAAACCCAATCAAAAAATAGGCATCTGAAATGAAGAGACACATCACAGATGTACATATGGCCAATAAATACATGAAGAAATGTTCAACACCACTGGCCATTAGAGAAATGCAAATTAAAACAACACTGAGATTCCGTCTTACTCCAGAAAGAGTGACCATCATCAGGAAACCAAATAATAACAAATGTTGGTGAGGCTGCAGGACAAAAGAACTCTTCTACATTGTTGGTGAGAATGTAAACTAGCACAACCACCCTGGAAATCAGTATGGGGATCCCTCAAAAAATCAAAATCAGAAATTCCATTTGACCCAGCTATTGCCCTTCTAAGTATCTTCCCCCAAAAGTTAAAGACATCTTGTTACAGTGATACATGCTCATGTTTATAGCAGCACAGTTCATAACAGCTAAACCTTGGAAGCAGCCTATATGTTCATCAAGAGATGAATGTATAAAGAAAATGTGGTATTTACACACAAGGAAATACTACTTTTCCATAAAGAAGGGTAAACTCAAGTCATTTGTAGGAAAATGGATGCACCTTGAGACCATAACATTAAGTGAAATAAATCAGACACACAAGCTTAAATATGAGAAACCCAAATTATAAATAAAGAGCAAAATAAAAGGTAGATAATAGGAAGTAGGGAGACGGATCTTTCTCAAATGGGAAGGGGATCAAGAGGTGGAGGGAGCAGGTAAGGAGTAGAGGGAAAGGAGTTGAAGAAAAAGAATTACGATGTGTTATGTACAGGTACCAACTCCACACAAGGAATGTAAACATTATGTGCGGCCAACAAAAAACAAATACAAAATTTAAAAAAGAAGTTGAGCATGTCATTTAGCACAGAAAAAACTAGAATGGAAGGACCTGGGAACAAATGACATGCAAGAACAATGGGGATGGTAAGAATGGAAATGAAGCAACAAACCCCGAAGTTTCTCTACAGGGAGAATGAGTGGTGATGGCTGGTGGTGGGTATGGGGTCTGCCTTTGGAAACATGGCAGCCATGTTCTCATCAGCCCACAGTTTAGTATATGGAAGACAGACATCAAAGAACATATAACATTTTTCCTTTCCCTTCTTTCCTTTTCCCTTCCCCTCCCACTACCCCTACCCCTTTGGACCTTTCCTTCCTATTTTGCATTATCAATTATTCATTCTAATCATTGGTACATTTTAGGTATACAATATAATGACATTCATCATTGGAAATTTGCACCTTTACATAATCTCTTTTGGTTCCTATTTTTCACCCTTGCCCAGCCCTCCCTTCAACCCCTCCATCCCTCCCTATTTACAAAGATTTTGTTCCTATTTTTCCACTTTCTCATATTAATCTCATTCCCTTCTATCCTTTCCCCTACCCCTCCCACTTCCTTCCCCTTTGCCCCTTGATGAGAAATGGAAAAAATAGAAATAAAGCCTTTGTAAATAGGGAAGGGTGGAGGGGGTGAAGGGAGGGCTAGGAATGGGGAAAAAATAAGAACCAAGATGCATTATGTAAAGGTACATTTCCCAGTGAGAAATGTAATTGTGTTGTATACCTAAAATGTACCAATAAAAGAATTTAACAACAACAACAAAAAGAACATATAACAATGTGGTGTCATAAAACATGACCACAGGGTATGCACAGAGCAAAGAACGGAAGCGTAATCTGGCTTATGGGTTAGAAAACACCTTGAAGCTAGGACCTCTGGAGTGAAAGAGGTGGGGTGAGGGTAGGAGGATGGGAATTAGAAAAATATAAATAGATCAATGAATTTGAGTGGGACAATGGCAAAGCAGAACACAGATGAATGAGGTAAGGGAGGTCCTGGATGGTTGTGGAGGGCTTTGGAACCTTTGTTTCAGGACAAGTAGGGAGAGAAAGGTTTAAAGAACAGTAGCAACACCATCCAGATATACATTTTTTTTTAGCACTAATTTTTGCTATAGGGTACACAATAGAAGTGTGGATAAAGAGAAAAGTTAGCAATATATTTTCAAGGCTTGGAAACCACCAAAGTGAGGAGAAATGTGATATGAGTCACAATGAGGAGAATCCACTGACTGGCATTATGGGTCAAAAGCATTTGAAACTTGTCTCCTATTGTATAGAAGTGTTTGGTTTCCTGCATGAGTACTGTCCACGGAGTCCCATGTTGGAAGGAGGGTGAGGACAGGGCTTACATCATTGTAGTTCCTGCCTCCTGTGCATGCACCCATTTGGCCCACTCATGTCCGTGCTTCAGTAAGAAGAACCAGGGTGAGCCCATCAGGACTCCCTTTAATTCCCAAAATTGAAGAGGGTGTCCCAGTCTTCTCTTTGTGTTCCTAAAGCATCTCAACAAGATCTCATCTCATCTAACATGAGTTGAGAAGTCAGACTAATCTGATCCTCCCTTCTTTACCCTACAACTGACTGGCTGGACATTTCCTTAACTACTCTAAGCCTCAGTTTTCCCTATTTACAAAATGGGGATGTCAATACCTCCCAGGGTATTTATGAGAATCAAATCATAGATGCTATTGGACAATGCCTAGAAAAGTGCTTGGCAGTGGCTAGAGACTGGCTTTCCTTCCTTTCTGAATGCAGGCAGCTAATCTGTGCAGGTTAACCACCAGCTTGAGTTATTTGCTACTACGAGCTACTATATCATGAGCAGCCATTTCAGCAGTGTAGTAATTAAAAAATGGCTGGGGTGTTAGGGCTTAGTTGTGCTAAGTCGAAAGTCTCTCTCATATGCTTAAGAGCTTCAGATGAATGTTCATAAGACACAGAAAAAATTCAAGACTCTGGGCACTGGAAATATTTGAATGAGAGCAGGACCAGAATATTCGAAGCAGTTCCACAGACCACTCTTCTCTCCCCAGTAAATTCTCCAGCTTCAGTTTCTATGATATTGGCAACTTTGTTATGAAGTAACTTCTGATGCACTCCTCATATGGAGGCTCACTGAATGCATTTGAAGGAGAATGTTGCTTTCTTACAGAACAAAGTCCTTGCATTTATGATTTACGATACTGTGGTGTGAGCCTGCCTGATATTATCTGCTGAGGTAACAAATCATGCAAAAGAAATCAACTTATCTTGATGCCTGGCCTATATGTTTAACTAAGACTCTTCAGATGGTGAGTGACAGAGATGCAAGTCAAAATAATTTAATGAAAAGTGGAATTATAGAGTCACTGAAGGATCTCATGAAAGAATGGAACAACCAAGCCAGAGGAAAGGCAAAAATGCAGGTGAGCCTGAGGAACTATGAAAGTAAGAATTGAGATCCTTTTTTTTCATTTCTCATAGCAATTGTGTGCTTATTTCCTAACTCTAACATCTCATTACAAACGGGCTTTGGCAATACAGCAAAAGCACGGTCCTCAGTAGATCCTGAGTTTTGGACTTACAAGGTTCATCCTCAGAGAGATACTGAGTTCACTCTCTAGATGCCAAGTCCTCAGTTCCTACCAAGGGGCACATTGGCTTAGCTTGGGTCAGGCGCCCATCCTTGGACCAATGATGAGATTTTTCAAGGCAGAGCAATGTACTGTGATACATTCCAGGTCACTGGCAACAATTAACAGTGGTTAGAGTAGCAGGGCTATTTGAGAAAATGGTCCTCCAAAAGAAAACCAAACAGATATGGTAGGTGAAAGAGCAATTTCCAGAAAAAGAGCCAATCTGGACAGACAAAACCACAGGTAAATGTTACATCTGTCTCAGCATGGACATCAGAAGATCAGAAGATTCTCTTGTCTTGAGTCTCATCCCCTGATTTATTCATCTCCGTCTCATTGATTCATTCGTTCATTCATTCATTCAAACACCAAAAACAAATTGAAGCATGGCTGCTATTTTCTGAGTTTGGTGTGAAGCAACTTTCCCCCTGATGTGTACCAACACTGCTAAAGCATAGTGACATCCACTCATTCTCCTCCATCAGTGCATCCACGGGAGAGGCACTCAGCCCCTTTGAGAGTGTGCAGACCCCTGTGGACCTCTGGACATCCAGGATGGCTCCTGTTGAGAGAGATGCTCTCTTTGAAACCTCCATCAGAGTACGGATCTCCCCAATCTCTCAGCACACACACACACACACACACCACACACACACACACACAATGTGTGTGCCACTAGATACTGAGAAACCACTTGATTTCCCCCTGAAAATAGGACAGTTGGCTAACCCAATCAAAGCCACTGTACTACCTGGCTTCCAGGGGGAGAAAAAATTGGAAAGAAACCTGTATTAGAATCTGGTTCAAACTCATCAGTCTTCTTCAACAAGATTCTCTGGAAAGTGAAGAGCTTGATTAGGAGATAAAATACCAGTTTGGGGAGGGAAACAGCTTGCTTGCCAATCCTGAGGCCACAGTGAGGGCTCTTTCCCTGATATTCCACGTTGTGTCAGATCACTAAATTCTTTCCTGTCGCAGTTCTGTGCTGTAATTGTCCTTTATCCATATTTCCTACCCCTCAGTAAAAGCAACACCAGCACTTATTCATTATGCTCCAGTTTCCCAGCAGAGGACCTGGTCTATACCAGACACTCAGTAAATGTGTATAAAACAAATGGATGGGTTGATGAAAACCCACTGTGTTGGCCAACCTCACCTACCCAAGGAGATCTCCTACCCTGCTGCCAACAACACGGTGGCTGCACTGGCTTTTGCATTATGTGGAATCTAGAGGACATAGGTGCCAGATCCCACAAAGCCACCAGAATCTACCTCTCTTTAGATGTTCTCCAGGGCCAGATCATAAACCAAGTGTGGGCAGAGGCTCAAGGCCCACACACTCAACCCAGTGTGAATGAGTAGCTCAGGCTGCTCAGACACTCTTGTCATTAATCTTGTCATCTTAATCTTCTAACAATTACTAGTTACTGAGCCCATCCTGTGCATCAGAAACCACTTAAAAGTTTTGAAATGTTTACCTAATGCAGTGATTCTCCTTTAGAACTAAGCCCTACCACCATCATCACCAGGGGATATTTGGCAATCTTTGGACACAAGTTTGATTGTCACTCTGGAGGAATTTGCTGATGGTAATAGTGGATTACAGAATAAAATTATCTAGTGACTCTGCTAAATATCCTATAGTACATAGGACAGCCCCTCCCCAACAAAGAATGATCCAGCCCCTTCATAATTTTATTAGTGCCATGACTGAGAAATCCTAAGTTAATCTTTTCTATAACTTTATATTATTATTATTTTATAGGACAGGAAACTGAGGAATATGTCATTTGTCCAAACACTAGGCTGAGAATCTCAGTCTTTTGGATCTGAATCCTATATTTTCATCCTCTATTCTAAATGTCTTGGCGGGTTTTGTCTGCAAGGTTGAATAAACAGAACACTTCGAGAAAACCATCCTGAGCCTACTTACTATGTCGAGACTTGGAAATTTCCAGCTCTCTTCAATATCAGATTTTACCTAGTTTTATGTGAAGAAAGTAAAGCTGTTGCTTTGGCCAGAGCTGGGAGTATCTTTAAATTGAATCCAGCTCTCTCTATTGAAACATAATAACTTTTAAAGTAATCTAGTCTCTTCATTACCAGTGCTACATCCAGTAGTTGAAATTTCTTTTGAGTTCGTAGTTAAAGGGCCCAGCCACACATCTGTAACGTTATTGTTGCTGGGCTAAAATGCTTAGCAACAACACAAACATCACTCAGAATCAAATTATCAGATGTACTGACAAGATGCTCCTCGATTTAATAGTGTGGTAAATGATGGCTGGGAGATGTTCTTTGAAGCTGCAGAAGCAAATGTGAAAGCTAATTCAATTCTCAAATGAATAAAAGTGAGAAACTGTGCTAATAAACCTGATATTACCAGAGATAGGGCCACCAGAGATAGTTGCCTGGTGTCCGGGAGGAGAGAAGAATAAGAGTGTATTTTATTTCTGATAATAAAGAGCTGACCTCTGTGACCACACACATTTGACCTCGGGTCCTAAGTTGGGGACTTACTCTTAGGCCCAAGGAGAAGGAAGAATTGAAAGGGACTCAGGGCCTGAAATTTGCTTTTATATATATGGAAAGGGCTTTTGCTGTCCAAAGTCATGAGCCTCTTGAATCTACTCCTTAGCAGGTGAGCCAGGCGCAGAGGAGGAGCTGTGACCACCCCAGGTCACTCGACCAGTCCAGGGCTATCCTCCAGACCATTCTCTGATCCACACTGGCCGTCCAACCATTCAGTTCTAATGACACCTGCAACTAGTGTAAGCTGCCACACACTCAGGGACTCAGGACCACAGGACAGCCCTCTCTTGGGATACTGGCTGCAGTGTCATGTGTACTTCTGTCTGACTAGGCTGACTATAAATTTGAGGGCTCCCATGACTCCCTTCGGGCCCAGTGATCTTCTAGAATGACTCTCCAAACTCAGGAAAGAGGTATACAGTCATCCCTTGGAATTTGGGCTATACTGATTTTAGGAACCCTCAGAGATAACAAGTCCCCTCTATAGAATTTTCATAAAACTCGTGCACATTTTCTTACTTTAAATCATCCCTAGATTAGTTATGATGTGTAACACAATGTGTATGCTGTGTACACAGTTGTTCTACTGTATTGTTTAGGGGGAAATGACTAGGAAAAAGACTCCACATTTAGTACAGTCACAGTACTTTTCAAATATTTTTGAAGCATAGGCGATTGTATCCATGGACGTCAAACCTGTAGAAGCAAAGGCCAATCATACTAAACAATTACTGGGTGTTGTTTTTTTTTTTGTCTCTTTTGTGTGGTACTGGGGATTGAACTCAGGGCCTTGAACGTGCTAAACAATCACTCTACCACTGAGCTACCTCTCCAGTCCTTTTTACTTTTCATTTTTGAGACTGGATCTTGCTAAGTTGCCCAGGCTTGTTTTGAACTTGTGGTCCTCACACCTTAGGCTCCAAAGCAGCAGGGAGTACAGGTGTGCACCATGGTGCCTGGCTGACAATTACCATTTTACTGTGAAAGGTACAAATGAACAACCAGATGAAGAGCTCAGTGGGGAGGTCTGGGGGGTTGGCAGTGCCCCAGTATAGGTGCTTCCGGGCCTGTGGTGTCCAGGTGTGTCAGCCCGTTCACACATCAGTGTGCTCATCAACCAGGAAGTTACCTGAGCCTTGCTGTCCAGAATTTCTGTTGCGATCTCTTTAACAGGCATGACCGACTGGTCATCAGCCATGAGACTGAAACTCTAGTGCTTCTCCCCTCACTGAGGTCCAGGTATGGAGCAGGAAGTTCCAGCCTCCAGCCACAGGCTTGCCAGCCCACCCCTGAAATGATCTGAGCCCACTGTGAGTGGACTCAGGTGTAGTCAAAGAGGGCTGCTAGGAAAGACACTCCCATCACTCAGGAAATTCCAAAAATTTTTGAAGTTCTGTGTCAGGAGACAAAGAACAAAAAAAAATTTTTTTTTTTCTTTTATCATACCACCGGAACAGAGCGGATCCAGTGGTGGTAAAGCTGGTCTGAAAACTGGTCATACACAAAGGAAACTCTAGCTGTCATGTTTGTTTCCTACGACTGCTGTGACAACTTTCCACAAATTTAGAGGTTTAAGGCAACGCCAATCTGTTACCTTACAGGTCTGGAGACGAGAAGTCTCAAATGGACTGCAGGCTTCCTGGAGGCTCTAGGAGAATGTGTGTCCTTGCCCTCTCCAGCTTCCAGAGGCCTCCCAATCTTTTTGTTCGTGACCTCCTGCCTCTACCGCTAAGTCAGTGGCGCAGCACCTTCACATCTCTCTCCCTCATCCCCTCTGTGCTCACTGCTGCATTGCCTTCACTCACTCTGATCTCTCCTGCACCCCTCTTAAAATAACTCTGTGACTACACCCGTCCCCGGACAATCCAGGGTCATTGTCCCTTGTCCAGACTCTTAGCGTGCTCACATCCACAAAGTTCCCCTTGCCTTATAGGCACCATAGTCACAGGTTCCAGAGATTAGGACCTGATATTGTTGGGAGGACCATTATTCAGCCTCCCGATTTTCTGGGTCTCAGCTCTAATGTTTGCTCCATCATAAATCTATAGTGACAACTGTTGAGTAACCCTTGGTCGTTACTTCCTGGTTGTGCTGACGAGAGAGGAGGCATGATCCTCTCGGCACTCAGGGTCATATCCACGGGGAGGAAGAAGAGTACTCTGGAAGCTGATTGCACCTGTTTCATGTGCTCTTTGTCCTCCCTGCCCCAGGTCTGCTGGCTCTGTATTACATTCCTGGTCCTTCTAAATTTGGAGGGAGAAGAGCAGAGGATATAGAATGTTTGAAAATATTGTTCAGAAATACCGTGTCCTCCCAATTCTCTCTTGCCAGAAAGACCTGAAAAACAAAGATGATTGCATTTTCCATCTAAATAAATTGGAAGTTTCCTTTCTATTTGGACAATATTTGATTATTCAGAAGAGAAAGTTCTTGTTCACCCAAGCAGCATTTACTAACCCATTTCCCTTCTCTCCTCATGCACTGGTTCACTATGCGATCTCTAAGAGTTTATTTCCCTTTTTATCGTATAAATACAGTGGCTACCATGAGAAATGTCTCCAGTTCTTTGCTTCTATAGAGGTCAGTGGTTTCCAACCCCCATGGAGGTTTGGCCCCATCCTCAGGGACAATGGCAATGTTTGGAGGCATTTTGGTTCTGACATCTTGGTAAAGAGGCTGCTGCTGGCACGTAGTGAGTGGAGTCCAGGGATGCTGAGCATCCTGTAGTGCACAGGGTGCCCACACAACAGAGAACTTTCCAGTCCAAAATATAAGTAGTAGTAGTAGTAGTGGTAGTAGTAGTAGTGGTAGTAATAATAATAATGAGGCAGAGCAGCACTGGGGCTAGGAGCAAAGAGGAGGAAAACACATAGCAATAAGCTCAGTCGCTTTCTCTACTAATTTACTCAGTTCTCCTTGTAGGAGCTTTAGGACAGTTGTTGAACAGGCGGGGTCTTTATGTTTCCAAAGCTTTAAACACAAGGAGCAGGCTGTCTGCTTCCTCTGGTCTCATCTGCCTTCATACACAGCAAATCTTTTTCCTCCATCCTTCTGCCTACCCATGCAGTAAAAATAATAAGCAGGTCACTCCTGCTGAGGACAGGAGGGTGTGGGGGAGACTGCCTCTCACTCATCACTGAAGCCTGGCCTTAAAGGGCCCAGCCCCGTGGGCTCCAGGCCTGCTCCAAATGCTTTGCTGTACTTTGCTCTTTGGTGTCTTGATTAACTTGAGCATGAAACATAATTAAATAAAGATAAAAAACACTCAGGGCCGCTTCTCTGTTTCTATTTTCCAGGGTACAGGAAAGGCAGAGATCCAGTTGCAGCCATAGGAAACTCGCTTCCAAACAGGCTTCTCCTCAAGTATAATTGCAAACTATGAGGACCGGGGCAATAAGCCAGTCGGTTCTGTGGGGTGAGATTGCTTGGGACTCTATCTTGGCTTTAACACCGACTGCCTGTCGCACGGAGAAGTCAGATCCTAGGCCAGCAGGAAAATAGATGGTCGAAGGAGTTTTCAGGCTAGGCTGGGGCAGAAAAATCTTACTTCTTCTTAGGCAGAAAAAAAACGGGGGGGGGGGGAACCACATTTTTTTTCTCATTTAAGAAGTAAGTTGCATATGTTGTCATAGAGGATCTCTATGCTTCCTCTGAATGCAAAGAAAAATAATGTTTCAGCTGCTTCATTGGTCAAAAAATAACTACTGGCTGCAAAAATTTATTCAAATAACAAAAAGCATAAGGCTTCTTTATGTTAAGAATGTTATTTTCCTATAGTAAATAGTTATTGAACTATTATATCCCAGGCACTGAGTACTGCAAATATGTTATCTAATTTAATCTTCACTCTCTCAGTTGTTAGGTGCAGTTATTGACTTGATTGTACCACCAAGGAAACTGAGGGTCAGAGAGGTAAAGTTACTTGCCCAAAATGACACAGCCTATATGGTGGCAGAGAAGGACTTTGTAGCCAAGGTTGGCTTACTAAATGATCCCTCATAATCACAGTCCTACAGTTTTCATCTTGAGCTATCCTCCATATTTGCATAATCACTGTCTGTCTTGGGGTTGACACAACATAACTCTGCAGTTTCCTTCTGTTCTGATGTCTTTCGCTAGTTTTGGTATCAGAGTGAAGCTGGACTCATAATACGGATTAGCAACTCTTTCCTCCTCTTCAATTTTCTGGAAGAGCTTATTGGTGTTATTTACCATTGTTGGCATTTATTATTATTGGTTTTCTTTTTTGTAGTGTTGGGAATTGAACTCAGGGCCTTGTATGTGCTAGGCAAGTGCTCTACCACTGAGCTACAGCCCTAGCCCAGTTGGTATTATTTCTAAAATGTGTCGGAAAATTCACGCTTGCACCTAGAGTTGTCTTTGTGGGAAGTTTTAAAGCTATGATTTTATCAATTTTATTTTCTTTACTAGGGCACTATTTAAGTGATCTCTTCTCTGAGTTTCCTAGTTAAACCTTTCAACTGTGAATCTCCACTGTCATTGACTTAATACACACAGAGTTGACCATCATACTGTCCTATTATCTTTTTAAATATCTGTAAAACCTGCAGTGATGCCACCTCTCTCATTATTGGTACTGGTATTTTCTTTCCTCTCCTCAGTCTGGCAGGGTGTTTATTAATTCCATTGATTTTCTCCAAGAACCAGTTTTTATTTTATTGACTTTCTCTGTTTTCTACTTCATTTGCTTCTGCTTTGGTATTTAATAGAACCATTCTTTTGCTTAGTTTCAGTTTAACTTGCTCTTCATTTTCTATTTTCCTTAGGTGGAGAGTGAGGTCACTGATTTGAGACTTTAGAGTGTTCTAATGTAGGCATTCACCAGTGCAAATTTCTCCCTCTGTACTGCTATAATAACACCCACACCCATTGGTAATTTGTGTTTTCATTTTTTTAAGTAAAAACAAAACCTTGCCTATTTTCCCTTTTGACTTCTCTGAGTCATGGGTTATTTAGAATTATGCTTCAAGTTACTACATATCTAGGTTTCTCCAGACATCCCCAGCTATTTGGGATTTTCTGTTATTAATATCTGATTTAATTCCATTGTAGTCAGAACACATAGTTTGAATGACTTGAATCCTTTTAACTACACTGGAGCTTGTGTTTTGGCCCAGTGGGTCATCTATATAGGTGAATATTCTGTGTGAAAATATAAAATCCACTGAAATGAATGTGTGTTGTGCTGCTGTTAACAGGAGTATCCTCTAAACATTAACTCAGAGAGGTTGGCTTAAGGATTGTTCGAGTCTTCTGAGTGCTTCCTAGGTTTCCATTTATTTATTCTCTCCATTATTGAGAGAGGAGTTTGAAATGTCTGACTATCAGAATAAAATTATTTAATTCTATCAGGTTTTGCTTCCTGCATTTAGAAGTTCTGTTGCTAGGAACATAGACAGTCATGTCCTCTGGAATAACTGATGCCTTTGTTATGATGTAATCTTCTTTATTCTTTGCTCTGCAATGCACTTTCTCTGATATTAATATATCTACCCCAGCTTTTCATTAAAACAGGGCTAGTGTGGTGTATTCTTTTCTAGCCTGTTGTATTTGGCCTACTTGTGTATTTATATTTAAAGTAAATATTTTGGATTGAGTGTGTATCTCGGTAGTAAAGTACTTGCCTAGCATTTGTGAGGACCTGGGTTTGATTCCTAGCACTGAAAAACAAAGCGAATTTCTTGTCGACAGCATACAGTTAGGTTATGCTTTTTTAATTATTCAAACTGATATTATTGCCTTTCAATAGGGACGTTTAGACCAGCTAATTTTTTTCATTCTTCATTTTGATTAGTACGTGTTTGAGGTAGACACTGATTACATTTGTGTAGGGAATTGGTACATGTACACAGCACATCTTAATTCCCTTTCCCCCTTCTCCCCTGTGCCCTCCTTTTTGCCAGCATCAGATTCATTACTTATCGGAAAAGTACTTATAAAGTTAATTATCATACATATCAGACTAACAGAAAAACATGTAAAAGACATAAGACAATCAAGGAACATTTTTAGATACATTGTTCATGAAGGATTCCAATAACTTTTTTTCTCTTTTTTCCCATTGTCTATCTTTTGTTTTGTACTTTTTTTATATATTGAGTTTCTCATATAAGAGAAACCATGTGACATTTAAGCTTGTGTGTCTGATTTACTTCACTTAACATTATTAGGCCAGTTAAATTTAATTGACTATGCATATAGTTAGATTCATATCTATCATCTTATTACTTATTTTTTATTAGACCCACTTGTTCATTATTTCCTGTCTTGTTTCTTCTTTTTGTTAGATCAAGTATTTTTTATGAAATCATTTTTTTAAAGTAACAGCTTTATTGAGATATAATTCACATACCATAAATTCAGTCTTTTAAAGAGTACAATTCAGTGGGTTTTAGTAAATTCAGAGTTTCTCAATCATCACTATTTTCTGATTCTAGAACATTTTCAGTATCATCAAAAGAAACCAGCATCCAGTATGCAGGCTTTCCCTGCCCACCTTTTCTCTCTCCATAGCTGGTAGTCACTACTCCATTTTCTAGCTCTATGGATTTGTTTATTCTGGACATTTCATACAAATGGAATCATAAAATACATGACCTTCTGTGACAGCATTCTTTCACTTAGCATGATGTTTTCAGGGCCCATCCATGGGGTACCATGTGTCAGTACTCATGCCTTCCTATGACTGCATAATAACTTTATAGCATATGTAAAGGAATATTATTCAGCCATAAAGAACTGTGCTATCTGCAGGAAAATGGATGGAACTTGAGAACGTCATGATAAATGAAATAAGCCAGACTCACTTAAATATTATGTTTTCTCTTATATGAGAAACCAAAAATATAAATAAATAAATGAATAAAATGAAGGAGAGACGATAACAAACTAGAAGCCAGGCTCTTGGAGACAGGGAAAAGGAACAGGGGAGGAGATACGTTATATATAAATTCAAAATAAACAACTCTACTCCAGGAAGACAGTAGAGAGGGAAGCAGCATAAACCAGCCTCTCCAATATTCAGAATCCAGACACTGGAAAAGAACACCTTGCACAAGAAAATAAGGTTGGATCCATGGAACCCAGGAAAGATCTGAAGGGAAAATTGGAGCCTACAGAGAAATCAAAGAGTCGGACCACCAGGCAGAAAAAGGGCGAGGCAATCTGCACTTTCTTCCTAGCTCCTGGCTAATGGCGAGAGGAAAGAAGCTCAAATCCACAGAAACACAATGAAAGGAGGTGACTCCAGAGGCCTTCAGGGTGAGATGCACCAGTGAAACTGAGCAGTGGATGCTGCGCACTACAACAGCTCATAAGTGAGTCCAGGCCAAGCCTCTGGCACATCCCCTACAGGGGGTGCCTCGCTGGATGCTATGTTAGGGAGGGACCAAGTGAAAATGTGACTCAGAGCAGCCACACTGAAGCCGCAGGGCTTCCAGTGTTAAGTTCCCACAGTGACTGGGTGAGGGACAACCACAGGACACGCTCACGGTCAGGGAGCCCTGGTCAGTGTTCTAAGCTAAATGACTCAGGCCCTAAACCTCAGAGGCCAGATTCAGCCTTAACCTTGGTGAATTTGAATGATCCACAATGGCACCCTGCCCTAATCCTACTGCCGACTTGATGGGATTATCAAGCACAGATCTGGGATCTGATGGACTCCCCTCTTCACCAGCAGGAGCAGAGTCACACCCTGAATTGGACACTACCACAAAGCTGTAGGCCCCAGGAGACAGCCTCAGGGTTGAAATCACAGAAAAATCTCTCTTTCTTTTTTCTTTGCAACTGGTTTTTTAAATTTTGGTTCATTTGTTTTTAATTGCTTTTTTTTTGTGAGTGTGAAAATTGTTTTTAGGGTTTTTTGGTTCTATTTTCTTCTTATTCTTGTTTTTTCCTTCTTTCTTTCCCTCCTATCCTCTTCATCAGTTTTCTGAGGTTTGGGTAATTTTCCTTTGTCTTTCCTCCTTGCATCTAATCTCTTTTTCTTCTTTTATTTCACTGTTTTCCCCCTGTTCTCCCTTTTACATTTTCTCCCCTTAGGGTAAATTGCTCTATTGAGTGAATATTTACTGTATATAGTTTTCTGATTTGTCTTAGATTTTCTTATAAAACTGTAAATCCTGTACCTAGGGTTAAAGGTAGCAAATTATTAGTTATCACAGTCTGTGTTTGATGCTATTGTTATTTTTTAAATTAAATTTATTGGTACATTTCAAGTATACAATATACTGACATTCATCATTGGAAATTTCCACCTTTACATAATCTCTCTTGGTTTGTATTTATCCCCATTCCCTTGCCCTCCCTTCACCCCTTCATCCCTCCCTATTTACAAAGACTTTGTTTCCTTTTTTTATTTTCTCATATTAATTCCATTCCTTTCTTTCCTTTCCCCTACCCCTCCCACTTCCCCTTCCCCTTTGCCCCTTTTCTTCCTATTTCACATTATCTATTATACCTTTAAGGCCTTATTTACATTTTCAGTTTCTCACACTAGAGAAACTATTTGGTATTTACACATGTGTGTCCTATTTATTTCACATAAGAGTATCACCTCAATATGCATCCATTTAGCTATAAATGTCTCTAATGTCTCATTTTGTATGGCTGAGTAGTACTCCATTTTATTAAAAAAACATTTTTTTTATTCAGTCTCCAGTTGATGGGGAATTGGGCTGTTTCCAAGTTTTAGCTATTACAAATTGTGCTGCTATGAACATGGGTGCACATATATCACTGTGGTATGATTCTTTTAATTCTTTGGGAAACATACTCAGCAGGGGAATAGCTGGGTCAAACGGGACTTCCAGTCCTAGTTCTCTGAGGAATCTCCATACTGATTTCCACAGTGCTTGTACCAGTCTACACTCCCACCAGCAGTGGAGCAGTGTTCCTCTTTCCCCACAGCCCTGCCAGCATTTGTTATTGGTTGATTTCATGATAGCAGCCATTCTTTCTGAGGTGAGGTAAAATCTCAGCTTTGTTTTCATTTGCATCTCTCGAATGACCAGTGATGTTGAACATTTTTTCATATGTCGATTTGCTATTTCTACTTCTTTGTCTGAGAAATGTCTGTTCATTTCAGATGCCCATTTTTAGACTGGGTCTTTAAATTTGGGAGGTCTGGTTTTTTTAAGTTCTTTCCAGATTCTAGATAGTAGACGTTTGTCTGAGGAACAGCAGGTGAAAATTTTTTCCCACATTGTGGATTGTCTCTTCACACTGTTGGTGGTTTCTCTTGCTGTGCAGAAGCTTTTTAATAAGAAGAGATCCAACTTGTTGATTGTTTGTGCTAGTTCACGGGCCACTGAGGTTTGGTTCATAAAATCTTTTCCTACACCAATATCTTCAGGAGTTCTACCTAACCTCTGTTCCAGCTGGTTCAGCATTTCTATTTTAATATTTAGATCTTTCATCCATTTCAATTTTAGTTTAGTGTATGGTGAGAGATATAGTTCTAGTTTTAATCTTTGGTAAGTTGAAACCCAATTTTCCAGCACCATTTATTAAAGAGGCTACCTTTCCTCCAGTGAGGGTGTTTGGCTCCTCTGTCAAAGATGAGGGGGCTGAGTGTGTCTGGAGTTGTTTCTGCATCTTCTAATCTGTTCCACTGGTCCTCAGGTCTATTTCTTTGCCAGTACCATCCTGTTTTTATCACAAAAGCTCTGTAGTATAGTTTCAAGTTGGGGGTTGTGATACCCCCTTGCCATATCTCTGTTGCCTAGAATTGCTTTTGCTATTCTGTGTATCTTCTTGTTCCAAATGAATTTTTGGATTGTTTTCTCAAAGTCTGTGAAGTATGCTGCTGGAATTTCAATTGGGATTCCACTGAATCTATATAGCAGTTTTGGAAGTATGGCCATTTTCATGATGTTGATTCTTCCTCCTCAGGAGCAAGGGATGTCTTTCCATTTTCTGATATCATCTTCAATCTCTGTTTTCAGAGTGCTACAGTTTTCAGAGAAGGGATATTTGATTTCTTTTCTTAGTTCGATTCCTAGGAATTTCAGTTTTTTTGGATGCTGTTGTGAAAGGAATTGTTTGCCCTATTTCTCTCTCAGTGAGTCTGTTGTTTGTGTAGAGGAAAGCTATTGATTTTTGTGTGTTGACCTTGTATCCAACTACTTTACTGAATTTGGTTATTAAATCTACAAGACTTTTGGTGGAGTTCTAGGGATCATCTACGTAGAGTATCATATCATCTGCAAATAATGACAATTTGAATTCTTCATTTCCTATCTTTACTCCTTTTATTTCTTTATCTAGTCTAATTGCCGTGGCTAATGTTTCCAAGACTGTATTGAACAGGAGTGGTGATAGTGGACATCCTTGTCTTGTTCCTGATTTTAGAGTGAAAGATTTCAGTTTTTGACCATTTAGTATGATATTAGCTGTTTGTTTTTAATAGATGGCATTTATCAGATTGAGGTAGAGAGCATCTATTCCAATTTTTTGTAGGGTTTTTATCATAAATGCATGTTAGATTTTGTAAAATGCTTTTTCTGTGTCTACTATTGAGATGATCATATGGTTTTTGTCTTTGGCGCTATTGATACAGTATATTACATTGATTGGTTTGTGTATGTGGAACCATCCCTGCATCCCTGGAATGAATCCCACTTGATCAGGGTGTATGATCTTCTTGATGATCTTCTGCATTCTATTTGCCAGTATCTTAAGGATTTTTTCATCTATGTTCATTAGTGAGATTTGCCTACAGTTCTCTTTTCTGTTGGGTCTTTCTCTGCTTTGGGGATCAAGGTGATGCTTGCTTCCAGGAATGAATTTGGGAGTATTGCATCCGTTTCAATTTCATTGAAGAGTTTAAAGAGTAGTGGCAGCAGTTCCTCTCTAAATGTCTTGTAGAATTCAGCAGTGAAGCCATCAGGACCCAGGCTTTTCTTAGTTGGTAAGTTTTTAATTATGTTTTCAATTTCATTGATTGATATTGAGTTGTTTTGAATTTTTAGGTTTTCTTCATTCAACTTTGGTAATTCATACATATCTAGGAATCTGTCCATTTCTTCTGTGTTTTCCGTCTTATTGGCATATAGGTTCTCGAAGCAGGTATTGATGATCCTCTGGATTTCTGATAGGTCTGTTGTAATTTCATCCTTTTCATTCCTAATTGCATCGATTTGGGCCTTTTCTTTCCTTTTTCTGATAAGTTTGGCTAAGGGTTTGTCAATTTTGTTTATTCTTTCAAAGAACCAACTCTTGGCTTCACTGTTTTTTTGACTGTTCTCTTAGTCTCCATTGCATTGATTTCTGCTCTGATTTTTATAGTTACCTCCCTTATATGAGCTTTGCATTTGTCCTGCTCTTCTTTTTCTAGAAGCTTGAGGTTCAGCATCAGGTTGTTTAATTAGGCTTGCTCTGTTTACCTAATATGAGTATTCACTGCTACGAATTTCCCTCATAAGACTGCTTTCATTATGTCCCATAGATTCCAATATGTTGTATTGACATTGTCATTTAATTGTAGGAACTGTCTGATTTCTTCTTTAATTTCCTCTGTGACCCATTACTTATTCAGAAGTGTATTATTCAATTTTCATGTGTTTATAAAGTGCTTGCAGTTTTTTTGCTATTGATCTCCAATTTCATCGCACTGTGCTCTGATAACATACAGGGAATAACTTCAATTCCTTTGCACTTACTTAAACATGTACTTTGAGTATGTGTTGTATTTTGGAGAAGGACCCATGTGCAGCCAAAAAGAATGTGCATTCTAATTTTGTGTGGCAGAACACTCTGTAAACATCTGTTAAGTTCATTTGTTCAAGAGTTTCATTGAGTTCTAGTATTTTGTTGCTTATTTTTTGTCTAGTTGCACTATCTATTTGTGACAGTGGGGTATTGTGGTCCCCCACTACTATTTATTAGTGCTTGATTTTTCATGTCCATTTAATATAGTTAGGCACACTAGTGTTTGGTGCATATATGCTTATGATTGTCATCTCTTCCTCTTGGATTGTTCCCTTTACAAGGATGTAGTGTCCTGCTTTGTCTCTCTTAATCAGTGTTGGTTTGAAATCCACTTGATCTGTAAAGAAGATAACTACTCCTGCTTTTTTTCTGGTTCCTGTTGCATGGAATACTGTTTTCCATCCTTTAAATTTCAGTCTATGAGTTTCTTTTAGAATTAAGTGTGTTTCTTTTAAGTAGCATATTGTTAGATCTTGCTTCTTGACCCATTCTGCCAGTCTATTTCTTTTGATTGGTGAATTGAGACCATGAACATTGATGGTTATAACTGATACATATTGACTTATCATTGTCATGACTTTTGCTCTTTGTTGGATTCTTCCCTTTTGTGTTTAATTTCTTGTCATGCCCAATGGATTCATTCTGCTGGGCTTCCTGGGGTTGTGGTCCTTGTTGTCTTTTCCTAGGATATTGTCTAAAATTTTTTGGAGTGCTGGTTTGGTATTCATGAAGTTCCTAAGGTGCTCTTTGTCATGAAAGCATCTTATTTCTCCATGTATTTTGATAGTTTTTCAGGGCACATCAATCTGGGTTGGTGGCTGTTTTCCCTTAGGGCTTGAAACACCTCACTCCAAGCTCTTCTTGCCTTGAGAGTTTGCATTGAGAAATCTGCTGTGATTCTGATGGGCTTTCCTTTGTATGTGATTTGTTTCTTTTCTCTCACTGCTTGTAGAATATTTTTCTCCTGTTTGGTTTCTGGAATCTTAACTATTATATGCCTATGTGTGCATATTTTTTTTTTGATCAAGCCTAGTTGGAGTCCTATATGCCTCACTTATCTGTATGTCGAGTTCTTTTCCCCTGCTTGGGAAATTTTCTGCCATCACTTCTGTGAACAGTTTTTTATGTTGTCTGCACTCTCTCCTGTTTCTTTATTGACTCTGATCAGTCTTATGTTATTCTTCTTTCCATCGTCTAGCAGCTGCTGTATTGATTTCTCATGGTCCCTTACTATTTTAAAGAAAATTTTCTTTTCCTGGTCACTAACTGCAATCTTATCTTCTATATCTGAAATTCTGTCCTCACATTGGCACATTCTGCTGGATAAACTTTCAGTGGAGTTGTTAGTCTCCTGGAAATCTGTTTGCATCTGTTTTATGGATTCCATTTATTTCCTATGTTGGGATTCCATCATCTTCCTCAGTTCCTCTATATTTTTTTCTGTGTCCTCTCTTGATTTATTAATCATGTCTTGTACTATGTGCACAACCTCTGCTGTTATGTGAGAAAGTATTTCTGATTTCATTTTTTTCCAGATCCTCTTTTGATGCTAGTTCAGGGAGTTCAAGTGGTTGAGTATCAGATTGTTCCATCTTGTTTTCCTTTGGTTTGCTGTAGGTGATCTGGAAGTCTGGTTTTGTGTCTTGTTCATGCATCTTCTCATTTCAATGGGCGGGGTGCTAATGGCACTCACCCAGCTCACCTACTCTGTGCTGGGAGCAGTGGTACAACAGCCCGGAAGGTTCACCTCCTCAATTCTGGGGGCAGTGGTACAGTAGCTCCAAATTCACTTCTTTGGTGCCAGTGGTACAGTGGCCTGATGCTATTGTTATTAATGATTGTACTACTTTAGCCAATGTAACATAGTTGTTGTGGTCAATTGATCTACCTTTCATGCCAATACCGAGGTTGTCTGGGCATCATAAATATCATAATACTACAGCCTAATACCAAAGAAATGGGTGCTAGGCCAAACATGCTGCAACCTTACATCCCTAGTAAACAGAAGAGGCAGGATGCTGGGACAGACTCAAATGCCAGCTATGCCTAGAATTCATCTCTGAAAAGTAATGATTTCCTTAAGAGGTCTCAATACTAACAAAGTTAGTTACCATAAGCAATTTACAAGCCTCAATGCAGAAAACAAATAAACACAAAAATAGATAATGGGAAAGTACAGAGCCAAGATGCAACCCAACCCCCTTAGCTCACCCAAGGCAAATTCAGGGGATTTGGGGTGAAATAATAATATTGAGGTGAAAGAAACCAAAAGCCACCTCACTGAACTTTCTGAAAGGATCGTAAGAGAAGTAACAGAACAGATGACTGAGTCTCTTGACAAAATCCAAACAGACATCACTACACAGAGAATGAAAGAGATAATGCCCATAATGAGGGAAATGGTTAGTGAAACTAGAGTAGATACAGATCTTTTTAAAAATAGAGGAGCTTAGGAAAAACAAGGAAATAATGAATGCCAAAAAGAAAATAACTGGATGTCATAAAACAGATTCAAACAGATATCCAGGGGATTAAAGAGTCTATTGAAATGATACAAAGCAGAACCAACATATGTGAAGTTAGAATATCAGACCTAGAAGACAGGGTTGCAGTAGGTGATCTTCAAATGAAATAATTCTTAAATATGGCAAGGGACCATGAAAAGTCAATTCTGTATTACTAACATGTACTAATGAAATATACTACAATACATGGATATACCATATTTTGCTTTTCAGTTAAAAGTTGATGGGAATTTGCATTGTTCACATTTTTTAGGTAGTGTGAATAATGTTGGTATGAATATTCAAACACAATTTTTTGTGTGAATATGTGAATTGCTAGGAGTGGAACTGCTGTCATATGCTACCTGTTTTAGAAATTTTGAAAAATTAACAAGGAGCACACCATTTTACAGTCTTCTAGTCATTTATTAAAGTTCTAATTCCTTCATGTCCTTAAAAAATTTGTCAGTGCCTTTTTGATAATAGTCACCATAGAAAGTATGTAGTGATGTCTCACCATGTCCTCATTTGCATTTCCCTTGATGAGTGATGCTGAATATCTTATGTGATTTTTGTCATTTGTTGATATCTTTCAGAGAAATGCTTACTTTAAAGCCTTTCCCTATTTTTAAATTGAGGGGCTTTAAAAATTATTGAGTTGTAAGAGTTATTTATTCTGGATACCTGCTCACTGTTCGATAAATGATTTGCAACACTGAGTTCGTCTTTGCCTTTGAATAGGTTCATAATGTTTGGTCTTGGGTATTTATCTGTTTGTGTTTAATCTACTTGGAGTCCCTTGAACTTCCTTAAATAATTAGATTCAAGTTTTGTAACAAATTTGGGAAGTTAAAAGACATTATCCCTTTAAATATTTATCCTGCTCTTTTTTGTCTCTCTCCTCTCTTTGTGGGGCTACTGTTTGTGTAAATCCATCCACTTGATGGTTTCCCACAGGTTTGTATGTCTCTTTTCTTTCTCTATTTCTTTCCATTCCTCAGACTGAATAATTTCATTTAACCTCTATTCAAGCTCACTGGATCTTCTGTCTGCTTCTCTTTGTTAGTCACTATGTAACATCACTTTTTTCCCTGTGCACTTTTAAGATATTCTCTTCTTCATTTATTTTGAGACATTTGATTAGTACATGACTTATTTTAGCCTTCTTCATGGTCCTTTTGCCAGAGTTTTCTTGAGTTTATTGGACATGTCAGTCTGTAATTTTCATCTAACTTGGAAACATTTTTAGTATTATTTCTTTAAATATGTATTGTTCTGATTGCCTCCTTAGAGACTCCACTCAGTTGTATATTAGGCTTCGGGAAGATGTTTCACAGTTCACTGATGCTCTTTTTCATTTCACCCTTGTATGTTGCACTTTAGACCCCTTCTATTGTTTTATCTTCGAGTTTACTTATCTTTTCTTCTGCAGTGTCTAATCTACCATTAATTCTGCCTGGAGCCTTGTAGTTTTCATCTCTAAAATGCAATTTAGATTTTAAAATATTTTCCATGTCTCTTAACTTTTTGAACATATGGAATACAGTTGTAATATTTATTTTAATTTCCTTGTCTGCAAATTCTAACATCTGTCATTTCTGGGTGAATTTCAATTGATTTCATTCTCTCTTCATTATAGGTACATTTTCCTGCTTCTTTATATGCCTGGTATTTTTTATGCCAGACATTGTGAATTTCAACTTTTTGAGTGCAGGATATATTTATATTCTAAAAATATTCTTGAGTTTAATTCTAGGACATGGTTAATGTTAGTTGGTATATGTGCTCCCAAAGCGAGCACTGGTTAATGTTAGTTGGAAGCAAGCTGAACCTCTTGCATCTTGCATTTAAGATTTGTTCAGCAGGATCAGGGTAATATTTTGTCTAGGGGTAATTTTGACCATCACTGATGCAAGACCCTTTTGAGCACCCTACTAATGCTCTGTGAATTTCAAGTTCTTCTAAGGCAGATGACTGGAGTGAGCACTATCCTCAGCATTCTGTAAATTCTGGTCCTGTTAAGCCTTTCAGGTGGTTCTTTTCACAGCTTCAAGTAGTTTCTTTGTATACATGTACAGATCAGTGCTATTCAAGGGGGGAATCTTCTGCAGATGCTCAATGTTCTCTTTCTGTGAAATTGTCTCCTTTTTGATATTCTGCCCTGGGGACTCTGAGTACTTTGGTCTCTATGAACTCTCAGAACTTTAAGTGGTTGGAAATCTCTTCTTCTCCAGGAGTCCATGGGCTCTACCTGGCTTCTTTTCACATGTGCTACAACCTGGACCACCTCCATGCAGCAATCTAGATTAGCCTTTTTAAAAGAGGATGATGACTAAAATTCCATCCCCGCCTCTTCTCGAAGAATTGCACAGTGGCCCATTGTTTTTCTTTTACCCTTTACCTGAGTAGGAAAGTGGGGTCTAGGAAAGCCCCATGGAGAGCTGGAAAGGGATACAGTTGGTAGGGTTTCCAGGAAAGCAGATGCAGGAAAGTAGAAGAGGAAAAATGCAGAGAATCATGTTTGCTCCTTAAACTCCTCATTGTAAATTCAGCCTTTCTTTCCTATTCTTCCTCTCTTCTCATTTGTTAGCTCATTCGACTAAGTTGTGCTGAAAATGGAGGGCGTGGATATGAGAAAAAGCAATCAACTGACCAGCTACCACCAACACCACCACAAACCCAACAACATCATACCAATCCCTACCCTAGTGAAACTTAAGGACCTTCATGAAATAAACTTCTCTGTTTTAAAAAGAAAGGGGGTCTCTTCTTCTCCAGAAGTCCATGGGCTCTAACTGGCTTCTTCTGATCTGTGCTACAACCTGGATCATCTCTCCATGCAGCAATCTATGGGCAACTGGAGAGCTTTTCTCATTTGTTCCTTGTTTCTCACAGTGGGATTTGGGAGCTTGTGGCCAGAGTGGTTTAATACTGTATGGAGGAGGAGGTTGGCCTAGAGAGCAGAAATATGGAAGAAAGAAGGAGTTAGTCCAATGCAGCAAGGGAGGTGGAAACTTCAAGCAGAGGAACAGCTACACATAGGGCCAGGAAGCAAGAAACACACTTCAGCCCTGATTCCAGGCTCCAATGCAGAGCATGCAGGGGGAGAGGAGGAAAAGCTGCCCCATAGGGCATACTTCTCACCATGAATTTGCAGGCATGATGCTGGAGTCATTGGGGTGCTGTTTACTTGCTCATTTTAGATATCAAACATCTCACTCCATCTTCTTGGGCCCCCCATCTTGCTGCAAGTTCACTTTCTGCCACACAGTGGGTTCCAACAATGCCTGGCTTCTAACATGAAGTTCCGGCGCCGCCCCAGCTCGTCAACTGAGTAACTTTCTTGAGAACATTATTTCTGTTCTAATTAGCTGGCACACCTGTGTTGCCACTGGGTTCTCCTGAGCCTGTGGGGCCACCAGCGGTCACATTAACAGCCTTGGTACAATAAGTCATTGCCATGTAAGCAGAAGGTAATTAATTCTAACACTGAGAACTTCTCAGAACTAATTCCACTAAGCTACACTGTGAAGCCAGGGCAAATAATAAATAAATAAAATCACACTACTTTTTTAGTAACTTTCAAAACGTTGTGTTTTTTGCTATGTGACTTCATTTACTCCTCACAACCACCACTCCCATTCTCATCTTACAAATAAAGAAACTAAGACCCAGAGAGGTTGGCAAAATCACATAGCATCTGTGCTACAGCTGGGATTTGATCTCATGACTACATCATTATGTTACTCATGGTACCTTCCGTGAGCTAGATTTCTGAAACACTGAGCTGTTTTTACATCCAAAATTTATCTAACCCTTATGACCACCAGATAATTGATACAGCTGGATTTTACAGCATTGATTTCTTTTCTTTCATTTCATTTGTAAAAAATCGTGTGATCTCTGTCTAAATAAAATTGTTTGGCCTCAATGCATATCTTGGTACTGCTGATTGTCTAAACCGGGGAAAAACACAGGGAGTCCCCGTCCATAACTGTCTGCCTTCTAGAGCCACAACTAGAAAAGAAGGTAAGGGAAAGTAACTGACTGATCTTAATTACTGTGTCCACTGTACATGTCTCAGATAAAATATCATTTTGCCCTCTTTTTCCCCTTTAGGGGGGAATTAATTAAGCTCTAATTATACCAACAGAAAAAATAGAGCTACAATAAAATTATTTTTTTAAAAAGCTATTAACAAGGTCAGAGCATAGAACTCATTATAACCTCAGGAATGAGCCTCATTTGAATTTTATAGCCTTTTCATGTACATTTTTTTATTAAACCTTTTCTTACAATCCTCAATATGTCTTCTTTCCATGGTATAATCATCCTTGGGAATTTTCAGGTGTTAAATCATATACTTGGGGCTCCCGTACTTGCCCTGCATTCAGTGAAGTCATGGTATAGTATATCCCATGAGGTAGACTAATAATATTTTTAAAAACTGATTTAAAAAGTTCACACCAACTTTTTTTTTCCATCTAGAATGGAGTTTGACTAGCAGAGCCCCTCTGGTCCAGGCAAATTAGGTAAGAGCCAAAGTTTTTCTTGTTAGAGAGAGACTTTAAGAGTTTATTCCAATCAGAATAGCTCCCTGGGAAAAGGGAATTAGATTCTTCCTGCCTGTCAAATGGAATCCAGCTCTGCAGACTTGGCTGAGTGGATGTGAAAGTAGGGAGGAGCTCTGTAGTCAGGGAGTCTAAGAGGTCCTCCTACCCCACAATGGCACATGTCACTGCCAGAGCTCAGAGCTTGAAAGACAACCTGTCCCAGGAGGAGCAGTGACCTTCCCAGGGCCACACGTGGATCAGGTCTGAAGCAGCAGGGTCTTTGATCTGAAAACTCACTGTGCTGAATTGCAACCTCTATTCATGGGATCCCAGAATCGGTATTTCTCAGATTCTGATATTTAGCAAAGCATAGGAGTCATCCTATTAAAAATTCAGACTAGATGAAAAACATAAATTTTTAGTGAGGAGGAAGTAATAAGTATCCTAAATACCAGAGAAGAATGACACGTATGCCCAAAAGACTCGAGATTCTAACTAAGGTGGCTTCCCACAAAGGAATTTATTTAAAATCTTGTTTATCCTAAAACTTGACATCATTTTGGATTCCATTATAATGTATATATGTAAATTTTGTGTATATGTGTGTATATTTCCCAGATTTCAGCTGATGCCAGATTTCTTACATTGCCTAAAAGAACCCATGCTATCACCAGATGACATACAAGACCTTTGCCAAGATTTCTACAAATCCTTGCTGGGCATGGAGTACTAATAAGCTCAGGTTCATCTCTGGGCTCTAACCTACTACTTCCACTAAATTTGCTCTGTTTCTGGATCTTCCCACAATGAGCATCATCTCTACTTCTAGGCATTCACAGTGACTTTTTCCTTTACTCCTATGAACCCCACCTCACAAGGTATTGTTCTATTCAATGCACTTGAGTGATGGCTGTTTGGGGAAAACACAAAGGACAGGAATGTGCTAGATGTGGCTCCTGAGAGTTAATCATCAAATTTGCAGTAATTTTGTAAACTGGATGTTGCTAAGCATAGCCATTATTAAGTATTACATAAACACAATAAATTGTATAATTAACAAATGTAATAAATATTAGCTCATCACTTGCTAATTGTATTTATTATTTTTCTTATTACCTATGCTCTTGAAATTATCTGTGTTTACTGCATGTGCTGTGGAAATACTATAAAATGGTCCGCAATGGTATGTCTCTCCCCAATTCTGCGTTTGATGAGTGGACACTGGTAATCTAAAATTGGCCATGGTGAGAGTATTTGCCTCACAGAAACTGGAAAAGGAAGGCTTGATCTGCTGTTTTACTTATAGTCTAGACCTAATGTTAATTGAGAATATACAACACGGTCAAAATAAATGATGAATGCTTACATTTAAAAATTTTTTTATAATAAAAGACATATTGCCATGAATCCCTCTCCAAATATTTTCCCTCATTTGAATACATTTATCCCACTGTTCTTCCCACTTTCTGAAGCAGTTCTGGAAGTCCTCTTTCATGAGTGTCTTTGCAAGGCATGATCAAAATTACTGTGAATACTACTGCCAAGTGCCAGCCAACAGAAGAGCAGGCTGGTACAAACATTAAGATGTGCCCTCATGCACTTTATCACTAGATCTGGCACTGTGTGACCTCTGGGTCTTCATCGAAGTGGAAATGAGCACAGAAAGCAAATGTTCAGAATTCAGACAC
Organism: Heterocephalus glaber; assembly: GCF_053883595.1. Taxonomy (NCBI): domain Eukaryota; kingdom Metazoa; phylum Chordata; class Mammalia; order Rodentia; family Bathyergidae; genus Heterocephalus; species Heterocephalus glaber. The sequence continues at coordinate 13,563,344 of NW_028258175.1, forward strand.
TGGGGCAGCCACGCCAGGGTAACTAAAGACTCTCACAAAAGAGGACTTTCAGAACTGCTTCAGAAAGTGGCGAGGATGAGGGGATAAATATGGCCAAAGACAGACGTATTTTGAGGGAGATTAATGGCAATGTGTCTTTTACTATAATAATTTTTAAAAATGCAAATATTTACCATATATTTAGATATCTGATATGCTAATAATGTCAGTTAGACTTAGGTGTGTCACATCTATAGCCATTATATTGTGACTAACTCAAGTTTTCAGCATTTGAAAATTTTTATCTGATTCAGCAATAAATCATTCATGACACTGATAAATGAATGAAGTTCAGACAAATGTCATCTTTGCTTCACTTTCATCTTATTCATTAACATAAGTGGAGATTTAAACTGACATTTATGTTGGAACTACACTTGTAATCAGGTATTTATTTGTAGCCTGACTTTGCCAAAGCATGGTCGAATGGCAACCACAGATCAGCTGTTGATACGAGAATTCTGCAAAAATCAAGAGACCATTTTGCAGGAATCAACTGACTTTCAAAAATACTGTGTAATTTATTATCATTGTAACATCTGTGGTACCCTTCCTTGGTATCAGAAAGTTTATTCAAAACTTATGCATGTTTCCCCAGAAACCCAGTCACTAATCATTTAGCAGCCCACCACAAGGAGGGGTTTTATATCATGACAATATAACCATACTGAAAAGCTAACATCCTTTTAGAAACACACACACACACACACACACACACACACACACACACACTTCACATCACATCACATTTTCTCATCTCATTACAGTTAATATTTCTATCAGTTGCAAAAAAATAGTTCTCTATCTTCTAATATTTTTACCCTCTGCAAGTTATTCAGCTATCTATTGGACATGTCTGGGTTACCACCCAGGTATCCGTGCCTCTTCCCCCACCAACAACACCCTGACCTTTCCATGTGAACACATCCCTTCTCCCTGCCAGTTTCATTGTTTAGGCTGTTAACCTCCTTCCCCAGCTACAGGAATTGTCTCTAACAGGCTTGAGCCAATCAGTGTGCCCACTTTCTGGCCAAAATGATTGGTTCTTATTTAAACACAAGGCCTAGTTTAGGACAACAAAAGAGAGGGAATCCCAAGACAGAAGTAGACATATCAGAAGATATATGTTCCTTTTCTCTGGACAATGTATTGTAAGACAGGAGGTATTTCAGCCATTTTATTACCACAAGAAGAGAGCCAAGAGGTTGCAAGAGAGAACCCACCAGAAACTGAGGATAAAGTTAAACACCATAAAGGAGAGAGAGAACAGACAATAAATAACTTTGGGTCACTTGAGCCACTAGATAAAGCCTCACTTGAAACCAGATCTTCCTGCTTTTTAGGTACACGAGTGTATATGTCTTTTCTGTTTTAAGGCAAATGTGAATTGGGTGTTTCTGTCTTCTGAAACAAACTACACACTTGTATTTTATATTAAAGAAGCCCCTTACCTCAAAGGCTTTCACTTTCAACTCTAAGGGCAATCAAGCCTTTGGGTAAGCATAAGTGATATTTTTCCGAAACAGAAATTCTCCTCAAGTTAACAAGATTAAAAAAAAATTACCTTCGCTAACTAAAGGAAGTAAAAAGTAGCCTTAATGTTGAGTAAAATGAGCATTCTACAAAGTTGCACTATATTTATTCCACAGCTTCTTAGAACTTGCTGACACAGAATCATATACTATAGGAATGTGCATAGGTTAGATTGAGAAGGCTAGCTCTAAATTATTAACCCAACACCTATATTTCAAGGAGAAATTCTTTTCAAGGATTTCCCTAATAAGAATGCGTGGTTGACTATTCACATGTTTTGTATAGTCACAGAGTAAGATGTTGAAAATGCTTAGTTAAGGTTTTACTGTTGGCTCCTGAGTCGGTGATCTGGATTATATTAAATTGTATTTCTTGCCCACCTTCTGCTTCAGAGAACACTGGGGAAGTAGAAATATACCTGATCCCACACACAGGAGTAGGAGAGGCCAGGTTAGGATCTGTCTTTGAAACTCTGGGAGTGGGTGTGGTGGAGTCACAGTTTCCACAAAAGATGCTCAGACAATATGAACAAAGCAGAGAAGAGAACACATGCAGTTGATGCATGAAGAGGGCAGGAGGCAGAATCAGAGGTAGTGCAGAGCACTACGTCCACATGGCAAGACAAGGCCATTGATCAGAAGTGGGGAACACACCAGCCAGTGGGGTGAGCCGGTACCAGCCTAGAATAGAGGACAGTGAGAAGCACCAAAGGAAGGTTATTCTGTATCAGATTAAGTAAAGCCTGATAGTTAAAGGTTATGGTCTTAGATTACTGGGTCATGCACTAGATAGTAGGTAGAATGTAGCTACCACAATGCTGTGTCACCAACCATGTCAGGACTCGGGGGCGCACACTGACTTCTTGTGCACAATGTGTGGGCCAGCCAAGGTTGAGAAGACGGTCTAGAGTACACTCTGCTCCTCCAAGCAGGACAGCTCCCCTACCTCACTAACCCTTTAGGCCATCAGGCCAAGGTGGGGCCATGTCATGGCAATAACAAAAGCAAGCTGAACCCTACAAATATATTTCAAATCTTTGCTCATATCTTGTCTGCTAACATCCCCTGGGTTAAAGCAACTCAGTAAGCTAAGCCCAAGGACAATGGCTGGGAACACTGACAACCATAAGGATATAACAAAGGGTAGGATTCTAATACTATGCAAGGGAAGAGAATAATTATGACCAAGCATTAAATCCTACAGTCCCTAAACATAAGCTTTGTTTTACAGGGAATACAAGCGTCTGCCCTAAAGAAGGAAGCAAGGTGTGAGACAGTGTTCACACTGGAGAAGGAAAATAGGGAGGAGACAGTAGAGGTGACCAGGATATGGGACATGGTGGAGGTGAATGGGGGAGGGGTAGTAGTGCTTTTCCCAGGCCTTGATGGATGTAGGCAGATGGGCTGTGGCTATTTCTAAGGGAGCTCAGCGGGAAGAAACACTTAAGATTCAGCCATCAAAGATGTGCTCAGGCCAGTTACAAACTAGTGAGAGTGTGATGTTAGAAGTTATAAGTAGATACTGAAGTTTCTTTCATTTCTGGAGGGACTGTCATATCACCTTACTACGGCTCTAACAGAAAGCCCAACAAATGGTTGTTTTGAATTCAGGAGGTCTCTCTCTGTCAGGCTGGCTATGTGAGCACCATTACTGTTATTGTTGTTGTTGTTGTTGTTATTTACAGGAACCACGCAGTGATTCAGAGTGATTGTGTTTCCTTCTCAGTTTCTCCGCTTGCTTCTTGAAAGAGCCTGTCCAGTCTTCCATTGGCATCAGAAAACACAGCCATGGTGAAGGCAGGCTCACAGTTAGCCAATGTTAGCTTGGAAAATCTATATTTACAGCTTCCTGAGCTAAATGATCTTTGTTCAATGCATTTTGCTGTCTGAATCTGCAACCAACCACGCCCACTCTTTCCTGGCGGTCAGGGCACTGCAGTCTGCTGTCACTGAGCATTGGAGTCAGAAAGGGGTTGATAAATATCAGCTTCTGGCCCCTTCCCAAACCCAGAAGTAAACTATTTTGGAGCAGTGGTTCTCACACCTGCCTATCAGAATCTTCTTAGGACCTGTGATATCACAGAGGTCTGAGGCTCTCCCCAGACCAATTAAATCAGGACCCCATAGTGGGGAGGGGCCTTGGACATTATCTTTTTTAAGTTCCCCAGATGTTTCTAATGTGCACAGAGTATAAGAAAGCTAACTATTTTAGTCACTCCTTTTAATAAGTATGGTACTGTGTTGATCTGGTGATTTCTCTTACAAAATTCACTGTGAAAGTATAAAATATATTCATGTTCATTCTGCATTCATTTTTGAGGAATGTAACTTTTCCTGAAGATCTGAACACCATTTTCCTTCGTTCTGAAGACTGTAGCAGTCTCCAGCCAAAAGCCAGGTGAAAGTGTATCTTTTCAATCACAGAGAAGCTCAAATTTGCCTTCTGAAGTGTCAATAATTTTAGTCTATGAAATAAACTGACTATAGATTTATGGGAGAAAAGGTACATACATTTATTAATGTTCAGAAACAGAAGCCACACATGGAGTTTGAGACACATAGAAAGGTCCAGATGGCTGAAGTTTAAATAGCATTTTGAGCTACAGAAAGAAAACAGAGGCTTGAGGTTATTGGGGAAGGTGGTGACAGAAGTTATGGAGTAGAGAAGGGAAAATGTACCATGAACACAGGTTGTCTTATAATACAGATACAGCCTCACATATAACAAGTTTCTGAAAAATATGTGACATCCTTGGAGGATCTGGATAAGGCAAATGGGGAGGGGGACTTCAGAGAACGCTTCTTCGCACCTGCTGTTTACTTCTATTACAGATGCACATATCTCTCCCACTCCAAAGGTGGCTTTTCAGAGCGATTCCTGCATCCATCAACAGGCTACCTGAATGGCCATCTTGAAACATGTTAAAGGAGTATATCCTGGGGTAGCCTATTCTGATCTCCTCCACAATCACCACATTGCTAATGCTATTTATGAGGATGACAATAATGACAGTGATGACAAGGTGCCAGGACACCTTGGCCAACAGTATGAAGTCATGGAATGCTCTAAGCCGTTCTCTCTTGTCTCAAGAATCTGTGTGCCTCTTCTGACATACATGAAGCCTCTGTTTTGGAATCTCTGAGGAGCTAGGGGTCAGTATATTGTGAGATCAAATGCCACCTCAGAGAGAAAGACTACAGTTGTGGATGACTGCGTCACATCTACCTTCGCCCAGCTCCTAAGCCGCCCCTTCCTTGTATCTGCTGGAAGCTGACAAAGTGTCAGCTTTGTGAGATCTGCGAATTTCCAGAGTTACATTAAGGGAGGCAACAAAATGTAAGGTGAACTGGAGAGAATCTCATTTTCCCTTCCTCTAATCTGAGGACTACGGAGCGCCCTTGGTCGGTCAGAAATGGTCATGCCCATTTCACAGTTGAGACCAGTGAGATTCACATGAAGAAAAGAACTTGCCCTGCACCCCTCAGCAAGGAGGGACAGAGCTGGGATTTGAACTCACATCTTCCAACTCATGATATTTCTGTGAACTGGAAACAGAGCACTAACAGGACCTTTGGTACTTTCTTTTATCTTTCATTATTATCTCTCTGACATCAGTTTCTCTAGACACTTAGGGATGGCTCCTTGTTGATAAATCTCTTCAAATTATTTCTAAGACATGAGTAAACCCCATGACTTTGTTCTCCAGCAACAACCCTCTGCTGTGGGAAGAAGATGAAAGCACTGAGCTCATTTCTGCAACAAGGAGTAGAAAGGCTTCCTTGCCAAAAAACTTGATGGGCTTATTTTTTCCATGGAGGAATGAAAATCAAAACAGGAGAGTCAAGAAATGTAGGATATCACCACCCTTCTCTATCAGAGCCTCATTTCTCTGGGGACTAGAGGATGTCACTCCCCCCTCCCCCAAAGCTGCCTCACAATTCATGCCTGTAGTAAAGAATGACATTACAGTCACATTTCCCTCCAGGGAGCTGTCCGATGGCTAGGGATCTATGCTGGATGGCCAGGCTGGAGGGATTATTTTCAAAGTTGACCTCAACTTGGAAATCCTGTTGCCGAGCAGCAGGGAGTTGTCTGGTCGTCTGTTTGCATTCTGCCCTGATTTCTTCCTCATGCTCTGGGTTGGCTTAGTTACAGTTTTTCTTTCTCCTCTATGTCTCCCAAATGCAGCGTTGGCAGCTGTCCTTTATTAAAAACTTCATTTTGCCATAATCAGGGGTTAATTAGTCAGACATCCTTAGATTCCACTGCAACACCGTGATCAGTGAACTTGTCTCTGTGCCAGGGAAGCCAGTAGGCATGCCAGCAGTGCAGAAACACAGCTGTCTGCCACAAACACATTTACAGTATATTATTCCAAATTTCTTATTACTTTTCTGAAGCACTGAGAACAGCATGGGAAATGATATAGACATTCCAGAAAGGAAAGTTAGGGGTAGGGGAGAAATGGCCTTTGTCTGATGAAACAAATTGTTCCACATTGCTGATTTACCTGAGAGATTATTCTGCGTTATCTATTATTGGAAGACAGTGTCAAAATATTTCCTTTCTTCAAACATGTTAGAGCTTGTGAAATACATTTCCGTTGAAAATATCTGGCCGTGATTTCTCTACTAAGGAAATAACTGTCTCTAGAGTATCTGTGGAAGCCGGGGAGCCAATAATGTTTGTCTATGGTGACATTTATTTGACCTAATGGTTTTCTACATGATGTGGCTATAAAAGATTTGGAACTGGCATACTTCCACCCGTGGGTCCCTTTCTTCTCTTTAGATTATGTGAAAAATTAGCCCAATTACAATTCTCTTGTTATGTTCACTGACCTAACATCGAGCAAATGTCTCTTTGAGGAGCTGGTGTCTGCTGAGCACCCCATTTTCTGTTTCAGCCACATTGCTGCTTCCTAAGACCCTGACAACTTGGAGCCCTTATTCTACCCCAGACTTCTCAAGTTCACACTCATGTTTGGCCTCCAGGAATCAGCTCTGGGTCCTACCCCCAACTGTGGCCCCTTGAAGACAGGTCCCCTCCTGTAACTTACATGAAAACAAAAACCATTCAGTCATAATTGAAAAAGAAACCTAAACTGATGGGCGTTTAACTCTATCTTGAGCCCCGTCGGCAATATAAAGATATGCAAACCATGGCATCTATGTTTCAGGGTTGATGATCTGATGAGGAAATATATTCACACTTAGGTGAGTGTCAAGATTCTCCACAACAGGTATGACACGAACACTCACAAATCCAAACAGTCACTGCAGCACTAGAGTAGACTTCTAAAGACTCGGTGAGCTGGAAAAAGACCCTCTATTTTCTGGATTGTGGGAAGTCTTGGGTGAGAGGCCAGGGCAGTGAGGGTGCACAAGACAATGACACCTGGGAGAACAGGTGTGTGTCAATCAGAATTCAGACATTTCAGTGCTTGACTACTTTAGATGACCATGTGAGTGCTCACCAGCTCAACAATAACCTGCACGGTTATTGCAGTTTTGGTTACTGGGACCAAAACACAGGAGAGAAAAACTGTCTGTGCAGCAGAAACAACCTGGGGCACTTGGTAAAACATCTGGGTCTGGCATCTAGGTTCTGATTGTGTTTCCAAGGCTGAGCTAGGAATATGCATGGTAACAAAGTCCTCAGTGACCAAGATGTGACCAGTAGGTTGACCTGGTTCTGCAACTGACTGTTGATATGCTGGTCAAGAGGGCAGGCCTTTGGGTATGGTGGGTCTGGGTCAGAACTCTGGCTCTGCCATTGACTTAAATTCTGAGTCTTCGTTTACTTGTCTATGAACTGGTGCTATTGATGATGGTGTAAAGATTACATGAGAAAATGTTTTTGAAATGCTTCGCCCAGATGTGGCCTGGAGAAAGGGCCAAGTCCGTTCCTCTCTACTCCCTCCATCCACTTCCAGGGCAATGCAAAACAGAACATTCAACTGAACCCTGAACGGTGCTTTACAGGAATGAAGATTCCTGGGATCCACCTCAAGAATCAGTCAGTTCTCATCAGTCAGTGCATCTTACTATAAAAATCTGTTTCATTTTCAGCAAGCACTCTATGTCTTCCTTATAGTCATTATATCTACACAAACAAAATGTATCGTTCTAGCTAAAGAAGGAATCAACAGCTGCTTCTAACCATGAGAGTGGGCTGCTAACTGTTTTGCCTACAGATGAGGTTACTCCTGAACACAAGGCCAGCATGAAATGCTGCAGACTCAGCAGGACTGGGGGCTGCAGCAGCAAATCTGCCTGGCAGCATGTTCCCTGCATCCCTTTCCCTCTGGGATGTTCAATCTTATTCAAACGTGGTTATACGCCCACCTCCCCAATTCCCGCGAAGAAGAAATGAGCTAATGGGCATGCCGTGTATATGCCTAAGAAAACATTCTAATTAATGACTCAATCAGTAGTCCCATTGGCTGGGTGGGAGGCTTCCATTTATAGCCTCTTTTAAATTTCACTAACATTTTATTTTTTCACTCTTTTCCAATTTAAAGATCTTATAACTGCTACAGGACAATTAGAAAATAGAGAAAAGTATAAATTGGCTAAAAACATGTGCCTACTTATCTAGGCACAATGAGCACATCTACAAAGTGGCTTTCTTGTTAAGTGAAAGAAGGTATATATGTCCTTACACAGTACCTTGAACAGCCTTGAAAGAGAGAAAAGTGTGGCAAAGTGATCAAAGACATGAGCTCTAGTTTGAGTTCTGAAACCTACATTATGACTCTGGCCAAGGTACTTGACTGCTCTGTGCCTCAGTTCGCTCATGTGTAACCTGCGGCTAATGCTATTCCCTACCAGAGGAGAATCTCAGAAAGATTAAATAAAGCATGTAAAACTCTCAGCCTGATCAAAAGTCATTCAGCCGTTGCACAAATAATAATTCATTTTGATCAAGTGAGAAAAGTCAGATCAGAAAATGGTTATGATGATTGTCTACAGGTGTCCACTCTGGTGGGTCAGTTTGTAAATATCTTGGCTGTCTCTCTGGGAATAATGATAGTTGTAGCTAACATTATTGAGCTCTTCCAGAGGCCAGGCACCAGGCTAAATGCCTCTAACCCTGGGAGGTTGTGAATATAAAGATTACTATTCTACTCAGTTCCATTCCATTCCAATCCATTCCATTTCATTCCATTCCATTTTTTCCTTGTCTTACCTGACAAGTCTATCCATCCTAGGAACAGATTCCAGCTCCAGGCGCACCTCTCCAATCCAGTTGAGCACACCTACATTTCAGTCCCTGCTGTTGCTTTGAAGGAGAGATGTTTGTGATGCCAGCTTCTGATTGTTTGCTGGATGACTAATTTTAAATATTTGTTTAATATGCAAATGATACCTCCTAGTGACAGCTTGGGGAGGCCTGCAGATGTCTTTCCCTCAAAACAACACAGCCCCACTGCTGCTCCCACTCAGTTACTGACACTGTATTACTGCAATTCAGAGCTCTGCTACATCCAATTTGACTGCAAATGCTTTAAGCAGGGCCCCTGCTAACACAGACAATACCTTTTTGATAATTAGAGACTGGTGCTACCTCTGGACAGATGAATTAAAAGAAATGACCACTGCCATGACCAACCCTTCCACCCTTTCCTGGTAGAAAATTAGAAAAAATTATTTACATCTCATTTTACACAGGTTAAAGTATCCTTTGGTTCCTGTGAATCTTCTCATCCAGTGAATAACCAAGGAAACTTTATGTGGAGGCCCTGACCCACAGCTTCTGAGTTTCCACATACTGTGGAATATAAAAGTCCATTTCAACAACTCGGAACCAGAGATCTTCTTAGGATAAGAACTTTCTTTAAGAAAACGCCTTGAGCTACTTGATGTGTGGAAAGATCCTCCGTGGAAGGAGATCACTCCATTGACAGAAGCTCTCTCTGTTTGGTTAACAGGAATTTGTGGGACCAAGGAGAATGGTTGAGCTAAGATGAAAGGGGTGAGAAAGGAGAACAGTGAATAATGGGAAGATGGTGTCCATGGAGAAGTTTAAACAGTGATAAGTTCCTAGCAAGGTGCTCAGCGGGCTTTTCTTAGGAAAAAGTATGTCTAATATTGCAGTTTGATCATCTGTTGCTTTAAAGCTTTACTAAAAATCTGACAAATATAACATCATCTCAGGGGAAGTCTGGAAAAAGGTTGTGCTTCTAACTTTTGTGGCTGGTGCTTAAAGCATAGCCAAGCAGGCCCCAAATTGATCTAATGTTATAAAAAGAAAGACACAAACACAGAGACCAGAAAAGCATAAGAGCTGACCTGCACCATACCTGTGAGAGTGTTACAGTGATGAGAAGGGACTCAGGCTCTCTGACCATATGTGGGGCAGAGGTAAAGCTGCCCTCATTTGAATTCCAAAGAACCAGGTAACCCTGGTGAACATTGAGGTTGTACTTGTCAGTGATGATCATGGAGTTTTTGCTGCCATGTCTCTATTTTCCTCTGAATTATGATGAATGAGTATAACCCATTGCAACTGAGTGGCTAACATGTACCAGGGATCGAATGTATACCACCTCAAACTTCAAAAAAACAGCCAAGTAAGTGTATATGTCCCCAACCTAGAGTTCATAGCCTTGGAAGTTCAGATAGGTCAGCAACATGTCCAAGTTTGCAGATATGGTGACAAAGCTAAAGCTGGACCAGATCTCTCCTTTCAGAATCTGCTAGGAATGGATTCATAACAGTTAAAACTCTTCTTCCCAAACACTTTAGAAGAAGAGTGATTCCTGGTGTGGAATATGGAACACACTTAGAGTTAGAAACCCACACATGTAGGCGATTTTCCAATACCAGAATAAAATATTGCTAATTTTGGAGAAAGGCCAGGGTAAAGCAAATATGAATCTTAGTTTCAGTGTGGTTCTTAGGGAAGGTATAAATATAGGACGGATGGGAGAGTTAACAGTTAGTGCCCTATTGGTGTTAGTCCTGGTACAAGCTTGAGGGAATTGAGAAGCAGACTCAGATGGAAATTCAGAAAAGAAACACTTCCTCCAGCAAAGATAGAGGCATGGCTGAATCACAATCTCTGCACAACCTGCATTCCCCTCACTCAAGGAGTATACAGTCTGGCATTTGGAGAGAGTAACTGCCTTCATCTATGCAGAGAATGTACAATGGATGCACTGTGTGCCTAATTACCTGGCAGCATGGTGACAATGATGCTTATCATTAAATAGGTGTCTCAGCATCTTGGTTAGTAGCTGAACTTAATGCCACCACCACATTTTGCTCATGTAAGCTGAGACTTCATGGCTTTTTAATCATGTTACAACATGGTTACAACTAAGATAAAACCTAGAGGAAAACACACTACGCAGTAATGCCATGTATAGGAAGAAAGAAGATGCAGCACTATTTTCTAGGTGCCAGGTATACTATGGTAGAGATGGTGGCTTTTCATTTTTGACAACCAAATTTCAGCACTGTTTTAAAATGCTTCACACCCTATGGGATGTTATGAGGCCCCATCAAGAACCACTACTCCAGTACAGACCCCATTACTGGGGCCTGAGGACTTTGGTAAGAGGTCCAAGGGATGATCTAGAAACATCCTAATGGCATTCCAGATGGAGAGCCAGAAAGGCCTCTGGGGTCCAGGTGTCATAATGGCATTCTGGAAAAAAAGTTGAGAAGCATTTGGAAACATGGCATCCTAGTGACATTTTCAAGAATGAGAAAATTGTGGGGGATTTTGGGTGCATGGCAATTTGAATGAGCCTTAGTTCTCCTCCATTCACAAATCAAAGCTGTCTACATTATCTGTGCTCAGGTGGAAGCCAGTGAGGTCTTGGACCCTGCTTAGTTCCTTCCAAAGAAAAGTAGGGAGGACAATTCTTTTCCAAAATCTATATGAACCCTATAGCTACCAGACCCAAAAAGCAGATCCCGAGAAGACAGGAATCTTGAAGGTCTGTGTCTCTTTGAGGAGCCAACATTGGTCCTAAAAGTGTGCAAAGCCCTTTGGAGGCCAAGAAGAACCTGAACAGAAGGGCTGAGCTCTCCTTGCCCCTGAAACAGGAAGGTTCAAAATGGTAGAGAAGCTTCCTCTGCCCTCTGCAGAGGCTGGCCTGCCTAACACTCCCACCCTCAGGCCACAGGTGTAATGGTTATTTTGCTTCCTATCATCCATGGGACTGGAGCCCAACAGAAACAACAAATTAGTGCATATCACTATTAATACCACACTTTGGCCTTGTCTCAATTACAGTTCTGAGAACTTAATGTATATTAGCCTGTTTTTACTTGCAATTTTTAGATGAGATTCACATCCAGTTGTAACAAATAATAGAGAAATCCCATTAGCTCCTTATCTGGTTTCTGCCAATGGTAAGGTCTTACAAAACTCTAAGACAATGTCACATGGTCACTAATACAGTAGAGACATAGAACATTTCCACCAACACAAGGATCCCTCACATTTCCTTCATATAACCTTGTCCACTTCCCTCCAATCCTAATCCCTGGCTGCTACTTGTATTCCCATTTCTGTAATTTTGCAATTTCAAGAATGATATCTAACTGAAATTACACAGTGTACACCTTTGAGACTGATTTTTTTTCACTCAGTATAGTTCTTTCAAAAGACATCAAAGCTGTTGTATGCATCAGTAGCTCTTTCTCATTGCTGAATAGCATTCCATGGTATGGATAGAGTATACAATATTTTATTTAACCATTCATTCACTGGAGAACATCTGGGTTGTTTCCAGTTTAGAGGTATGAATACAAGTACTATAAACATTTGTGTAGATTATTGTGTAAATATAAATTTATATTTACTCAGTTAAATGCCAACAAATACAATCACCAATTTGTAAGGCAATTGCATATATAGTATTTCAGCAAAGTGCCAAATGAATTTTTGGAGTGTCTCTTATCATTTCCTAATCCCATCAGCAGTGTATGAGCAATCAAGTTTCTCTACATCCTTCCCCACCAAGCATTACAATGGCTTTAGCATACTGGGCAGAATTAATATGCATCTCTGGGCTGCAGCAATGAGCTTTTTTAGAAAATTCTCATCAGAATATTTCTAGATGGAAAAATAAATCCATTAGCACACCGTAATAGATATGCCTCATTGCCCCCAGCACCAAAGAACAGAGCTGCCCCAGAACAGAGGAGGTGAACCTTCTGAGCCACCATACTACTGCCCCCAGTGCCAAGAAGGTGAGACGGGCAGATGACAGCAGCACAAACCTGCCACCCCTTGAAATGAGAAGACATGTAAACAAGTCTCAAAATCAGACTTCCAGATCACCTAAAGCAACCCCAAAGGGAAATCAGATGGAACAATCTGATACTCAATCATCTTGAATCCCTGAACTGGCAACAAAAGAGGATCTAGAAAAAAGGAAATCAGAAATAATTTCTCAGATAACAGCAGAGATTGTGCCCATAGTGCAAGGCATGATTAATAAATCTAGAGAGAACACAGATAAAAATATAGAGGAACTGAGGAACATGATGGAATCCCAACATAGGAAACAAATGGAATCCATAAAACAGATGCAAACAGATTTCCAGCAGACTAAAAACTCCAATGAGCTGGGGATTTAGCTCAGTGGTTTTGCCGCCTGCCCTGCAAGCACAAAGACCTGAGTTTGATCCCTGGTACAAAAAAAAAAAAAAAAACTCCAATGAAAGTTCACGCAGCAGAATGAGCCAAGGTGAGGACAGAATTTCAGATACAGAAGATAAGATTGCAATTAGTGACCAGGAAAAGAAAAGGTTCTTTAAAATACTAAGAGGTCATGAGAAATCAATTCAGCAGCTGCTAGACAATGGAAAGAAGGATAACATAAGACTGGTCAGAGTAAATGAAGAAACAGGAGAGAGTGCAGACAACATAAAAAAACTGTTCACAGAAGTGATGGCAGAAAACTTCCCAAGCAGGGGAAAAGAACTCGACATACAGATAAGTGAGGCATATAGGACTCGAACTAGGCTTCATTTAAAATAAATCCACACATAGGCATATAATAATTAAGTTTCCAGAAACCCAATAGAAGAACAAAATTCTGCAAGCAGTGAGAGAAAAGAAACAAATCACATACAAAGGAAAGCCCATCAGAAGCACAGCGGACTTCTCAATGCAAACCCTCAAAACAAAAAGAGCTTGGAGTGATGTGTTTAAAGCCCTAAAGGAAAAAAGTCTCCAAGCCAGATTGATGTGCCCTGCAAAACTGTCTTTCAAAATTTGGAGAAGTGGATGAAAAAATGGAGAAATAAGATGCTTTCATGACAAAGAGCACCTTAGGAACTTCATAAACACCAAACCAGCACTCCAAAAAATTTTAGACAATATCCTAGGAAAAGGCAATGAGGATCACAACCCCAGGAAGCCCAGCAGAATGAATCCATTGGGCATGACAAGAAATTAAACGCAAAGGGGGAGAATCCAACAAAAAGCAAAAGTCATGACAATGAGAAGTCAATATGTAAAAGTTATAACATCAATGCTAATGGTCTCAATTCACCAATCAAAAGAAATAGACTGGCAGAATGGGTCAAGAAGCCAGATCCAAGAATATGCTCCTTACAAGAAACACACTTAATTCTAAAAGAAACTCATAGACTGAATGTTAAAGGATAGAAAACAATACTCCATGTGACAGGAACCTGAAAAAAAGCAGGAGTAGCTATCCTCTATGCAGATCAAGTGGATTTCAAACCAACACTGATTAAGAGAGACAAAGAAGGACACTACATTCTTATAAAGGGAACAATCCAAGAGGAAGAGATGACAATCATAAACATATATGCACCAAACACTAGTGTGTCCAACTATATAAAATGGACATGAAAAATCAAAGAAGCACTAATAGACAGTATTGGGGGACCTCAATACCTCACTGTCACAAATAGATATATCAACTAGACAAAAAATAAGCAACAAAATACTAGAACTCAATGAAATTCTTGAACAAATGAATGTAACAAATGTTTACAGAGTGTTCCATCACACAAAATCAGAATACACATTCTTTTTGGCTGCACATGGGTCCTTCTCCAAAACAGACCACATACTCGCTCATAGAACATGTTTAAGTAAGTGCAAAGGAATTGAAGTTATGCCCTGTATATTATCACATCATGGTGCATTGAAATTGTAGATCGATAGCAAAAGAAACCGCAAGCATTTCATAAACATGTGGAAATTGAACAACACACTTCTAAATAACCAATGGGTCACAGAGGAAATTAAAGAACAAATCAGACAGTTCCTACAATTAAATGACAATGACAATACAACATATCGCAATCTACAGGACACAATGAAAGCAGTCTTATGAGGGAAATTCATACCAGGGAATACTCATATTAGAAAAACAGAGCAAGCTCAATTAACCTGATGCTGAACCTCAAGCTTCTAGAAAAAGAAGAGTAGGACAAACCCAAAGCTCATACAAGGGAGGAAGTTATAAAGATCAGAGAAGAAATCAATGCAATGGAGACTAAGAGAACAGTACAAAAAATCAATGAAGCCAAGAGTTGGTTCTTCAAAAGAATAAACAAAATTGACAAACCCTTAGCCAAACTTAACAGAAAAAGGAAAGAAAAGGCCCAAATCCATGCAATTAGGAATGAAAAGGATGAAATTACAACAGACCCACCAGAAATCCAGAGGATCATCAATGCCTATTTTGAGAACCTATATGCCAATAAGATGGAAAACACAGAAGAAATGGACAGATTCCTAGATATGTATGAATTACCAAAGTTGAACAAAGAAGACCCAAAAATTCTAAACAACCCAATATCAATCAATGAAATGGAAAATGTAATTAAAAACTTACTAACCAAGAAAAGCCTAGGTTCTGATGGCTTCACTGCTGAATTCTACAAGACATTTAGAGAGGAACTACTGCCACTACTCTTTAAACTCTTCAATGAAATTGAAAGGGAAGCAATACTTCCAAATTCATTCCTGGAAGCAAGCATCACTTTGATCCCCAAAGCAGAGAAAGACCCAACTGCAAAAGAGAACTATAGGCTAATCTCACTAATGAACATAGATGAAAAAATCCTTAATAAGATACTGGCAAATAGAATGCAGAAGATCATCAAAAAGATCATACACCCCGACCAAGTGGGATTCATCCCAGGGATGCAGGGATGGTTCAACATACACAAATCAATCAATGTAATATACTGTATCAATAGCGCCAAAGACAAAAACCATATGATCATCTCAATAGCAGACACAGAAAAAGCATTTTACAAAATCTAACATGCGTATATGGTAAAAACCCTACAAAAAATTGGAATAGATGGTCTCTACCTCAATCTGATAAGAGCCATCTATGCAAAACCAACAGCCAATATCATACTAAACGGTCAAAAACTAAAATCCTTCACTCTAAAATCAGGAACAAGACAAGGATGTCCACTATCACCACTCCTGTTCAATACAGTCTTGGAAACATTAGCCATGGCAATTAGACAAGATAAAGAAATAAAAGGAATAAAGATAGGAAATGAAGAATTCAAATTGTCATTATTTGCAGATGATATGATACTCTACGTAGATGATCCCTAGAACTCCACCAAAAGTCTTGTAGACTTAATAACCAAATTCAGTAAAGTAGTTGGATACAAGGTCAACACACAAAAATCAATAGCTTTCCTCTACACAAACAACAGACTCACTGAGAGAGAAATAGGGTAAACAATTCCTTTCACAACAGCATCCAAAAAACTGAAATTCCTAGGAATCGAACTAAGAAAAGAAATCAAATACCTCTTCTCTGAAAACTATAGTACTCTGAAAAGAGAGATTGAAGACAATATCAGAAAATGGAAATACATCCCTTGCTCCTGGGGAGGAAGAATCAACATAGTGAAAATGGCCATACTTCCAAAACTGCTATAGAGATTCAGTGCAATCCCAATTGAAATTCCAGCAGCAACCTTCTCAGACCTTGAGAAAACAATCCAAAAATTCATTTGGAACAATAGGAAACCTAAAATAGCAAAAGCAATTCTAAGCAACAGAGAGACATGGCAGGGGGTATCACAACCTCCAACTTGAAACTATACTACAAAGCTATTGTGATAATAACAGCATGGTACTGGCAAAGAAACAGACATGAGGATCAGTGGAACAGATTAAAAGTTGCAGAAACAACTCCAGACACACTCAGCCACCTCATCTTTGACAAAGGAGCCAAACACCCTCACTGGAGAAAAGAGAGCCTCTTTAGTAAATGGTGCTGGAAAAACTGGGTTTCAACTTGCCAAAGATTAAAACTATACCTATATCTCTCACTATACACTAAACTAAAATCGAAATGGATGAAAGATCTAAATATTAAAACAGAAATAATGAACTGGCTGGAACAGAGGTTAGGTAGAACTCTTAAAGACATTGGTGTAGGAAAAGATTTTATGAACCAAACCTCAGTTGCCTGTGAACTAGCACAAATAATCAAGAAGTCAGATTTCTTATTAAAAAGCTTCTGCACAGCAAGAGAAACCACCAACAGTGTGAAGAGACAACCCACAATGTGGGAAAAAATTTTCACCTGCTGTTCCTCAGACAAATAACTACTATCTAGAATCTATAAAGAACTTTAAAAAATCAGACCTCCCAAATGTGAAGAACCAGTCCAAAAATGAGCATCTGAAATGAACAGACATTTCTCAGACAAAGAAGTAGAAACAGCAAATCGACATATGAAAAAATGTTCAACATCACTGGTCATTCGAGAGATCCAAGTGAAAACAAAGCTGAGATTCTACCTCACTCCAGAAAGAATGGCTGCTATCATGAAATCAACCAATAACAAATGCTGGCAGGGCTGTGGGGAAAGAGGAATCCTGCTCCACTGCTGGTGGGAGTGTAGACTGGTGCAACCACTGTGGAAATCAGTATGGAGATACCTCGAAGAACTAGGACCGGAAGTTCCATTTGACCCCGCTATTCCACTGCTGGGGATCTTCCCCAAAGAATTAAAAGAATCATACCACAGTGATATATGTGCACCCATGTTCATAGCAGCACAGTTTGTAATAGCTAAAACTTGGAAACAGCCCAATTGCCCATCAACTGGAGACTGGATAAAGAAAATTGTTTTTCAATAAAATGGAGTACTACTCAGCCATAAAAAATGAGAGATTAGAGACATTTATAGCTCAAATGAATGCACACTGAGGCGATACTCTTAAGTGAAATAAATAGGACACACATGTGTAAATACCAAATAGTTTCTCTAGTGTGAGAAATGGAAAGTGTAAATAAGGACTAAAAGGTATAATAGATAATGTGAAATAGGAAGGAAAGGGGCAAAGGGGAAGGGGAAGTGGGAGGGGTAGGGGAAAGGAAAGAAGGGAATGGAATTAATATGAGAAAATGAAAAAAAGGAAACAAAGTCTTTGTAAATAGGGAGGGGTGGAGGGGTTGAATGGAGGGCAGGGAAATGTGGACAAAATACAAACCAAGAGTGATTATGTAAAGTTGCAAATGTCCAGTGATGAATGTCATTATACTATATACCTAAAATGTACCAATAAAATTAATTTGAAAAATAGTGGATATGCCTATCACATTTGCAAGGCAGATTAAATACAGAAAGAATAGATTACAGGACAGATGAGTTTTGATGGAGACATAAGAAAAAATTTTTTAAAACTTGTCTTGTTCAGGACCGTCATAATAGTACTACCCCTAATGCTCTGGGTCTCAATAGTAAGGTAAGAACAGAGGGAAGCCAGATGTAAACTTCAGGAACTCTGAAAACTCAGATAAATACATAGGGGTCAGTTCTCCATACTCCATGCAGCCTCACTGTTTGCAGAATTCTTTCAATCAATAGCACAGTAATCATGAAACTTCATCACCCAGGTATTCCACCACTAATCAACTAGCAACTCAGAATCAAATGCACAGGACTTCACCTCACCCTCCAACCACTCAGGCACATCTTTCTCATCTCACTCGAGGACTTTCATTTCTCTGAGACCTTGGTCCCTTGGTAGCTCCTGTGCTCCAGCAGTCCAGCATCCCCATTCACTCAGAAAGTCCTCTGTCCTTGCAATTCCAAACTGTTTCCCCTTCTAAACTCAACTTTGCTTCAGCATTTACATGGCGGCAAAGAGGAACCAAACTAAGCAAAAGTGATCTCCTTCTGAATAAAGCCAAGAGGGGTGGGTGGGGTATGTGGTTTATAGGAAAGAAGAAAAAGTGCCACAAAATATTTCACTCTAAGGACATTAAGATTGCAGCTTTGTTTTCTTCTACAGGATTATAACTGTGCCAGGCAATGTATTCATCGTTTTATCACATACAATCCCTAGAGCATCCTATTGAGGGGTATACTATTCTTGTCCCTTTGGAAAGCAAGAGAAGTAGATTTGAGAGGTTAAGTTACATGCCCAAGACATATAAAGAGGGGAACCAGGATTCAAACCTAGACAGTCTGATTCCAGGAGCCATGTCACATCTTTGAACACTCAGAATCCAAGGCAAGTCTTCTGCAACCAGCACCTATATGAGAGAGAAAGGCAAGCAGTGTTGTTCCATCATGGCTTACCTCGGAGATATCATCCGGATTCTGGGATCAGTGTGGGCTCCCTTCAGCCTTATTGGATGCCCTAAGGTGCCATTCTTTATTTGAGCACCAAAGTGGATGAGGGTCCCACCCTTACTTTGCATGGTTTCTGACATCTACAGGTGTCTGGCTTACAATGGTTTGATTTAAAATTTTTCAGCTTTACAATGGTGCAGAAGTAATACTCATTTATTAGAAAATATATTTTAAATTATTATCTTTTCTTGGTCTAGCAGTAAGAAGTAAGGCCTTTTCTCATGATACTAGGGAGATGTAGTGAGCTATAACACCAGGGTAGCCACACAATCATGAGGGGAACCATGGATATGTGGGAAAAAAAACACTTGAGCTAATGTAAAGGAGGAAAGTTTTATTTGGGCTCCTGGTTTCAGTGGTGTTGGTGTATGGTTCATTGGGCCCCTTGCTTTGAGCCTCTGGTGAGGCCCCCCAGAATGGACAGGGGCACAGGATGGAGCAGTGTTGCCCACCTCATGAGGGCCAGAAAGCAGTGAGAGAGAGGAACTTGCTTTTATAACAGAGCCCTCCCCAGAGCCCATTCTGTGATGAGTCCCCACATGGACGAGCCCATTGATGAGGGCAGAACACTCAGGATCCAGTCGCCACCCGAAGGCCCCGCCTCTGAACCCAGTGCACTGCGGAACTGGCTTCCATATGGGAGCTTGTGGGAGACACTTAAGGTCCAAACCATAACATACACTTCAGCACAATTTAAAAAGATAAAATTTATAAAAAAGAAATGAAGGGATAAAGAAGATTAAAAGAATGATAAGCAAGATTGAATACACGGATACAAGAATTTGTGAAGATAAAAATCAAAGGAAAGAAACAGAAGAAATACTAATGCTCCTATATGGCAGTTAAAATGAATTTAAATACATCATATTTAATAGCAATAAACAAATAAGAAAAAAATCCTGAAAATAAAAAAACATTTGAAAGTACATTTTGAAAGAGCACACTGCATCCATGCAATGTTGATCCAGAACAATGAATGTACAGACATATTCCAGTATATGAAACTTAAAAGTCCTTCAGCATCTCAGAAAAAAGAGTCTGTGCTTTAAGAGAAAGAAAATGAGATTATTAGCAGGCTTTGAAAGCCAAGAAAATTGTGTAATAAATTTAAGATACTCAAGGAAAGAGAACACCAAAGATTTTATATCCAGCGAAAAATTGATTTTTAAGTACAAGGGCATAGACGAACTTCTCAAAGCACAAAAACTCAAGAAATATTGTTCCCTTAGGCCCTTCTTGAGTAATCTACTGTGCAATGAGCTTCAGACAACTAAAATAACTAAAGGATCAATGACATAATGACTACTAATGAACATCAAATAAATAGCTACTAAGACAAATAGAACTAAGGCAAAAATGAGGACCAATAGGGAGACAGATTATTGAGGAATGACTACATGCTCTAGCAATGTACATATAGTACAACTATCAAGAATGGAAGGCCTTTACGTGTTTGTCAAAATTCATAGATTTATATACCTAAAATAGGTAGCTCTTGCTGAATGTAAAATTTATCTGAATAAACTTGAAAAAAAGAAGGGGAGATGGAAAGAGCATACACCAATTTTTTATGTTTTCAGTAATAATAACAGAGATGATATTACTACTATAAGCCAGAGACCACTGTGAGTTTAAAATTGGATCAAACAAATGTGATATTATAGTATATTCTAATTGTACCATTCCTATATCCTTGAAAACCACATTTCTTGGAATGGAAGAGAGGACCTATTGATGTAATATAGACAAGGTAGAAATAAACTCTGAGAAATCTTGATATAGAATTAGAAATGACTTCATGGGATATTTTATCATATTACATTATAATGTGCTTCCTGGAAATAATAAACTAATCCAGTAGCAATAAGTATCCCTAAGGACCCAAATTTTTGTCTTGAAATATCATTTATCTAAAATAAACTAGGGCTCTTGTATACATGAGGAACCTGGAATGTGGTATAGTATCAGACAGCAGAGCTGTCAAAGATCACTGGGGTTGTAGTAGCCAGCTGGAATCATAGACTCACATGGGCAAAGATGGGACAAGTTGAACCTCAATAATAATAATGAGTTGGACTAAAATCCAAATATGTTCAAACTTATGATTTCATAATGGTATTTTAAAAATTTGATCACTTCCTGGCATTATGGGAAACCAGTTCATCATATTGAAAACTGGTATATGAAGGGAAAGCATCAAGTGTTGACTCTTCATTGTCTGTGTGAATATCTTGGGTCATCATGTAGTAGGTGAAAGATTATGCCTCTTTGTCAAAGCATTCTGACTGATAATTGAAGAGCAAATAATAATATTAGAACATCAATGCCAGGCTGAATAGTAGCCACCTAAATTTTCTACACCTTACATCTGGGAGTGCTACCTTGTGTGAGACATAAAGGGACTTGCTCGTGTTTTGAAAGGCGAGGGTGTAGCTCAGTGCCACAACATACAGTTTGCATGCACAAGGCACTGGATTGGATCCCCAGCACCTCAAAAAATATCTGGACTGGGAAGATCATCCTGGGTTATGATCTGAGTTAGGCCAGAGTATAGTGTCATAGGAAAGAAGCAGAAAGTGACAGAAACAGAAGATGGAATAAAAGCAGAAGCAGAGAGTTGAAAGTGCTGAGTTGCTTTCTTTGAAGAGGGGAAAAGGGGCTATGAGCAAAGGACTGTAGCTCCCGAAACTAGGGAAAAGTTAAGAAAACAAAATTCTTCATTAGCAACTGACAAAAAGCATAGGCCTCCTTAGATTTAGCCCACTGAAACCATTTTGAACATACAAAACTTTAAAAGAACAAATTTGTTTTAAATAACCAAGTTTGCAGCAATTTGTTACCATCAGTAACAAAAGCAATCAACATTGTGCAACCATCAATAAGTAGAACTATCCTTTAAGCATCAACTGCTGCTGAAATTACAAAAAGACTCAGCTAGATCTTGTATGCTTTCTGCAATTCAGCCAATTTTTGCCCATGTCTGATCTCTCCACCAAGCCTTTGAATCAGAACCATCAAGGCTTCAGGACTAGCTGCCAATTTGTAGGAAATACAGAGGACAGAAAACTTGGACTGCACAAAAAAATAAGCATAAAAAACTTCACAGTGTGAGAGATCACTCAGGCCAAAGAGTGCAGGTCCTGCACCAGATCAGTTATGAGGAAATGGAAGAAATGAAGAATTGGAAATCATATATAGAGACTTAAAAATATACAAAAATTTTGAATATGGGCAAAACCAATCTCTAGTTTCTAGAAATACATATTTGGGGATAAACTATGAAAAAATCATTCAAGGAAGAGCAACTATAAAGAACAGGATAGTGGGTTCCTCTGGAAAAATGAGAGGTTATGAGATATAGGACACATGAAGAGGGTTCTGAGGTGGCTGGCAAAAATCTTTTCCCCTCATTTGAGTGGTGTTTGCCTTATAAAATTACATAATATGATAAATTTATGTGATTTTCTCTTTTATTTTAGGACTGTTATTGTGTTTAGTGAAATCAAAGAGTCTCAAGACAATGCTCAAGAAATATGAAATTAATTACTTGAAGAGATTAAAAGCAATCAAAGTCTATTATAAAAAGTTCAATAAGTGGTTTAAAACTCAATGGACAGGTTTAACCGCAGATTAGATACAAATGAAAAAGAATTAGGGAACTGGGAGACAAGTCAAAAGAAATTATGAGGGAGCAGTTAGGAAACATAACAAATAGACTGGGAAGGTATAGCAGCTAATCAAAATTCGAGTTGGAGAAAGCAGAGAGGATGGAGAAAAGCAAACATGCAGTGATAAAGTGAGAATTTTTCGAAACAAATGGAAGGGGCACACACAGATTCAAGAAGCCCAGAAAATGTCCTATAGTATAAAAAGAAAAGCAAATCAACAACAACCAAAAAGCTGCTTATATACACACGTCAGAGTGAAATGACAGAACAGCAATTATCAAGAGATTTTAAAAGAAATTGCAGAATAGAACACTACCTCCAAAGGTTAGACCTACAGCTGACTTACTTTATTAGCAACAACAAAATAAAGATCACTCTAGAGGCTAAAATGCGAAGATGAGGGAAAATAAACTTAAAGGGAAAAGACTTTAGATGTAAATTTAATTTCTGCTGGCCTTTAATGCAATCTCTTCCAACCTTTTATAAAGTACCAAAAGAAGGAAAGGAGAGAAGGAAGAAGAAAGTCATTCTGAGATCTGTATGCCTTAGACACCCACATAACATAACAAGGCCAGAAGGAAACCAAGGTCTAGCATCTCTACATACTTACAGTTTCTTTCTTCAGTGATCTGCTCTTCCAGGAAGCTTTGGTTATGCCCATTCCAGCTCTTTCTAGCAGAGCTTCCTAAGGAAAGTACTTGGGCAAGGATTGCAGCAATGTTAGTGCTACCTTCTTCCCAGAAAAGTGTTGCCTTCATACTCAAAGAGGCCTTCTCTTCTTCACAAAGAGGAGTGCGTAGGTAGCTTGTCTACATCAAATCCCATGCCTCATCGTAACAGTTTCAGAATCCAGATCTGCTTAGCATATATCTGCATATTAAAGAGACAATATTAACATCTGCTCTAAACCAACCTTCTATCCCCACCAGAATGAACAGCAGCAGGCAGCAACTTTATCTAGAGAAGGAAAAAATCTGGTTTTGCTATTCTACTCTGCACGGACTTAGTAAGAACCTATTATCAGAATCAGAGAGATGCTTGTGCTAGTAAGACTTATGGATGAAGACTGAAAATGTGTAGGTAGATGGCCCACTTGAAGTGCTGTGGAACATTTATTCCCACTATGCAATCTTGTTCCTTCTGGACTCATCCCTTATACAGTCTTACCTCTGGGTCAGAAATATAAGGTGCATGCCAAGCAGAAACTAAGAAATTATCACTCCACCCAGAGATATGTTGGTTTAGTGTTCTCCAGCCCACCTTCATCAGTAAAGTTCTTTTACATCCAAGAATTTAACTCAGAGAAACTGGTGGCCAGAAAAGTAGCAGCACTTTTCCTAAGAGGTATAACCACACACACACACACAAACACACACACACACACACACACACACACAGCTAGAAAGAATCATTGTAGCAGTACATGCTGGGAGTTGTGTTTTCCTTACCTGCCTCTGGTTTAACATGTCACAAATGTAGCAGTGTAAACAGAGCAGTGGTTCTTAAACTGTGGTCCCCACAATAGCAGCAGTAACCTCCCCTGGGAACTTGTTAGAAATACATATTCCCAGGTCTTGCCTCAGACCTGGCAAAGCCAAAACTCCTAGGTGGGGACCAGCAATCTGTGTTATAAAAGGCCTCACAGGTGAGTCTGATGACATGTTTAAGAAGTAATGCAATGGAAGATGCTTCCCTTTCAGGGTAGCAGTGGTAGATATAGGACATTTTTCTGGAAAATTGATCCGATAATACTCAAATAGAGAAAAAGGATCCACAGAAAAATCCATATGTTCTTTCTGTTTGTGAGCATTAAGCATGAACAGTTGTCTCCTTGTTCAAGGGCAAGAAAAGAAAAACTAACAGTCCATAAAATAATACTGCAGAACACAGATAAGAAAATCATCCTGAACACTAAAGAGAATAGCAGATTCTTTCTTAATGTGGTTCATCACAGAAAGAAAAAACAGAAATATAGAAACTATTTGACAGACTTTATTACGAAGCAAGAGTAAAACATCACTAAGAGAGATGAAGTTTTAAAAATGTGATAAAAATTGAGTTAAATGAGTTGAAAAGGTAAATGAAAATTGAAAAGTGCAATAACAAAATTAAAGCCACACTTAAAGTTGCAAAGATCAGGACTGACATAGTCAAAAATGAAATCAGAAATTTAGGAGTTGGATAAGCTCTGCCAGACTGAAAAAGAAAAATGACAAAAAATGGTGGCAAGGATGAGAGTCCATGGTAAAGAGAAAACTTAAAAATTTGAAGTATTGCTGAAAAAGTTTTGATTAGTACAGAAAAAAATCAAAGACACAACTGAAGACAATTTTTCTTAATTGACTATACCCCCAAGTCACAGAGCCAAAGGGCTCAGTGCATCTTAGGCAGCAACCATTAACAGTTAAAACCCTCAAATTTTCAGCCAGGTGTCTGGAGTGGGGGAAGGGAGAGGGTTTCTACTTTGCCAAACCAAATCAAATTAACATGATTACTCTTTTAAGCATGGGAGAAAGCACTTAGAGAGCTGAGAACTCTAAAATGCCATTCAGGCAATTCACAGCAGCAATTTACTTCATTATGACTTATTTCCTTCATTTATCAGAAGAGCTGTATTATTTAAGTACAAGAAATTGCCCCTAAATAAAAGAGATATGGCAGGAAACAGATGGGTAGGCCCTGGAAATGGGAAGGGGTTCTGGGGAAAGACAGAGGAAGGAAGGGGAATAATAATGATTGAGATGTACATATACCCATTTACCAATTTTCTAAGGTGAGTGTAATTAATATGTATTGAAAACATATTCTAATTAAAAAAAATAAATTGCCCTTAAAATGCCTTACCTATGTCAGGATTTATTACAATCCAAATGTAATGAAAGATTTTACAGACTGTCATGGCATCTGTGTTTGATGGTAGGATTATGGGGGACTGTTAAGTTCTAAATTATTTCCCTATTGACTATGTGTTATTTGTTTACTAAGTAGCCATTCACAAACAGTATTAAGTATACCCTTCTCCACTGTTGGTGGGAGTGTAGACTGGTGCAACCACTGTGTAAGTCAGTATGGAGATACCTCAGAGAACTAGGACTGGAAGTCCCATTTGACCCTGCTATTCCACTGCTGGGTATCTTCCCCAAAGAATTAAAAGAATCATACCACAGTGATATATGTGCATCCAAGTTCATAGCAGCACAGTTTGTAATAGGTAAAACTTGCAAACAGCCCAAATGCCCATCAGCTGGAGGCTGGATAAAGAAGATGTGAGTTGGTTTTTTTTTTTTTTTTTTTAACAAAATGGAGTCAGCCATAAGGAATGAGAAACTAGAGACATTTATAGCTAAATGGATGCACATTGAGGCCATATTCTTAAGTGAAATAAATAGGACACACATGTGTAAATACCAAATAGTTTCTCTAATGTGAGAGACTGAAAGTGTAAATAAGGACTAAAAGGTATAATAGATAATGTGAAATAGGATGAAAAGGGGCAAAGGGGAAGAGGAATTGGGAGGTGTAGGGGAAAGGAAAGAAGGGAAAGGAATACATATGAGAAAAGGAAAAAATAGAAACAAAGAATTTATAAATAGGGAGGGGGGGAGGGGTTGAAGGGACGGCAGGGGAATGGGAAAAAAAATAAGGACCAAGGTACATCATGTAAGGGTACAAATTCCCAATGATGAATGTCATATTGTATACCTAAAATGTACCAATAAACTTAATTAAAAAAACCAGTATTAAGTATCAACTATGGGCTTGGCACTGTGCTACTTTTTGTTTCTCCCTTGCTCATTTTTCTACTGTATGAAAATAATAAAACAAAATCTCATAATCAAATAATGAGAGAATAACAATAGTTATTACACTGTGTATCACTATCTTCAAAGCACAGTGGTACCTCAGTTTATGAACTTGTCTTGTTCCATGATTGTGGAGAAGACAGCCATGTTCAAGTTCATCACCCAATGCAGAGTTAGCAAATGGAAGCAATTTTTTGCTGAATACTTCTGTTTGTGAGCCAAATTGTTTGTGAACAGAAGCATTCGTAAACCGAGGCATTACTATAGTTACTCAGAGTACAAGACATAAACCAAAACGATTCTCAAAAACAAAATATAATAACACAAAATTTTCTTTTCAGTGAACTAAGATAAGCTAGCAGTATAAGTAAAACTAATTGTTATATATATTGAAATATTTTTAAAATAATGGAATTTATAATTTGTGGAAATATATAAACTTTTCCATACTTCTTACTTATCTCTCTTCTATTTTGCCATATATCGTATTTCTCATATAAGAGAAACCACGCAATACTTGAGCTTGTGTATCTGGCTTATTTCACTTAATGTTATGTTCTCAAGCTGCATCCATTTACCTACGAATACCACATCTTTCTTTATAGCAGCATAGTACTCCACTTGTGGTATAAGTACATTTTCCTTATCCATTCATCCTTTGATGGACATATACACTGTTTCCAAGATCTAGCTATAAAAAATAGTGCTGCTATAAACATGAGTATGCCTGTATCCCTGAAATGTGATTTTACTTATGTTCGGAAGATACCTAGAAGGGTGTTATCTGGGTCCAATGAAATTTTGATTTTTAGTTTTTTGAGGAATCTCCATGGTGATTTCCATAGTGGTTATATCAGTTTATATGGTTTACATTCCCACCAACAATGTAGCAGAGTTCATTTTTCTCCACATCCTTATCAGCACTTGTAATTATTAGATTTTTTGTTGATAGTCATTCTTTCTGGAGTAAGATCTTATTTCAGTGTAGTTTTAATTTGCATTTCTCTGACGGCCAGCCTTGAGGATTCTTTTTTCATGTATTTACTGGCCATTTGTTCTTTTTCTTCTGAGGACTATCTCTAAGTTTCAGTTGTCCATTTTTGATTGGGTCTTTTATCTTGGGCAGTCTAATTTTTTTTAGTTTTTTACATATTCTTATGTTCATCCTCTGTTCAAGGAGTAGCTGGCAAAATTTTTTTCCCAATCTGAAGATTGTCTCCTTATGCTGTTGTTTCCTTTGCTGTGCAGAAGTTTTCTAACGTGACAGGACCCCATTTGATGATTCTCAGGATTATTTCTTGTGTGATTGAGGTTTTGTTGAGAAAGTCCTTGCCTACGCCTATATCTTCAAGAGTTGTACCTATTTTATCTTCCAGTAGGTTACGTGTTTCTGTTTTAACATTTAGATCTGTTTTTATTTTATTTTAGTATATGATGAGATATATGGGTCTAGGCTCAATCTTATGCATGTGGATATCCAATTTTCCCAGCACCATTTATTAAAGAAGCTGTCTTTGCTCTAGTGCATGTTTTTTGGCTCCTTTGTCAAACATCAAATAGCTGCATGTGCTTGGGGTTGTTTCTGCTTCATCCATTCTGTTCCACTGATCCATATGCCTGTGTTTGTGCCAGTACAGTGCTGTTTTAATCACTGTAGCTTTGTAATATAACTTCAAGTCTGAGATTGTGGAGTGACCTGCTTTGCTTTTTCTACCCTAGATTGCTTTTGCTATTCTGGGTCTCTTCTGATTCCATCAAAATTTTAGGATTGTTTTCTCTATCTCTGTAAGAAATGACATTGGTATTTTAATTGGATTGCGTTAAATCTATACATCAGTTTTAAAAGTATGGCCATTTTGACAATCCAATAACATGCAATCCAATGCAACTGAAATTGAAATGCAGTGAAACACACAATGAAATTGAAGCAATAATAATTTTTTTAAACTACCAACTAAGAAAACCCCAGGACCTGGGAGGTTCATAGCCAAATTCTACAAGAACTTCAGGGAAGATCTAACAGTAATAAATGCTTTAATGAAAATTGGAAGGGAAGGAGTACTTCTGAAATCATTCTCAGAAGCTAACATTATCCTGATCCCAAAACCAAACAAGGATCCAACCAAGAAAAAAAACGAGAGAGAACTATAAGCCAATTTTTCTAAGGAACATACATACAAACTTTATTAACAAGATACTAGCAAACAGAATATGACAAATCTTCAAAAAGATCACATGCTATGACCAAGTAAACTTCATCCCCAGGATGCCAGGATGATTCAATACACACAAATCAATAAATGCAATTCATCACATAAACCAAACCAAGGACAAAAATCATATGATCATCTCAATAGATGCAGAAAAAGCCTTTCACAAAATTCAACATCCATTCGTGATAAAAATTACCTCATCTTTTCATGTTTCTGGGGGGTTTCTGTTCGTTTCTTTACTTTTTGGGGGGTGCCGACGCTTGCAAATTCTTTGGCTCAGTGCTCCAGTCTTTAGGAGTGAGCCGTAGTATTGTTTATGACCCTCCAGGCAATCTAGGTATTGGCATAGAGAGAAAAACCAATTGCAACCACTGCCATGTTACCTTGTCTGTGGCA
The DNA here is from genome assembly GCF_053883595.1 of Heterocephalus glaber. NCBI lineage: Eukaryota > Metazoa > Chordata > Mammalia > Rodentia > Bathyergidae > Heterocephalus > Heterocephalus glaber. The sequence continues at coordinate 13,592,625 of NW_028258175.1, forward strand.
ATACATTCAGGGACAACAATGGCACCAAATGTCAACTGGATATTGACAGGCGGTAGAAACCACTCATGAACAGACCACCTGGTCCTAGTGAAGACAATTAGGTCCTGTTTTATTGACCTACAGTTAATTCAGAGGACTGATTTCTGCTGGACACTAGCAGCAGTGTCAGAGCTCAAACATACCTCTAGATTAAATGCCTTCTTCTTTAGGACCATCCCTTTTGATGATTACTCCCATCAAACCTGAACTCCCACAATGGAATATCAACCCAGTGATTTTCTTGGCCAGAGCCCAGGTCTCCCAGGGGATCCTAGGAGATCCCTATTTAACTCTGACCCCCTCCAAGCCTGTCTCCCAAGGCTGTCTCTTACCCATCTCTGTGGAAGGGTTTCATGTCAGTCCTGAAGCTAAACTCTCCTCCTGGGTGTTGGTGTCTTCTTCAATCACATCAGTATGTTGTTGTCAACTTGTTACCCTGTGCTGTGGATAACCCAGGGGCTGGATGTTGGGGGCCTGGATCTCACATCCTCCCTGCTCCCGCACAGCTCTATAGGCCACAGCATCAGTTGAGGGAGGAGCAGGTGCCTCCCAGGTCCTCTGGGCTCTGGTGTGGGGCCTCTGCCAGCTGCGGTGTTGGCTGGGGCTTCTCTCTTGCTTTAGCTTCCCTTGCTCCCCTCTCCTTGATCACTGATAAATAAATAAATACCTGTGGAGTCTGATATTTACAGTCTCAAATCTGAAGAAAAAGGGTAACTTTTCTTACCAGCTTTTTATATAAAAATTCCTGGATAAGTTTCTGATTGGCCTAGATAAGATCTAATCACTATAACAGGGAATAATAGAAATTTATGATGGTCCAGTCCTGGGTCACATGTTCTATAGACAAGATGCTATTATTTTCAAGTTCATCCAAAATACATGGTTGTGGGTTTTTGATCATTCCACGATATACACATATATGGAAACATCGCATTGTATTCTATAAGCACACCTATTATTTGCCAATGAAAATCAAAATAAAAGATAGAAAACAAAAAAGTACATGGTTTTAGTCTGAGAAGAAATCCTCTCAGGAATGTGATTGGGGAGGGTGTTTTGTGCAAAAGAAGGAGCTCATCAGTGTTGAGCAGTCACAGACTACAGAGGTCTATCACAATCCCAGACCTAGGGCACCTGGATTCTTCACCCCACACTTTGTACATAGCTTTCTAAAGTATGCCACCATGATCAGACATCTGCAGGAATTCCAGCTGTCTGAATTGGATCCCTTGGCTAGCCAATTCTGCAAGTATTTTAGCGTTGAGATGATCATATCAATGCCAGGTTCTCCACAGCATTCCAAAGATCAAGCAAGGCAGGCCTCCTCTCTTTACTCTTTTGATTTATCTGCCTTAAATGAACCTAAAGACTGTTTCCTGAGCAGCACACTAACCATGTTCCCAACAGCCTAAATTTAATACTCTTGCTAGCCAATTTTGGAAGTGTACAGAATTGAGAATATTATCTCCAGCTCCATTGATTTTTCACAATCAATGATTAGAATAGGGCCAGTCCTTGGAAATCTGGAAGGCTTCAGTTTATCAAAGGATTGTCATTCCAGCCAGCTGCTGATTTTGCATCTGCAATAAACAATGACAGAACTATGAACAACGGCTTTGTTATGGTGATCCTTTACTGTTGCCCTTCAGACAGAAGAAGGAGGAGAGGGAAGGGAGGGGGAGGGGAGGGGAAGAGGAATGGAGGGGAGAGGGAAACCAAGTTCTCCTGCCTGATTATTCCAGCCCCTAAAACAGGATGATTGTTCTAGTTCCAGGTAACCTCCCAAGTGAAAGGAAAATTAACACTTTTCAATAATTGTGCACTGTGAATTTACCAGACCAGGAGGGAGACTCGACTTGGCCACTAAGCAAACATTCATCCTTTTATTTAGAGAACCTAGATTTTTCTACAGTTGAGCATTACTCTCCAGCTCTTAGTCCATGAGCTTTGGGTGGAGTTTAATCCACCTCCTGTTCGAGAGATGGGCATGTTGCTCAAACAGAACTCCTCAGAGGATATATTGTCACGATTATCGTGATTGGCTCAGGGATGTTCACATGATTCCAATTGAGCCAATGAGATATAAAAACACTTTATTGCAAAGGATCAGAGACTCAGATTAAACTTGGTGATGCTGGTAGCCATTTGCAACCACATGGAACCAGAAAAGAAAGCCACTATGGAAGAAAGTACTCTTTTTATACTGATTTTTTTTTTTTTTTTTTTGTAGTGTTGAGGATTGAACCCAGGGCTAGCACATGCTAGAGAAGTTCTCCACCCCTGAACAACATCCTCAACCCTGGAGGACAGTATTCTGACAAAGAGTCACTTCATTCTGATAACACCTGAGTGAGGTTCTGATCCTCAGTTTTTTATTTGTAGGAACCAAGGCCAATTGGGTTCCAACAGACAAACAAATGAAACAAAGAGTTCTACACCTAAATTTACAGGAGTCTCAAATCTACTTCAAACTAGGGTTTTGATCTTGAGCAAACGTCTTTATGTCTCTAAAGCTGAGCTTCCCCATCTACAAAATGAGGTCTTTGGATGAAGTAGAAACTTTAGTTTTGGCATTATAGTTTTTTAGTAAATTATTGTTTTAAACATGGATCATGGTGGGGGGACTGGCAGAGTACCCTGAACTCAGGTCCTCAGGAAAAGTAGATGGATCATAGGAGATGTATCAATAAATCTTTTTAGAAGAGTAAGTGGGTACCTGATGTGGGTAGTAGGAAGAGCTGATTATTTATCCCATCTCAATATCTGATGAGCTAACTAGTTGTTCTCTGCACATGTGTGTGTGTGTGTGTGTGTGGTTATACATAACTTTTAATCATTTGAATTTCTTCCAACTACCAAGTATGGCTTGTGTAATTAAAAAAATACAATAATAAAAAAATTGTGGTAAATGTGATTTTGGCACTGGAACATAATCTGGAACTAGCTTTGATTATTTTGTAAATTCCTGACATGGGCTTGATATCTTATCATTCTAACTAAAATGTTCCTCAGGCTAGACTTCCAGATTTTTTTTATAAGACTGAAACTTTCAAAATAATTTAGCTACTGACCTAAGGTTAACACTTCATAAAACAAAAGTATTTTAATAGAACAAGAATAAAATATAGTGGGACATATGATCTTTAAGCAAAATAAAGTCTTTCCTTAGAAAAGATAGTTACCAACCTAGTTCAACATTTTTACAATATCTTTCTCTCAACCTTGACTTCTGATTTTATGGTCTCCCAAGCAATATAATGTTACTTTAAAAAAAAATTCTAACAGTGTTTGTCTCTTAATAGAATAAATTACTTGTTTACTATAATCATATATTGGTTTACTTTTGTCATCTTATTTATGTTGTTTACTTTTCATCTTTTCTTTAGTGTTCCCCTTTCTAGATTGTAGATAATTGATCAAATGTTCTTCCTTTTATTTCTCCAGTGAAATAGAAATCTTTCTTTTTTACCATTGTGTCTTAATCAATACATTTTTATAAACATAAATGTTTCAAATTCTATTTCCTTAGAAATAACAAAAAGTAATTGCTGCTCTAAAGCTTCTTCTCTGAAAACATCCTTGTAGCATACCTTCACTTCTTCCACACTCTACCTCCCAGCTTTTACTACCTAGAATTATGGTTTAGTACTTATATTTTATTGTAAGTATACGTGGATTTTATATATTTAATTTTATATCATGATTCTTCTGTTTTATAAACCCTATTTAACCCCTGTATTGAAACACAATACAATGCTCATTACATTATGAGCAATCATTTGGACTTTTCCCCCTATTATTTCTTTGGTTCTTTCTTAGCTCTATAATGTCTGTTTCTCTAGAATCACTCTTTGATGAATATCGGGTTTCTTGGATCTGTCCTTCATGTGTCAGCTTTTCTGTTGCAATTTTTACTGTATTGTTCTGTGGACTGGGAGAATATTTGGGGTAGATATTCCAGGTCACTAAGTCAAACCTTTTATTTAATTTTTAATTCTGTCATTCAGCCCTTCTGTTTAGTTTTTAAAGTTGTCAATCCTATTTTAATTTCCAAGATTTCTTTTTGTATTATCAAAGCATTATTAATAATCCCTCCAGGTTTTTGTACCAATGGTGCGTTCTCTTAGATCTGGAGGTTCTGATCAACATTCTTTGAAGTCATTCTGTTTCCTGGATCAAATTTCTTCAGGGTTTAGGATCACAGTACATCAGGACCATGTTTGTCTTTCATGTTACTTAGTTCTCTTGAGTATTTTGTGATGTGGCTGTTTATAGTTATAAAGGAGAATATGGGCCTGTGACATCCAATATAGTAGCTATTTAATTAGCTACATGTGATAGCAATCAGCCACATCTGGAAATTTCCATTTTGATTTAAATTAATTAAAGTTAAATGATATTAAGTTTCTCCATGGCACTTGTCGTCTCTCTAGTGCTCAGGAGCTCAGTGGCCAGAGGCTACAGTGTTGGGCAGCCCAGAGTTTGACAGCAGTTCCCTCAGCACAAACCATTCCACTGAATGGTGCTAATCTAGACTGATTGGTTTTGGTAGCTAAAATGGTTTTTCTCTAAGCATGTAGCTCTCAGCACCCTCCAGGAAGTGAAAAAGACCACTGTGAGTAGAGAAGAGGTGTATCCATCCAGGCTTCCCTCCATGATGTGAAGAAGCTCGATGCTTAGCCGTGGCTGCTTTAGCTCAAGTAGGGCAGGCACATATTTTTCTTTCCAGCCCCATATACTCCAGTCTCAGCTTCCTAAAGAACGCTGATGTCACAGAAAACCTCGGAATGGGTGCCACAACCAGCATTTCCTTTGAGTAGAGGAATCTGTCCTCGTTCTCTAACTTATTACACTAGCATCTTCCCACAGACCATGGCTTCTCCTAGCCCACTGTCTTCCATCCTGATTGTTCTCCAGAGCACCATTGGAAGTGCTCAACTTCACAGTTTCTCCTCTTTTAAACTACTTGGTGTGATTTCCTTGAGGAATCACCATTTATCTGAAAACATGTATTTTACCACTACTGTACATTTCTCAAAGTTTCTGGTTTGATGATACCAACATCCCCTATTTCTGAGCACTGCCATTGATTTATTCCTCCTTTTATTTTCTGTTAACCTGTGCTCAGTCAGCCATCTTACATAGAGAGTAGTAGCCTTATTTCCTAAGACTTTTGTGTCTACAAAATTAATTTTATAAATAATGGAATGTCAGGGCTGGAAAGGAAATTTCAGATTTGGTTCATTCCATTCATTTAAAGATGGACAATTCCTATCAGAGTAGAGACTTGCCTTGGCATCATGTTAATAGTAAAGCAGGGACAAAGAGAAAATTTAAGGGCCTGGGATTTAGCTCAGTGGTTCTGCCACCTGCTTTGCAGGCATAAGATCCCAAGTTCGATCCCCAGTACCAAAAAAAAAAAAAAGCAAGCAAGAAAGAAAATTTATTCACTCTCACTCTCCAAACTGGCTTCTGACCATTGTCTTCTGTTCCAAGAACTCTTAGCAATTATAAGAAGGAGTCAGTGCCTCAATCCATGCAAACCACAAGCCCAGCATAGTAGGTGCCCTATTATCCAACTATATAAGTCCATTTTCCATTGCTGTAACAAAATACCAGAAGCTGAGTACCTTATAAAGAAAAGAGGTTTATTTAGATCAAAGTTATGGAGGCTGAAAGTCTAAATAGCATGGCACTGGCTCTGCTGAGAGCCCCTTTTGGCTCTATTATATCTTGGTGATGACATTATAGTGTGAGTGTGTACAAGAGGGAGAGATCACATGATGAGACAGGAAGCCATAGTGGAGGGAATGGCCAGTCTTGCTCTTTTATAACAACCCTGTCATTAGAATCAAGCAAGATTCCACAACAATCACATCACTTCTTTCTGTGGGCAGTGTCCCCAATGATACAATCACTTCCCAATGGGCCCCACCTCTTAAAGGTTCCACTGCTTCCCAAGATGACTACCCTAAGGACAAACCTTCCAACATTCAGACTCTGCAAAACACACTCAAACCACATCCAACTGTAGCAGAAGCTCTTGTCTAATCTCCTAATACAAAATAATCAAGGACTCTTGTTCCTAAAAGAAATCTTCAACAGAATTAAATAAAATTCAGTGAATATTCCTCTTAATCTACAAATGTACTTACTCTGAATTGTCCTTTCCTTAAGCACTGAAAAAAATCAAAAATTACACTTCAAAACAATAAAGAGAAAGAAGCTTGCAAAACACAAACAGTTTCTGCTTAGAAATGACCACAGCACTGTAGGGCCAGGTGGACGTGAAAAATATGTATTATCCTTCCCTGGCAAGTTCTGGGGTGGAAACTCGTCTATCTTAGTGAAATGTTTCACCTCGAGCATCTGCCTAATTGCACTGATCTCCAATTTGTTTCCAGTGAAGCAAAGTAATTAATTGTTTTAAAATGCTTTTTGAGACTTTGGAAAACTGACCTAAGGTTAATGGTTCATAAACCTCATTTGTGCTTCTATTAGAGATTCTGGACCGTGAGCTGATGAGCTTCTGGACTGGAGAAAAGGAGGCGGCCTCAGAAATCTTCTGTGAGCCCCGTAGCCAAGACTACAACTTGGGAATTATCCCCCATCCACTCTAGAATGGGATTTTGAACCAGAGTTTCCAATGCAAGCTGAACTGTGCTTTCTATGTACATCTGGAGAAAATGCCTTAATCCTCATACTTGGTCTCACAGTCTGCGATTTTTCTAGGGACACCAAGAAAGACTACAAATATCTCTTCTAATATGAGCAATTCATTTCTGTGGATCACAAAAGCTTAGTTGGAGGGTCATAAACTCAAATGCTTCCAGACACCAGACAGGTAGCATAAGTAAGTGAAGAAGAAGGGTAGACTCTGGGGAACTGGAGCAGACATATCCCTTTTAGAGAGGACAGCTGCTTCTCAGTTCCAGCTGCTTGTTGCCATGCAGAAATATGTGCTTGATCTTTCCAAAGGCATCAGAAATCCAGATAACAAGAGAAGTCTGACTTTTACTGTGCTGGGAGCCAATTAAAAGATAGGGATATTTCTAGATGCAAACAACACACACCTGTGGACAATTTTCCTCCCAGGGTCCTGGTTTAAGATCTTTGGTTTTGTTCTCCCAGAAATCACTATCAAAATCCAAAGATGAAAAATTATAGAATTAACCACCTCTGGCTAATGGGTCTGCAAAATCTAACCAGATGTGGTTAGCCTAGAGAAGGTCTATACTCCAGGGGATCACCTTCCTGGTGTCTCCAGAAACTCCCATGATCTATTCCAGGTCAAACTTACATGGAGACTTCTAGAAGAAGGAAGGCTGAAGGATGGTGGGTATTTTCAGTCCTAAGAGAATAAAAAAAGACAAGCTTCTAATGTATACTCACATGAGGGAATTATAATCTTGTCAAGGCAATTCTGATACATAGCTTTGATCCACCGAGTGCCTTCTAGAAGTCAGGAAAAGGGATTTCTAGACATCCTCTTCTTTCATTTATAGAACAAACTTAATAGGGAAACATAATTATTCCCCTTCTCTAAATGTCAAAACAAGCTCAGAGAAGTTAAGTAACTTTCCCTGAATTTCACAGATGGTAATATCTGAATTTCATTAGAAAATGAGCTCCCAAGGTTCCTATGTTACCCTTTACCTCCCTTGAGGATACCGAGTAGGAAGTTCACAACAATGTTGAACTTGTGGAAGTGATTGCCCTGCCAAATTCCCAGTGGTTCCAGAGTGGACTTAAAAGTATGAGACCAGATAGGTGTTGAGTAGTCATATATAAATTTCCTTCAAAAGTATATCTAGAATATACAAAGACAAATTAGGGTGATCAGAAAATCAGTATGCTCTAAAAAAGAAATAAAAGACTCTTAAACTTCCGAGGTATTTATCATTATGTGCTCTGGGGCCATGCGGATAAGTCAATTTGCCTAGGAATGGTGGTCTAAGAAGCAGGGCCATGGGAAGCTCTGAGAAAGCAGTCAGTGCACATGGAGAAGCACGTGGCCCTAGGCAATAGATTGTCTATGGGGGTTCTGAGATTTTTAAAAACATTTCGATTGAGATGTCACACAATTTGCACATTTAAAGTGTACAATTCAATGGCTGTCAGTATTTTGCAGACATGTGAAACCATCACCACAGTCAATTTTAGAACATTATCACCACTTTGAAAATAATCCTGCACCCTCTAGCTATCACCCTCCTCTCCCCTCAGTCCTAAGCCACCACTAATCTACTTTCTGTCTATATAGATTTCCCTAGTATGGGTTTTCATATGAATGTAATCATAAAATATGAACTTTTGTGACTGACTTCTTTCATTTAGCGTAATATTTTCAAAGTTTGTGGGCTTTTGAGATTTGAATGGCTTGTAAAACTATATTCTTTCTCTTTACTTCAGCAAAGTTCTTCAAATCAAGTCTTTGCACCTCCCTTGCTACTGTAAGCTATAGTTATGGCATTCCTGTCTGGAGCCTTGACCAGAAAAAGTTGAATATTTTATAACTTTCTCTTCCTTTGGATCTCCAGAGAAAACTCTTGTGCTCCTGCGATTCCCAGAGGTATAAGCCAGAAGCCTCTGCTGATTTGCTTTACAGAATCAATGTCACCAAACAGTCAACCAAGTCTTTTTCCTTCTCATCTCTACCTTTCTAAGAACTTAGCATTTTCAATTCCTATCTAATTTTAGGAGAATGGTTAGATTATAAACAATTGCCTCAGACACAGCCCAAGAGATCTGTGTAGTTACAGTGGGGGCCACACATACTGAAGTTAGGTCCTCCAGTCATTCTTCAAACAGCCTCAGAGACACTACTGCTAACTGCATCTTCAAAGAATCTTTTTTCTGCATTTCTTTAAATTGACTACATCACTGTGAAAATACAGGAAAGGAGTGGCTTTTGTTCAAAGCAATGGTGAGAACTGGTCATCACCAAAAGATGTCTATCAGTAATGGTGATGCTTTCGCATGTCTACAAGTGAATTGGAAGTACTTGGCACTGTAGGGTTGAAAAAGGCTTCAGAGTAGTTTCAGGGAGATGGACATAAGTGGAAGAAATCGGGCATGTGAATAGAGCGTACCCTTTAGAATCAAACCAATCTGATTCAAATCCTGATGCCCCCACTTACCAACTGCGTTGCATGGCATTGGGCAAATAACAAAGTTTCCCTGAGCCTGTCTTCTTATCAATAAAATGGAAACAATGTTACATACTTTATAGGATATTTTGAGATTAAAGAATGTTAAGGTTAACAACCACAACAATTATCACTACAGTATTCCTACCACCACCATTGATTGAGCACTCATATGTCAAAACACTATTAGGCACCTGATATGTATTATCTCTCTAACCTGTCCAACAACCTGAGAGGCACACAGGACATTGTAACTCTCCCTTCATAGACAAAAAACACTGGTTCAGACAGGCTAAATGACCTGCCTCACACCTCAGAGCTGGTGAATGATGGAATTGTTATAAGCACATGTTTTATTTACAAAGATGGCACGATATCCATTGTTGTAGCTATCAATTGCTAACAGCGTAGTGAACATAAGATTCACAAACATGAAAAGAGACATTTTTCATCCAGAAACTAGAAATTTATTGTTTAAAAGTTATGCAAGTGTTGTAAAATTTAAAATAAGCAATTTCACATTCTGATGGCTATATTTGAAACAAGGCAATAATATCAAGGACTTCAGTGTCAGTATAAGGAAGAGAGACTACGTCCAGACATCTGGTATACCAGTCCCACCATGTCACCTGTTGTTTTGGCCTCCGTCCTACAGGACAAAATGAATTTTTAGGAAATGCTATTGAATTCCTCTTAAAGAGGACTTCTAGAACATGACCTCCTACTGCTGGGACAGTCTTGTGACATCTCAAGCAGAGAAACTTTGTTCTCTGCTCAGCAACAAACACTGGGATTTGCTCAGTTTCCTGTCCTTGGGTTCTTGCAAAGTCAGTATAATTTGAATTTTTATAATTCAAATCCTATTTCAAACGCAGTTGAAGAACATGCACTTTAAAAGAATCCTGTCTGGAATCCCAAAGAAAATGAAACATTGCTGTTGAAAATGAATAGCTAATCCTGAAATTATCCATTTTGTAAATTCCAAATTTGGTTTATAGCTTTGTGAAAACAACTTTTAAACTTCTGGAACCAATGTGAAATTCAAGTTTGTGGCTAGGTCTTCTGGGCACTCCTCATCACCTTTGCTGATAAGCATTTAAATATATTCATTAACAAAAATAATTGTCACAGTTAACTACATTAGCACCATTTAATTGAATTAGAAATTAGATGGGGGTCATGAATATTTCACTAGGGCCCACCGCAAGCCTTTGCAATTTCCATCTTAAAAAAAAGCAACTCACATAGCATAAACAGGTGGATTTGCCATGTTCATGGTCCTGGCTTTTCTCAGAGTTTTGTCACAAAAGTCAGCGTATTGTCAAAAATGAATGAAAAATGAATTTTTAACTTTCAAGCTCTTCTATACTTGCAGACATGAAGCAAGGCTTTTTCTGTCCTTGGGAAACTTTTAAATAAACATTTACTCAGCAGAATCTTAAAATTTTCAGTCCTACTGCATGGTGAGGAGGAGCTTTTGTGGCAGTCTATCTAGGGTGTCCAACCTCACTATAATTGACATTTGGGACCAAAACATGCTGGGTGACAGGGGCTGTCCTGTGCATTACAAAATGTTTAGCCCCAGGCCAGTAGATGCCAGTAGCACACACAACCTGCCCCTCATTGTAACAATGCAATCTCCAGATATTGTCTGGATATCCAGATAAAATGACTGGATCCTGTGGGATTGCTACCAGTTGGAAACTACTACGCATACTATGGGTCATTACTGGCCCTGCCTCTTGTGTTTGACTCTTCTCTGGACATTAACTTTGCATATATAAAATAAAAACCATCCTACTATTTCACTGGATTCCCAGAGGATTAATACAATATTGAGGGAATAAAAGCGTAATTGAATCAGGTAAGTGTTCATTAGTTATTAGCTGAGTGGTAGTAATGGTAGAATCAGCCACAACAGTAGCAGAACTTGAGTGAGTAAGGGAAAGAATGGTCTAGTTGTTCCATTTTATTTATTCTCCAATCATGGAAGTATCTGTGTTATTGAGCTGACCCATATTTGCCCCCTTTACCTGAGGAAAGATCCCAGGTGGCATCTTCGAAGGCAGTGGTAGCTCCTCTGCCCTGAATCCTTGAGCTAGTCTGACCCCCCTGTTTTGGAGAAACAGTCCTGCTATCTGAGGACTGGCCTCCAAAGGCGAAAGCTACTGTAAGACCCAGAAGATAACCTGTTACAGCCAGAGAGAACTAAGATTACACAAAGCGCAATATTTTAGGGACTTATGTACAGAAGTATGTGTTTGACAGTAGCAAAAACAGGTGGATCCCCACACCTCAAAGCAAGAAGGAGTTTATATGCTAAACTAGACAAAGGTAGTCTGCAGCCAACTGGGATGTACCTGGCCTTTCTCAAAAATTATGGACAGTTATTGAGGTTTGGGTGTCCTTGGGCATATAATAGACTCAGCTACCCTAATGACAATTCTACAGGGCTTGGGCTGCTTACAGAGGTCATCCAGCGGGCAAAATAGTGGGCATGGCAGAATGGCTGTAGTAACATCAAGCTGGATGGCTACACCACTACACATAGCACATGTCCCGTGGATGGTCAAGGCAAGCCCCAAGTCTTTCCCCAATAGAGACATTTGAGGCAGTAGAGTGGGGTTTTTTAAAATGTTAGAGTTGAAGTTTGGGAACCTGAACTGAAAATTTGACTTCTGATACTGGAAGACTGTGGGCAAGTTTCCTACTTTCTCTGAGTCTCAGATTGATTAGCTGTAAAATGGAGTCACTGAGAATCATCCCACAGATAATTCTGTGGTTATGAGAATGAAATGTGCTAATGTATACAGAAGGTTCCTGTGCACTGCTCAACACACACTAGGTGCTCATATTTATAGTGACTATACTCATTATGATGAGTAACATTATGATGCTCTATAGCCGGGTTCCTCAATCTTGGTACTACCAACATTTTGGGCTGGATCATTGTTTGTGGGTTTGGGGGCCACTTGATCTACTATGGTGGCAGCAGCTCTGGCTAAGTACACAGCAGCACCTGTCCCCAGTTGTGACAACCAGATATGTCTCCAGAGACTTCCAAATGTTCCTTGGGTACCTCCATATGAGTATCCATAGCTCTACAGGAAATTGATTCTCCTCTTGGTATAACTGGCCACCACACTCTTGATTTATGTCATCTCTTCTAGAAAGATTCCCTGCCTTCCTTATGGACAACTGACTGCTGCCTTTGTTACCTCATTGTGTGTGTTCGCTCATCTGTCTGGTCTGCTGGACTGGAGCCCCTCCAGGGTAGTCTACATCTCTATCTGTAGCTGCATAGACTGAGGGGGGCACAGAGTAGGAAAGGTTAAAAAAAACAAACTAATTTCTACTTACTGCACATCTGCTACCTACCAAGCACAAAGCCTAAACTGCTTGCAGACATACTACCTTCAGTCTCCCTGCTGGATTTACAAAGTATGTTCCATTATGATCATTTTGCCAATGAACAGTAGAGACTTGGAAAGAAGGTACTTGGATTACAGATGGCCGGCAAGTCTCCACTGGTTCTCTCTCAGGAGCAGAGGGTGAGGTGCCTCCTCCCCTCTTGGATGGCCTCTGAAGACCTCCTACCTGTAGCTGAGAAGTAGGTGTTTCTCAGTGAGTCTTTATTCCATACATGAGATCAGGAAATGGGGGTGGTCTGTTCAAGGTCAGAAAATAAGTCGAAATGGCTGATCTGCTTGAAGGAACCATTCATTCTGGATCCAATGAGGAGGCAGGGAGCATTTTTCACTTTTAGTGAAAAGGTCAGATTGAAAACAGCAGCACCCACCGTAAGACCTTTTGGCAATTTTGGAAAGTTCAGCTTGGAGCTTGGGGACAACTCTGAGGCCAATTCCCACATCATCCCAGACCTTTCTCCCCTCTCTGGCTCAAGCACAAGCTTGCACCAGGCTCACTTCATCAAACAGTAGCCTGCACATGGGCCAGAGGTCCTGGCTGGAGGAAGGAGGCAGCTCTCTACCCAAGACCTTCCCACTGGCCAGTACAGCCTCTTCTCGGTGTTTCAGAGTTTCTGAGAAACACTGTCAGCATGCTACGGGACACAGAAAGGGAGCAGCAGGCTCCAAGAGGTTAACGTCTCCCTTGTCCGACTGGTACCACAGTTGCTATGGGCATGTCCTACAGGAGGCGTTGCAAGTTTGACATGAAGAGACTGGGATTAATAAACTCCTTTGAACTCAGAGGAAACAAACCAGGTTGGGCTGCAAAGGCTGAAACCTGTTTATTTCTAGCTTGGATAGGGGGCCTGGAAACACAGGTGTGTGAGCACAGGGCATTTGGAGACCTGTCTGTGGGTATGTGAATTTCAATCACACGCATGCAACTGTGTATGTGCCTTTGTTTGATCTCTGCATCTGCATGCAGCAGGGCCAGGAAAGGACCGGCCTGTCTGCATACCCCAAGGGCACAAATTGATTTGATGGCTTCCCAACTAGACAGCAAGACACTCAGGGTCAAGGGTTGTTTTTATGAGTTTCTGCAGCCCCATTAGCACCTCGCCCAGTGCACCGTAGATGTTTAGCAACTGTTCATTGAACAGTTTCATCTGTTCATTTACCAAACGCTTCTGAATGCCTACCACTGGCCAGGTAATGTGTGCTGTGCAGCAGTCATCACCACAGTAAGCAAGGCAGGGAGTCCCTTTGACCTTAGAGCTGAGACTCCTGGGGGAGAAAGACGCCTAGACCGATGGATGGAGAACGTCCCACTGAGAAGGTCATAGAAGGACCTCTGACTATGAATTGTGATATGTCAACTTGAGTTGAGTAAGAACCACCTTCCAGGCTCTGGCTGTGTCTGTAGGTGATTCACGTGTAGGCCACAAACTGAGGAGGAAAGACACAAGACACATCCTAGACGCGACGCAGGGGCATCAACCAACAGGCTTGCAGCCTAGATGGACTAAAAAGGGAAAGAAGAAGGAAGTCTTCCCTTTTCTGTGGAGGAGAAGCTCTGGGTTTTGCCATTGCCTTTGGACGTTGGTCTCTGTTCCTTCAGCCTTCCGAGACAGACCTCTCGGCTTTTCAGCAAGGACTTGCATTGTCCTCTGCAGTGAGCTCCAGGCCTTCAACCTTCAATTGCACCCTCCAGCATTCCAGGGCATAGATGGCATTTTGCATTCTTCTACCCCTGATTGCACAGTCAACCACTGTAAGCCTAACTAGTGAATCCTTTATAGAACCATATCCATGTTTTACACTAAGTTGCTTCTGCTAGTGAGCCCTGACACAGTCCCTTTCCCATAGTAGGTACATGTGCATGTGAATGCATGTACCTATAAATAGACAAAAGAATGAGTTGGAAAATCAAGTGTCAATGGGGAACAGAGGCCGTAGTTAGAAGATAAAGAATGTGGACTCTGTCGTCAGAGCCTAGGGATCCGAGTCCTACTTCTTTTACTCATTAGTCCATAGACCTGTCCATAGTCAAACAGAGACTCAGGGGACTCCTTCATTGTGTAAACATTCTTTGCACATCTCTCATGTGCCAGGTTCCCAGGCACAGAGCAGGGAGCATATTTCTTGTGCAATAATTACTACAAAGCGTGGTGCATGTTATGGAAAGGGAAAAAAATAGACAACGTGAACAATGGCTGGAGGTTCCCAAGCAGCCCAGTGAACCAAAGATGGTGTCAAAAGGAAGCAACTATTCAGCCAGGACATGAAGGGTACATGAAAGCCATCCAGAGGACAGAAAGAAGGGAGAGGGACCAGGCAGAAGGGACAGCGTGTACAGAGGTCTTGAGAAAAGAGCAAGCATGGGACTTGGGGAGCTGGAGGAGCCTGAACAGGGGAGCGGCCCCAGGCACGAAGGGGAGAAAACACTGTGGGTTCTTGTAGGTGTCTATGTGACTGTGTGTGCACGCATCTTGTTCAGACGTGTGAGTGAGGGTGTTTGTATGAATGCTAACGTCCACGTATGTCTGTCCATATGAGTGTCTAAGTGTACACCATGTCCAGATACATGAGTGTGTGAGCTTATGTGCAAGAGTGTGTGTCCAAGTGCAAGAACATGAATGTCAGTGTCTGAGTGTGTGTGTTCATGAATGTGTGTTTGTATGAATCCCTGAGTGTCTATGTGTGCATCTGTGTCTGAGCGCATCAGTGCCAATGGATTGGTTTGAAGGAACATGTGAGAATGTGTGTGCTCCTAGGCCTGTGTGTGTGTGTGTGTGTGCAGGCATATGAGTGCTGGTAAGCACACAATCTTTACAAAGCAGCTTGCAGATATCATGACCAGAAAGCCACAGATGGTGGGATGGTGGAATAAGACTTCCTATGGGAGCTCTGTAACCACACAGCAAAATCAATATTCTAACCCAATTGCTTTTGTAGATAATGGATCATGTAAGAAAGGTTTTAATTAAAGCACAGCCTCTCAGAAGGTGTCTCCAAGGCTTGGAAATCTTGGTGCTCTGCTTAGGCAGAGCTCAGGGCAGGTAGGGAATAAACTGGGGCCACTTGACAGAGCAGCCCTCCCACTCCCCACATCCCTCTGTGGCGGTCCTTCCTATACCTGCCTATTTGCAAATTCATAAAAGTATATTTTGTATATTAATAAATGAATGTTCTAGAAAATTATCCATAATAAAAGTCAAAAAATGTAAATGAAAACAAAATAAAGTTTTTGCCCAAAGGACTAAAAATATTGGTTTTTAATCACAATTTTTAAGTGGGGCAAAGATATAGTATGCCAAGTACATAGGTGATAAGAAGATAAATTGGTACATATATTTTAAAGGGAATCTGAACCATGTGTACCTGAAACTAATGTAGGTACACTTCTGGATTCAGCATTTCTACCAGGAATTTAGCCAAATAAAATAATCACTCAGTTGGGTAGGTTAAAGGCAAAAAGTTGCTCCTCAAAGCATCATTTATAAAATGAAATGCTTGTTATAATGATGTACTCTTTTTCTGTAATTAGTCTCTAAAGGCTGAAAACAAAGATAGAAACCCTCCCATATTTTAAATACAGTGACCACCAATTTGAAGCCAGCCTTCTTCCTGAAAGGTTAGGTTAAAGGCAGTGATGTGGAAGTCAACATTTAACAATCAGCTCCGAGGTCTGGGGACTGGGGGAGATTTGTCAAGTCATACTGATTTCCATTGTGTAAATACATGGTACAGTCAAAATACAAAGTGATTACCTAAAATCTTTAAAGTTTATTATAAGAAAAGACACATTGTCATTAATCTTCATCAAAATACACCCCTGTACTTCTAACACACTTATCCCATCATTTTTGTCACATTCTGAAACAGTTCTGAAGGTTCTCTTTTGGTGACTTACGAAGTGTGACAAAAATACCATGAATGCTGCTACCGAGTGCCATCCAGCAGGTCATTACAGGGGGTCCTTAACACCTTATTCACCACGTCTGCACTGTGTGGCTTCTGATTCTTCCCCCAGAATCAAATGTCCATGAAAGGGAAATGTTTAGAATAAATTCAGGACATGGAGGCAACCAGGACAGCACAACTAAAGACACAAAAGAGGACTTCCAGAGCTGTTTCAGAAAGTGACAAGAATGATGGGGTAAGTGTTCGAAACAAAGCAAGTATTTCGAGCGGGATTAATGCCAATGCGTCTTTTATCACAATAAAGTTTTTTTTTTTTAAATGTAAGCATTCACTGTATTTTTGATCACACCTCACATTCCCACCAGGGCTGATTTTGAATTTCCAATGTGCTCTCACTGGACCTGGAGTTCTGAACAAATATCAACAGTTGCCTCTTATAGGCCAGCACGAGTGGCTTCAGCACACCATAGGTTGGAGGGAAGCTTCAGCAGAGCCAACACTGACCCTTTGCTGCCAGTGCCCCACAGGAAATACAAAAGGCAGGGGGAGGGAGGGAAGTCATCTTTTGGAAAGGTGCAGAGCTGGGGGAGAGATCTCCCTCTCTCCTCGCACATCCCCAAGGGTTTACTCTTTGTAGCTAAATGAGGGAGGCACAAAGAAAGTAGCTTTCCAGTTCAGAGGTGCATATCAGAAGGGTACACAGTCTCCCTGCCTGCTTGATGTGCAGCCCCAGTGACTCCTGAGCCCAGTGAGAAGGCACTCGGGTACAGCACTGATGCGGACTGCCTATAGGGCAGAGAGGAGGCAAGAACCACTTGCTCTTGCAATGGCTTCCCATGTAGAAGAGGACAATGGGGTGGGAGGGGCATTTTAAACTGCACATGAGATAGAAATTGTCCAGTGACCAAGACTGAGATGTGAGACTTCCAAACCCAGAACGTGCCTGTCTGAACTGGATTAGAGATCTCCTTGGAGGAGCCCACGAGGGAACAAGAAAGGGGAGCTCAGAAAGGGCAGATATGGTAGTAGTTACTTAAAAAGTAAAATCCTTTCATGTTTTACATCAAGGACTTGAAACTTGTCAATTGCATTGGCCACACTTTTGCAATAACCTAAATATTCATCATATGGGAATTAAATGCAGTATAGAATATTCATTTAATGGAACAGCATGCAGCTATTTAAAAGGCGTTACTATCTCTCTCTCTCTCTCTCTCTCTCTCTGTAGTAACTTAATTTCAATAACACACAATAATCACTGGTATAGTATATGCTTATTTGGAGTTTTTAAAACTCAAATTCTATGTTCCCATTTTAACTAGACAGCTAATAACTCTGTAAGTTTTAAAAATCCACTTTCCATTGGTCTGCTCTGATACAGCCAACAGCCGAGAATTAGAAACCACAGTATATTCTTCCTACCATCATTACCAACATGGAAATATGACCACATAAATAGATAAGCGGGAATGAAAAGTGATTCACAAATCATCATGTATAGTAATTATACATTTGTAAAAGCATTAAAATGCTTATAGCAATATGACTATAAGAATGCCTGAACAGGCGTACACTAAAGTGTTAAGAGTGGCTTTTTGGTGGGGTATGTAAACTTTTATGTAATTGTTCATCCAGTGGTGCCACTATTTGACTAATGTTTATTAAAGTCTCACCATTTATCAGAGATGCTGTGTTAGGTACTCTTACTTTCCTGTTTTATCTAGTAGTTGTCTCCTTATCTTTGCCTGGAAATTAACATCTTTTTTAAAATCTTTTTTTAATGCATCTTTTTTAAAATCAGGGCAGGAAAATAAGGATCTTTTCCTTTGTTGAAAAACGAAGCACTCAGCACACAGTACTTCGAAGTTAGTGCATGCTTGGTAATGGTGGCCATTAATTTATCTCCTGTGAATATTGGGTAGTCACCTGCTATAGCTTCTTGACCAATTGTTATAACAACAATAAAAACAGCAAGTATTTATATAGTATTTGTTACGTGCTGTTTCTAATAGAGTTGGTCCTCCATGGATTCAAACAAATACAGACCAAAATATTCAGAAGAAATTGCATCTGTACCGAACAGCCTTTTTATTATTAATTCCCTAAACAATGCAGTATGACAACCATTTCCAGAGTATTTATAGTGTATTAGGTATTTAAGTAATCTAAGGATGATTTAAAGTATTTGGGAAGATGGGCATAGGTCATATAAAAATATTATGCCATTTTATATAAAGGAATTGAGCAACACAAATTTTGGAATCCACAAGAGATGCTGAAAACCATCCCACAGTGCGTACTGAGGGACAGCTGTACTTATATGGTTCTCACAGTAGCTCTAATAGTTAACTGTTTCCTTCCAGCTTACACATAATGAGGCAGGAATAAACTTCCTGAGGGATAGGTCCCCTCCATTTGCACCTGCCACCATGTCCTGGGGCTCAGGGTGATCTTCTTCACTCCCTGTGTCCCAGGAACTGCCCTAATAGGACACTAGCAGCACTGCGCACTGCCTAGAAATGGTTTGGGCTGGGACTGGCTGGGTTATTGCAGGCGACACTGGCGGTCAGGAGGAAAGGCAGGGTAATGCAGACAAATGTGAGATGATAAGTCTGAAGCCAATGAACCAGAAGAGAAGGAGAACACATCCTAAATAAAAGTCATGAGGCCCTCCAGCCTGGAAAGGGATTTAGAGGTTACTGTTCAAAAAAAATAAAAAGCCTCCTTGAAGTCGTCAGCACTTTGTACTACAGGAGAAACTTGGGACTGGGAGCTCCTGTGTCCAGGCCTGTGGTGTCCTCCCGGCCTGGGGCAAGTCATGTGGAGTGGGCTGCTTGCCACAGCCTGTGGGGCTGCACAGGGGCAGGGGGTGGCCTTTCCAACCTGTGCTATCGGTGATGGGCGAATGCTGATCCTGAACCCAAAGCAAGGTGCTGAGGTGGAAGGACAGGAATGTGCACCCCGGGGAAGTCCAGGGAGCAGTGGTGGAGAAGTGGACAGAAGAGGACCTTCAGAAGCTCAGAGTCAGCAGTTGGGAGGGGCTGGAGAGTCTGGAGAGGAAGCAGAAGTGCATACAAGCTGCAGGTGATCAGAGTGAACTGGATTCACTGAAAAGGGCAAAGAGGGAAGATTCAGTGAAACAGGACAGGAGACAGCCGGAAAGGAAGTCTCCCAAAGCAGCAGTGCATGTTTCCACGCATGCAAGAGGCTCCTGGAAGGCAGGGTAAAAGGGCTAGATGGAGCGGATGATGCAGGACGAAGCCGTCTGGCCAGAGGAGAGGAGGTGCTGAGTGTGGGGTGAAGGCCAGTCACCGTCAAACCCCCGCTGGGAGGCGCTCCTTGGCCCAGTGAGCAGGCAGAAGTAACACCACCAGCAACAACAACCGATTCCGTCTTCACCCTTCTCAGGTCAGCCTCATCATCCGCATTTCACAGAAGAGGAAACTGAGTGAGGTGACAGCTAGGTAACTTCCCTCGAGTCACCCAGGCCAGAAGTGGCAGAGCTGGGATCCAAACCAGGGTCACAGGCCCCACTGCACGTGCGGTTGAAAGACTCTCTCCGGGACCGGCCTCTGGTCAGGTCCTCTGAGTCTTCTCTCTGCCCAGAACTTCCTCTGGGTCCCTTTATTCCAGCTTCAGGAAGAACCCTGCTGAGTTGACTGACTGAAAATCCCTAACCCTCACTATCTCATCGCCAGCTCTCCTTCCGAGTGGCTCCTGTCAGGCCCCTTAGCAGAGAATTACTCCACCTCTTAGCCAGTTCCCACCCACCACCCCTGCCCTACTCCCTGGCTGCGGATGCCCCTTTCTCTTATCGTATTTAGAGTTGAACCCCATCTCTCTCTTACTACAAAGCGGTATTGCATCAGCCCTCGCTGTCTTTAACAAGAGCCACACATACTTTTTTCTTTCCTGTCAGCAGCAACTGACGCTGCAGAGTTTGCCCATAGATAGCTCGAGGACTAGAGTCCCAACCTTAGTTGCAAAGTTTGCCACAAAATAGCTTGCTTTCACTATTATTTTTGCATTGCTCTAGTGTATTGTTAGTCTTTTGAAACAAAAGACATCATTCTGTTTATAGCATTCTTTTAAAGTAGTATTTCTATTTACAAAATACAGTAATTCTCAATCCCTGAAAATTTAATGGGTGCTGGCAGCAAGCTGCACTTTTACTTTTCTAAACAGGAAATGGTTAACCCTGCTGGCCACTGTGCACACTGCTCCAATGTGAGACAAAGATAAAATCGGTAATGGGGGCCCCATAAGTGCCACGATGCATTACAGGACCAAGCAGCATTGCCTTGGGTTACCTCTAGTGAGGTATCAACATAAACCAGAGAAGCCCAGGTGCGGTGGCTCACACCTGTGAAGCTGAGACAGGAAGATTGTAAATTTGAGCCTAGCCTGAGAAACTTAGAAACTTAGCAAGACCCTGTCTTAAATAAGGAATATTTTTTAAGAGGGCTGATGATACAGCTCAGTGTGAAAGAGCTGGGTTCAATCCCCAGTATCACAAAAGAACAAATAAAAAACAACAATGAAAACTCCATCAGGCAGAAAAGAGAGAGAGCAAACTCTCTACTGCCCTAGGCCCTACGCTATCTTGACGTCAAAGGCCTGGAATGGCAGCCATCAGAGCTGGAGGGACTCTTGGGAGACCAGGGGGAAGCAGAGCCAACAGCAGAGAAAGAGCTGTATACAGGGATGAACGGCCCAGGTAGTTATAGCAGGAAGCTGATTCTTGAGCAGTTGGGAAAGACCACTGATGCATCAGCCGGCTGCACAGGAATCTGCATGAAGCCAAGACTTCCAGCATGGGCTGGGCGGCCGGGTGATGCTGAGGCATCCCTGTCTCCCTCGCACAACGAGGCCAGGAACTGGAAATACTCCCCTCCTTTCAGTGACTTGTTACGGAGAGGTGAGGTACAATTTTCTTACGAAGGAATAGGGCTGAGCGAGTCTGGTTTACTCAGATTTCAAGAACGTTTCTACTAAGCTAAGGGAGATTCGAGACGCTTCGAATAGGGAAGAGATTTCAAGGCGACCTTGCAGCAGGAGCCAGCATTATGAAATGGTTTTGATCAAGTGGAACAAGATAAGCTGTTCGTGTTGTGCAAGGGTTCAAAGCCCTGGACACCAGCTGAAATAAGAAAATTCAATTTCTGGCATAAGATTGTGCTTTTTCTGCCTCTTTGAAAATAGGCACATCCAGCCCTTTTCTTCCCCTAATGAAAGGACAGTGTTCCCTGGTGGTGATTCTAACACCTACAGAGTTGTGCGGCCAGGCGTGCGTGGCATGGGGGATTCTGCCAGCAGGGACTTGGAAATGGGATCGCTGCATCCAGGGACTTCAGGCAACCTCACCCGTGACCAGGACTGAGATCAACGAGTGACCCAGGGCTATTGAAATATCCATCTGCTTTCTTTTATATTCTCACGAAGGCTATGCAGAAATCTCCTCTCTGTTTGTCTAACACATCGTGGTCCAAAAAAAACTCCACATTGATAGAAATGTTCTACATGTGCACCATCCAACACGGCAGTCACTGGTCACACATGGCTGCTGAGCAGCTGGACTGTGGCGAGTGTGACAGTGAAACTCAATTTTAAATTTTACCTCGTTTAAATTAACTTACGTGCCACATGTGGCTACTGGGTACTTCATTGGACAGTATGGCTCTGAAAGACTCAGTGGATCCTCCTATCCCTGAGAATGGGCTTCAATTCTGCCTTTACCATTGGTAGCTGTGTGATCGTGTGGGGTATCTGAACCTCTCTGACGCTGCTCTCCGATCCTCACCTGAAAAATGGTTATGTGTACTGTACTGTGAAATGAGTCATAGATGTAGAATAAGGGGCAGGCCACATGTATCTATTGAATTGTAGCTATAGCTATGAAGTCGTAGCACGTCTTAAAGCTTCAGCGTGAGCTTGGGATTTCTAAGTTGTGCATACAGCTCTTGCTATCACTGAAGGAGCAAAGCGGCTGCAGAATGAGGGCTCTTCCCTGTGTCTTCAGTGGCAAAGGCAAGAGAGTAGGGTTGGGCGGCCGGGAGAGCAGGTGCAGACTCAGGGTCCTCACCAGACAGGGAGTGGGCCAGCAGAACTAGTGGCTGCTTCTCCTCTCCCCACAGCTACACCAGTGCCGAAGGTGCCACAGCAAGGAGAGTCCCCTTCCCCAGGGAAAAGGTTGAGAGAGTCATGGAGACCAGGAAAGCGGGAGGAGATGGAGAGACAGGGGCAAGCCAGAGGCAGAAGCATGACAGTGGCTAGCACAGAGACAGAGGGCAGGACACAAAGAAAGCGTCAGAGAGGCAGAGAAAGGCAGCAGTGAGACAGACAGAGCCAGAGAGCCAGAGACATAGAGGAGAAGTGGAGATAGAGACGCACAGGCATGGGTCGGGAGCCAGACACAGAGCACAGAGGCTGGGCGTGGGCAGAGCCCGGGGGGGGGGGGCCCTCCCGCACGCGTCACAGCAGGGGGGCAGCTGGCCAGGAAGCTCTCAGCCACAGGCCACGCAGGGGACTCGGAATCTGTGCAAGTGACTCTGAGCAGCTCCCTCCCGGCTCCTCTCTATCAGTGGGGAGGGCTGGGGGCAGCAAAGGGTTCCAGAGCCCCTCTTGCCAGCAGCCCTGCCTCCTTCTGTCTTTCTCCAGAGTCATTAATCTTGGAAGACAGGCTGGTCTTTTATTAGCTATCTGCAAGGGTCGGCTTAGAAGTATCTGGGGAGATACGGTTCTGAATGTCATTCATCAGCTGGGGCCTCACTGTGGCACTGACTCGGTTCTTCCTGGTTTCCCTTTAACTCTGGAGGCAAAGCTGCCCTTAACCCTTTCCCTAACTGCAATTTCATCTTTCCCTCCCCACCCCTTCCTTTCCTTGCTGGGTAGGGCAGGGCAGGGCAGAAGAGAGAGCCACGGGCAGGTAGGGGCAGGACTGTCGCTCCCAGGAAAAGGGGTGTCTCGCTCCCTGCAGTTCCTTCCCCCAGATCAGCCGCTCTCAACCTTGGCTGCTCTGGCACCCTCCTGGGAAGTTCCACAATGGCAGGGACCTGGACTCACACACAGAGGTGGGATTTAGCTGCTCTGGCGTGGGGCCCAGGCATTGCATCATTTCATCTTGTCCTCAGGTTACTCAGAGTAGACAGATATGCTGGCCAGATCTGCACTGCCTCCTGTGAGAAGTCTTCCCTGACTGCCCAGCCTCCAGTAACTCTACCAAATACCGGGTTCATTTCCTACCAAGGAGTTGTAACTACTAGAAATAGCAAAGCAGACTCTGGAGCAGAGCACGTGAGCACCATAAAGAGAAAAGGAGGGAAGAGGGAGTAGGAGAGAAAGAGAGCCCAACCATCCTGGCTTCCCTGAGACAGAAGGAGTCTCCAGATTTGGGCCGCTCTCCGTGGTAAAACCAAATGGAAAGAAATTTGTCATCCTAAGAGTGCCTAAAGGAAAACTATTTCATTCTTTAAACAAATCAGTCAAAAAGAAAGCAAGGAAATAGATTCAAGCAACAGCACAAGCAATGGAGGTGAGAGCTTGTATGGAACTTTCTAGCTGCTCAACCAAAGGCGGGCGGCTGGGTCCTTTAGCAATGGGAAGAAAGCCTGGAGCGCAGGAGGGAGCAAGGTGTAGGGGAGCAGCATTTCTCCTTGGTGTTCCCCGTGATGGGCCAAGCAAGGCTGTCCTCGCCCGTGACCATGGCCCTGGACCTAGCTAGCAGCAGCGCATCTGCCAGACCTCAGAGGCTCCAGAGATGTTCCACTGACCCTGAGCCAGCTGCCAGGAGAGGCATATGCTTGGTGGCACGTGGCCTGATCTCAGAGAAAGTGTCCTGATAGGAAGATTCACAACTGCCATCGGCTGGAGGCGCAAGGCTTTAACTTCCAATTCCCTCTTACCTGCTGGCTGGCACTGCCTCGGACTTAGCCAGGCAGATTTATGGCATATAATCAACAAATGAATGTCACAGCCAGTCTCTGTGCTTCAGAAGGAAAGAAGGGAAAGCAGTTCTAAGCAGACGCTGCAGGATCCGGGTGATTCCAAGCCCCTTTCTAACCTGCATGCAGAGAGGGTATAGGTGACATTTAGACCTGCAGAGATGGGGAAGGGACTACGGTGAGACGGAGCACTTCCACAGTGTGGGGGACATCCTGGGCACCTCCCTGAAGCAGGCAGACTGGAGTGGACCCTGCTCCAAGAAGGAATGATGTCACCATTACAGCCTGATCCAGCATGGCCCTCACACACCAAGGGTCACCAAGCTCCACGGGGCCCCTGCTTGCCACCCCCTGAGGGTCATGAAATCCCAGAGGACTGCAGCTGGGCAAGGTTATTAAAAGCTTGCATTCACGGGGGATGTGGTGGCACACATCTGTAATCCTAGCACTCTGGAAGGCTGAGGCAGGAGGATTCCAAATTCAAGCCCAGCTTGGGAAATGTATAACTTAGATCCTTTCTCAAAATTAAAAAAAAAAAAAAATATATATATATATATATATATATATATATGGGCTGGGGATATAGCACAGTGCAAAGGCCCTGGGTTCAATCTTTAGTACCACTTCCAAAATAAGGATTCTAGTTTTATTTTCCCCAAGTTGATATTATGAAAATACTCAAAACCTCAGAAAAGTTGGAAAAATAATTCAACAAATACAACCCAGATCCAACAGCTAATAATATTTTGTCATGATTGCTGTATCCACACACACACATCTGTCCGTGTGTCTATCACACCTATTTGCATGTATGTGCTTTTTTTCTGAACTGTTTATAGTTGAAGCCATCACGACTTTTTTTTCCAAATACTTCAGTCTCCTGAGAACAAGGCATTTCATTATATAGCCACTGCATCATTATCACTTCTGAAAAAATGAACAAAGATTCCATAACATCTAATATCCAAGTTTTCTTATTTGTCCAAACAATATATTTAAAATACTTTAAAACCACTATCCAATCAAAATCCACACCTACAGGTTTATTATGTTGTTGTAGCATATTTGAACCTGGAATCCCCCAGCACCACCACGAGATACACACACTTTTTAATATTTTTTTATTTTATGAAAAAACGAAACAAAATTTTATAACAAAAAATAGGAAAATAACAATAGTACACTGTGTGTCATCATCTTTAAAGTAGTTATTCAGAGTACAAGGCATCGACAAAAAGATTCTCTGTTAAAAAGAAGAAACAAACCAATAATAGCACAAAACTTTCTTTGCAATGAACTAAGAGAAACGAGTAGTATAAATGAAACAAATTAGCATATATATTAAAAAATTTTGAAGCAACAGAATAGATATATTGGGGAATTATTTTAACCTCTCTCTACTTCCTATTTATCTTCTATTTTTCCCTTTATTTGGATATATATATGTTTATTTATATATAATAATATATATAATATATAATAAAATATATATTCCTTACATGAGTATCCATATGATATTTAATCTTGTGTATCTGACTTATTTCACTTAACATTACGTTCTCAAGTTGCATCCATTTACCTATGAATGCCTCAAGTTTACCTTTATTTATGGCAGAGTAGGACTCCAATATGTATAAGTAACACATTTTGCTTATCCATTCACCTGTTGATGGACATATACAGCGTTTCTGAGATCCAGCTGTTATGAACTGTGCTGCTATAAACATAGGTATGCATGTGTTCCTGTAATACGCTGATTTTAACTCTTTAGGGAAGATACCTGGAAGGGGAACTGCTGGGTCAAGTGGAATTCCTACGTTTAGTTTTTGGAGGACTCTCCCAGATTTCCATCGTGGCTGTACCAGTTCACATCCCACCAACAATGTGGGAGCGTTCCTTTCTCTCTGCCTCCTCATCAGCATTTATTATTAGTTTTTTTGTTTTTGTTTTTTTTTGGTACCGGGGATTGAACTCGGGTCCTTGCGCTTGTGTAGCAGGCGGCAAAACCACTGAGCTAACTCCCCAGCTCCTATTATTAGATTTTTTGATGATAGCCATTCTTTCTTGGATAAGATGGTATCTCGAAGTAGTTTGAACTTACATTTCTCTAGCAGCCAGCAATTATGCCCCCATTTTTTTTTTTTTTTTTTTTTTTGGTACCGGGGATCAAACTTGGCTCCTTGCGCTTGTGTAGCAGGCGGCAAAACTACTGAGCTAAATCCCCGGCCCAATTAATGCCCACTTTTATGACACTAACTCTTTGTAGAGTGCAGTTGTTCTGGAGAAAGTCCCAGTGGTTCTGGATTTGTTTGCTTTCCCGTGTTGTCATCTGACCCATCTTCTGTGCCCTAAATTTCCTGTAAGATGAGACTTGGGTCTAAATTAGATTCCTTTTGGGCTGAGGATGTAGCTCAGTGGCACGGCGCCTGTAGCTCAGTGGCACTGTGCCTGCCTGGCAAGCGCAAGGTCCTGAGTTCGATCCTGGGTACCAAAAAATAATAAATAAAGAGTCTGTTTACATTAGATATCAGTTACTTCTCACTAAGTTCCATTTTGCCTGTTTAGCAAGTATCCATTATAAAGGACACTGTGTGCTTCATGCTATACCACTGTCAACAGAGAAGCTTGTCACTTAGCTAGGGAGGTGACCCGGCATCCCCCATGGTGAAAACACGTTTTATCCCCTTTACTTTACAAAGCCATCACAGGTGATGCACTAGCACCAGGTAAAACCTGTCCCCCGCAGTTTGCTCCAAATAGTTACTGCGTTCACCACTAATTCATGCCTGGAATGATTACTACAGTGCAGGCTTAAAAATGATACTTCTAAGTCCTTTGTTCTGTTATTCCTGTTAGCTGATGTAGTTGTTCTTAAAGAAATTCCTCCGTTCCTTTCCATCTCTTTCTTCCTTTCTCCATCTTGAGGGTGCCTATGACCTCATGGAATCTGAGTCATTCAACAATCAACTGTCATTCTTCATGCTGAAATCTTCACAAATCTGTGTATTAGAAGTCCCCTAAAAGGAGGATACAGGGCTTTTTTTTTTTTTTTTTTGACACATCTCCATCATTTTTAACCTCCCCTTGCTTCCTGGGACAGCAAATGGCCCAAGATCACTTACTTTCCCTGCCTCAGACCTGACACCAAGCATTTCAGTGCAGTGATGCTGTTAAACCAAGGTCTGGGCCCCAGGTGCGAGAAGCACAGACCATGGCAGGGGATTATATCCTAGCTTTGCCACTCAGGAGGCTTTGCTAAGTTGCCTCCTGTTCTGGGTCTCAGTTTTCCCATCTGCAGAATGGAGATACTAACAACACATCCTACCTTTTAAGACTGTAAAGAAGAGGATTAACTGTGTTCATATCCACAAACCAGTCAAGCAATACTCAGCACATGGTAAGTGCCATGCAGATGCTTGCTACGTATATTACAGTCTTGCTGTTTATGCAGTCAGAGGGAGAGGGTGGGAAATACCCTTAGGCATCCACAGATGGGGAGAGAAAACTTTTTTCTAAAGATTTATTCTGTTCAATTCTGATATGCATAAGCAAAATCATCATTATATTTATTTTCACTCTTCTGTTAATGGCAGATGATACGGATGTGACATTTGGAGTTTTGAAACAAACTTTCCTTTTTAGAAAAGTATATTTTTACTGAAGTAAGCATAGCTATATGCAAAGCTTCTTTATAAAATATTTTTTAAAAAATCAAATGAGCCAATTTTAAAAAGAAAATGATTAAATCTTAATGGTACTGAATATAGAAATGTCAGCAATTAATAATTAAGGTTTAGGTAACACCATCATAAAGTTGCCTACTCCCACTGTTTGGATCTATATTGTCTTTAAAATTCAAATGATTTTAATATTCTTGGATGCATGTGCTCTAATTGTTCATGACCATCCGAGTCCCTCAGGGCTGATGAACCAACTGGAGAAAATAAGAGATTTCCATGAAACAGAAGAAACAGAGTTTGGGGTTACGTAATCCTCCTTGCGTCCACTCACCTTAGTAATATTCTACCCGCTGGCTTTTCAGTGATGCCACATGGGTCGAGAGAGGTGGAATTTCGAGGGGGGCTGGTCCTAGGGGGAGATTCCACAGTACAATGCTGGGGCTGCTTGAAACCTATGTGTGCCTTGGCCAGATGCGCTCATTTTAAACACAACTTTTATGTCTGCCTTATGAGTTCTCTGTGTACAGAATGAAGCTTCTCTTTCTAGCCACAACCACCTTTGACTTCTTTTTATTGAATCTAGGATCCCAAAGAGCCATGACTAAAAAGCAACGGGGTTCACTGACCAGTAGCCCACGGAGATCTAAACAACAAACTTGATCAAAAGCCCTGGAAAGAAGTGGCAAGAATCAAAGAGAACCATACTTAAGCAGAGAAAAATAAAAGAAAGAAAGAATACAGTCTGTCCATGAGTTTGCCTTACTAACTCAAAGATCTGACTAGGTCACTCATCATTTGTTCAGATCAGCATCTATTATGTGCCAAGCCCTGAGAAACCCTAAGGACATATTATTCAGTATTACTTAGTAAACACTATTAACTATGAATCTCTTCGTTGATGTCTCTGGCTGGAAATATAAGGCATTAATTGGGTGGGAATTTGGGGGTCTTTAGGGATTCATCATATAAGTACTGCAGATTGCCTATTTCTAGGAACTTGAAAAACATTAAAATAGGAGGGATTCTCCAACCTAATACTTCTGCTTCCTCCCTCAGTCTCTGTCTTCCTTTCAGGTATTTAATTTATTCTCCTGCAATTTCAGAAGACAGAAGGTTTCTCACCATGAAAGTGACCAGCTGGGTCTAGAAACTTTCTCAAGAGCACATTTAAGTATGCAGTGTATGTAAAGTGATAGTGTTTCCTAGATAAAAAATTGGGGCATGCAGTCTGCCAAAAAATCAGTGCCTCTGGGGACAGGAAGACAGGCTATTTTAAATCAGAACTCCCCCAGAAAATCTGGGGTAGAAGTTTCTGACAACTGCAGTGGGGTTTCGCTGTTGTGTATTTTGTACAAGTGACATTTAGCGTCTGTCTCAGTGCATTCCTCACATGCCCAAAGCATCTGCCAATGGTTGTGTTTGCACGAGCTTTGTGGTAGACAGGGAAGGGGCTGTGAACCCATGAAGTCCTTGGTGGATGTGAAATGTAGAGCTTTCATGTATAAGCACGCCCAGTAAAGGCAGAAGTCTGGAGGGTGGCTGGGGGATGCTGTGACATGTCCTCAGTTTCCCCGTCTGTGAACCCTTCACTGAAGAGATCAGAAGAGGGCTTCTGAAGTTCACCGTCTCTATAGAATGGTACCTGAAGAAAATCTGTCAGTTAAAGATTATAATTTTATTACAGTGGCAAAATAATTCAGTGTGAGAGAATCCAAACTCTGGAATAGGAGCCATCAAATTGTTTCTGTCAATCTCATAAACAACCTTAATATACTATTAAGGACAGCCAGGCCACATGAGAAAAGAAACTGTGAAGATTTAGAGGTCCTGTTTGTCCAAGTGGGCCTACAATAAAAATTGGTCAAAAGAACCCCAAATAAGTTGCAGATAAAGCAACCTATGCATTTGTTCCATGTCTTTCACTTCAGGTTCTTGGAAAACAAATCTGATTGGCTCAGCCCAGACAATGGTCCACCTAGCAGCAGTCACAAGACAGATCATACAGACCAAACACGGTAGTGCTGTCTACTAGGCAGGGTCTGTGATGGGTCTGTGATGCTCCCAGGAGGAAGATACGGACTAAGCCAACTGCCCACCCTGATCTCAACCTCCAGTTCTTCAGTAAGGACAAAGCAAGGTTTGTTCAGAGTGTGGCTAGGAGGATTATCATGCTCTGATTTGAGTGCTCTTCAGGGGCCCTGTACTATTTTAGTCTATGTTGGAATAGGTATGTCTTGCTTTTATTCCGAAGCCCTAAACTTTGCTTGCGAACATATTCACAATATTGCCGATACTTCCTCCTTCCAGTATACTCTGTGCAGTGTTTGAACTCAATCTCTCCCTCTCCCTCTCCCTCTCCCTCCCACCCAAGTAACCTGTGGCTGAGCATCTGTTCTCTTCAGCATTAGACTTCTCCTGTAAAATTAATCCTCTTCAGCGGACCCCAGTGAGGGCTGGTTGTTGTGTTTGGATGAGAAGAATTGGCAATATTTCTTTGATACTGGAGCCATACACAGCCTCCCTGTTGCATAGGGAAACGTAGTCCCGATAATTTCTGTAGCATTATCGTACTACAACCGACTCCTTCCACCCTAGAAATTCTAGAGTAATGAGGTTAATCACTCTCTTCTCAATTTTACACCACTGGCACTTGCACAGGGGGACCTAGTGTAAGGTTAGTTATCCACACATCAAGAGACCCATGCGAGGAATGACTCTGAGGTTTCCAGGGTCCAACAGCATAACAGGCTCATCAGACCCTCCTCTCCATCACATGCTTCCAGCTCTTCCTGAGGGCACAAAGGGCTCTGCACTACCCCAGCCTCTTGGGCATGAGACTTCTTCATCCAGTGAAATGTGGGACAGAGGACTGCTGAGTGCAAACCTTAAAAGCTGAAGGATGATTCCCCCATGCACTTCTGCCGTGATGCTGGCAATGCTTTGCATTAGATCTATATGCCTGAGACCTGGTGACAGTAGCACATCCCCCAGCTGACCCTCAGGGACCTTTCCTCAAGCCACAGAGATATGAGGTCATTTGCTTACGGTGGCATAACTTAGCTTCTCCTGACATGTATGAAATTTATGCATACCTAAAAAGATACCTTTCATAAGTGTAATAATCTATCCATCTATTCGGATAAAATGGTGCAATTACTACGCAAAAGAATTGTTGTGTTTGTTGCTGTTGTTTTTGTTTTTTGCAGTGCTGGGGAATGGAACCCAGAGCCTCGCACCCTTGCATGTGCTAGGCGAGTGCTCTACCACTGAGCCCCAGCCCTGGAAAAGAGAATGGATTGAAAGAAGTTATATCAAACAGAACGTGTGATTTCTTTGATACATATATGTATGCAAAATAATAGGATTGAGTTCTGAGTATGGGTAAGATATGGTGCTAAACCCTCTGAGTGAATTGGCTTATGAGGTTTAAAATTTGTAAATTTTTATTATTAGAACTATTTTATAGTTTATGGGAAGAAATCCTGAGGCTCACAGAGGACCCTGCACTTCCTAAACATTGTATAACTAGTAAGTCCAGATCTGGGTTTCCAATCAAGATATGTGCGAGTCTTGTTCCAAGCTACTTAGCCACTGTGCCACACTGCCTCGTCCCAAACACCAACACAGCTCTGTGTTTCTTCAGAAAACCACAAGAAGGAAAAGAAAAATAAAGGCTCTGCCCTTTCAAATACTCACAGCCAGCCAAACTCCCCGGGTTTGCTTTGACAGGCTGTCTTCCCTTCAAATGAAAAGAGCGCAAGCACAGACAGAAATAAAGGCCAGCTGTTCGGTGGAGCAAGATACCTGCCGCATGCCAGTGGAGCCTCGGAGTTGGCAGCCTGGCTCCTGGCTGCTGCCTGGACACACTCAGGAGGACGCATCAGCCCGGGCTGACATTAACTCTAACACCGAAGGATCTCGCTAAATTGCATGTTTTTACACAGACACAGGAAAATGTGAGGGATTATGGTAAGAATGTTCTGATACCATCATTAATCAACAGCCAGGGATGGCAAGCGCAGGAATGAAAAGGCAGGCTCTTGCATTAGGAAGGGATCTGGGGGAAACCATCAGAAATACTGAGGTACTGGAAATTATGTTTGCAAACACTTTTCCATCCTTAAATTTTTAATGCAAGTTTAGTGGCCACAGAGAAACAGCCAATAAAGGCAGCCCCCGGGCTACTTGTAAGCCATTCATTTATTCATTTGAAAATCACTTTCTGAATTCTTCCTATGTCAGAGACTGAGAGGTGAAGAGAGAAACAAAGTCTGATGTAATAAACCTTCATAGAAAACCTTGTGTATTAACTCACTTAATGCTCACAAAATCCCAAAGACGTAGATTGTTCTTACTACCTTCGTTTTGCAGAAGGGGAAACTGAGTCACAGTTATCTTGCTCAATATCATTCAGATTGGAGATTGGATCCCAGCATGTCTGGCTGCAACAGCATCCTCTTTCCAGCCCTGAACATCTCTTGATGTCCTGTTTTTCAAGTTCACAGGCTGGTGAGGAAGAGAGACTTAGAAATAAATCATTCCCTTTTACAGTGTGAAATCTATTTGGATGGGAAGATTAAAGGAGGAAGAATTCAGTTCTACCTGGGGAAATCAAGGAGCACTTCCCCAAAATGGGGACCCTTAAATGACAGTGCACATCTGTCGTCCAGGTGGGCAAATGGAGTGGAGGGCTCTTAGGTAGAGACCTGGCTACACAGGCGTGAAGCAGCCTCCACTGGTCAGGACAGCGCTGAAGCATGAGGTACACCAGTGTCAGCAAGAGCAGCAGGAAGCAAATCACAAAGGGCAGAGTGGGGAGATAAAGGAGATAAAGGAGTTGGGTGTCTGCCTTCTGCACTGCTGATACACAGAGGAAGAGCATCAGCCACTCTGTAGATCTCTTCCCAGATGATCTCTGTAGATCTCTGTAGATCTCTTCCCAGCTGTCCCTGCAGAAGGCACCTGGCAGTGGAGAGGCACGCTGGCTGGGAGGAGGGCAGCAGATCTTCTAGGAGAGATCCCTTAACAGGAACTAAGCATTCTGAGCTTGAATCTCAGCTCTCTCTTCCTATCTGTGTGGCCTGAGGCAACTGACCAAACCTCCCAGAGGTTTAGCTACCAAACTGGTTATTGCATGGACTATGTGAAAAGTGGTTGTTAGCTCCATTACTGGTAAACTCTATATTGCCCCTGGGTGTGGATATACCACCCAAAAGGCTATTGCTGAACAGTTGATGGAAGGGGAAATATGACACAACTGCTCTGCCATGAGCAGGGTTGTTTCATCCCTCCCCAAATAGTATGAATCTGTTTACATGATTTATTCATGTTCTCATATTAGGCTTCTCCTAAGATGATATACAAGGTGAAGTTGTCTGTGGATAGCAGAGCCAGGAAAATTGGCTGATGGAAGAAAACAACTCAGTCTTGGCATCATCATCAAGGTTCTACACAGCTACTCTCAAAGTTTAATGTACACATAAATCTATGGGATCTTGTTAAAAGGCAGATTCTGACTCATTAGGACTAAGGAGGGGTGTGGGATCCTGCATTTTTTTGTTTTGGTTTGGTTTTTTGGTACTGGGGATTGAAGTCAGGAGCTTTTGCTTGCAAGGCAGCCACGGCACCACTGAGCTAAATCCCTGGCCCATGGGATCCTGCACTTTTCACCATCTCCTATGGCTGTTCCATGGACCAGACCTGGAGCAAGACAGCCTCAGTCCACTGAGGCCACTGTCACTGTAGGATCGAAGCTACCCCACTCCAGGTTCTGCAACCCAAAAGCTCTCACTAATTGGCTTATTCACTTATACTTTGTTAATATGTTCTAAGTACTGTGCCTACCACGTGCCAGGTCCTTGGAAAACAAAGATGCATGCAACATAGGCCCTGTACTCATCAGTTTGCTTGCCTGTGCTAATAGGAGGAAGGGAAAGGCAAAGGGAGATACCACACTGGAGATTCTAGCTTCACGTCCTTCATCTCCTTTAATTCTCCCAACAGTGAAATTTCAGTAACCCACTCCATGTTAGAGACTAGGAAACCATAGCTTAGGGAGTGATGATATTTCTTCAAGTTGATCAGGCAGGCAATGGTTGGCATTGGGTCTTGGAGTTCCAACTTTTGGATTTCAGACCCATGGCCTCATTTATATTTAACAACCCTGGTTGATTGCATTCCTTTTTTATTTACTTCAAGCTTGATTGTGTCTCTTTAGGTTTACAGAGTGAACTTTTTTGTCATAAATTTAATTGCTGACATAAAGGGAAAAAATCCTGATGTAATTGAACAAGAAGATGTTTACAACCTTCTTTGAGCCACAGAGCTGCTGGCACACAAAATTTATGACAACTAGGAAATAGGAAATAAAAAGAAGAGAAAGACCAAAGCAGATGTAACTGTGGCAATGCTGTGTTAATATATGAGTTGCCATCCTGCCTCTTGCATACCGAGCTGGATAACTTTTTGGAGACCATTTAACCAGCTAGTGAAGATTTACCTAATAAACTTCTAAATTTTCCAGAACTACCTTCCTAAAAACAATGCTACAAATTGCAAAGATGGTCATAGGTTAAAGACATATGGCAGCTATTTAAGGATGGAAGGAACTTGTCAGAGTTCCAAAGGTCATTGCCCAGGAGTCTTGCAGCAGCAGGCATGGGAACTTGGAGAGATGGGATCTGTTGAGAGGTGTGGATCTGATGTTTGCACCCAATCCAGATAAATGCATACAGATGTTCCTTGCACTTGATCAACTTGCTTCTCGGCATGAATGCAAAATTGATTGGGCCAAATCAACACTCATGCCAGTGAAGGCTGGCTGCATGCAGAAATAAAATCAGCCACCTCCCATTTACTTAGAAGTCTCTGGCTTAAAATACACTGGCAGAAAATGTGTGCTTTACTTTAGAGCAAGAGCCAAACTGCACAACGACAAAATTATTTGCATCACGATGACAGCCTCAGCCAATCGTTCCCTTTTTTAATGTGCTGAAAGGAGGCAAGTTGGTATCATTAAAAGTATTTTTTCCCAAAATACATCATGAAATATGGAGAAACTGGAAACAGAAGAAGGGAGCCCACACTTAAATCTAATTCTGAGACTGGACTGCTGAGTGTTGTCTGTTCTGGATGCACTATGAAAACCCAAAGGAAAGAAACTGTATTTACTGCCCCTCATTACACTGGTGGCTTAGGTTGGCACAGATGTGGATTTTTTACTTGTAATTCAGCTCCCACTTTTCTAGCAGCAAGCCCTTTACTGAATGATTATCCCCAATAATCTCTGATCTTTGTTCTTGCTTTATAAACTGCAACTGTGTCATGTTATTTTTTGTTTTGCTTTAAGCATGACTCCATCGATCACTCATACTATGCCTTTTTTATTTGGTCTTTTTAAAGAGCTTAGTCAAGGAAAAAACGGATGTAGTGTGCTTTCATTTCCTCTTCCCCAATGAGTCCCATGCTTCCTCCAACCTTCCTGCTGTCTTTTATTATGTAGTGAAGTTCTGTAGTGAAGACTGTAGTCAATCCAGGATGTTCTGATATGAACATTGTCTACAATGAAAAGGCTAATTCTACAGCAAGTGCTCCCCTATCCTGTATGCACAATTCCTGTCCCCGAACCATGATGTGGATCTTCTTCCCACCCATCTCTGTGCTTCAGCTTCTCCCCCTGCAGAAGGATATTTTTCAGCAAACCCCTAAGCTGCAGTGCTCCTAGGTCTCAGGCTCAGCAATTCCAACTTCCAGATGTCTGATGCCCTTTCATATCTGTTTCAGATTACTACCCTCAACACTCAGAAGTGAGAGCATGCATTTCTTTCTGTGCTGAATCGCATTTTGTTCTTTGTTTGAACTTCATCTTTGGAAACTAGACTTTGCCCTTTGGTTGTTTCTAGTACATGATTAAGATTTCCTTTCTAAATTTTCTGTTTTAAGTCTGGTGACTTAATATCCTTTTCCAGACTATGACTTGAGGAGGAAAAGAGTAAATTCCCCAAATACCTCTACAATTACATCCCCATTTTCACTTCAGAGGAGACCGGCCATCATTGATTTTAAAGATGAAAGTTGTACAGATGAAGAGAAAGCATATATTCAAATCAAAGCCCAGTCATTCAGGGGTGATCAAAGGTTTCACCTCACACATCAACTCCAATCAATTGATAGTGTTACCAGGAGTGCTGTGCTGGGATAGATTCAGTGCCAAGCTTGGACTGGATGAACCAGTATGGTGGGAGAGATCAGTGATGTTTGCTATGAGCTTGATGCAGAGATACAGTCAAACAGCCATTCTCTTTTTAAAATGCTAACTCTGGCATAAGACAATCCACAATTTTTCTTATGTAATTACCAGACACATGCAGAGATGCTCAAGAAAAAGTCAATGTTCTCAAGGCAAAATATCAAGTGATCTTCCTCCAAACTAGCCATTTCTAACAGTTTTATTACATATGCCAACTCTGACTGATTAAC
Organism: Heterocephalus glaber; assembly: GCF_053883595.1. Classification (NCBI taxonomy): domain Eukaryota; kingdom Metazoa; phylum Chordata; class Mammalia; order Rodentia; family Bathyergidae; genus Heterocephalus; species Heterocephalus glaber. Next base: position 13,629,245 of record NW_028258175.1, read on the forward strand.
CATTGCCAGGACTGCTGGGCTAAACTCCATGATTGATTAGGAATGTCTACCGCAGATGAAGGTGTGGACATGGTGCCACATATACCGGGATTTGCTTTTCTAGCTTAGTTCAATATGCACTTATTCTGTCTTGAGAAGGCCGTAAAGCAACAAAGCCTTTGAAAGCATCCCACGGGGTCAGTGCATAGGTTAACGTCACATCTGTTAGAGGAGAACCGGAGACAAACTGTATTTGAAAAAATGTTCAGCAACCCTACACCAAAGATTTAGAGGATTCTACCTCACTTGGAATATTTACAAAAACTGACCCTACACCAAGTATTAGTAGCCTTTAGAAAGCATTATAAAACTTCACAGGAAAATAAAAGTAAAATCCCTGATCTAGTTTGAATGTTTGTGTTCCCTCCGAAATTCAAAGGTGGAACCTAATCTTCAGTGAGATAACGTTGGGAGGCGAATTCAATGCTGTGTGTGACTAAAGGGTGAGTCAGGCACCGAGTGCACAAGATGCCGTCAAGGAAGGGGAGACCAGGCCTTCATTAAACACCAGACCTCTAGGTGCCTTGACCTTAGACATCTTAGGCACCAGGGCTGTGAGAAATAAATTTCTGCTCTTTACAAATTACCCAGTTGTGGGTATTTTGCTACAGCAGCATAAAACAGATGAAGACAATCCCCCAGTTTGGTAGCCACGTGAAAAACTCATAGTATATTTGCAGTTTTAAAGTATGCTTCTGAATAATTCATATACTAACTGACTTAATTTATTTATGCATTTTCCTACCTTTTCTCATGTGAATATGAGCCCCATGAGGTCAAGGGACTATGTTCACTCTACTTCCTCCAGAATAAACACAGAACGTTGTTTGAGTAGGAGCAGGATGAATGAACAAACATCAATACTTCCAAGATTCTATTTATGAAGTACTTGAAGGGAAACACATAGGCTGAAGTACATATACTACAAAGGAAGAAAGAACATGACTAAACATTTCCCTTGAGATGCTAGAAAATAAACAGTGAATCCAGAGAAAGTAGAACGAGTTCTTAAAATGAGCATAACTCAATGAAACATAAATGAAAGGAATGAGAGGAAAACAAAACAATGATTAGACCCATATGGCTAATGCTAGGCAAGATCCATAAATTTCTAAAGAATAAATAACATTTTCTTATTCAACATTTTAAAGTTAAAAAGCAGGAAGAAAGGCAGGGCTAATTTTATAAGGCTCATGTGACACTTTATATCAGAACAAGGAAGAGAAAATAAAAGTCAATCTCATTTATGAACTTAGATGTAACAGTCTTAAAATATATCAGTGTACCTTTTGTATTTTGCCTTCTGAAAAGATTCACTTACACATTTTTATTGGGTCTTTTATACATGAAAAAATGTTCAACATTGCTCGTCATTAGAGAAATACAAATTAAGACAATATTTAAATTTTATCTTACTCCACAAAGAATGGGAATTATCAAGAAATCAAATAATAACAAATACAGGCAAGGGTATGGTGAAAAAAGAACCTTCCTACATTGTTGGTGGGAATATAAACTAGTACAGTCATTATAGAAATCAGTACGGAGATTCCTCAAAAACTAAACATAGAAATTCCATTCAACCCAGCCTTTCTTCTACAAGGCAGCTTCCTGAGTTAAAAACATCATATCACAATGATACATGAATTAAAGTGTTTATAGCAGCATAGTTCATATTAGCTAAATCTTGGAAATAGCCTATTTGTCAATCAATAGATGAATGGATTAAAAATGTGGTATTTACACATAATGGAATATTACTCTGTTACAAAGAAGGATAAATTTAAGTCATTTGTAGGGAAATGGAAGTAACTTGAAACCATAATATTAAGTGAAATAAATCAGACACATTAGCTTAAATACCTATGGTTTCTTTCATATAAGGAATTCAAAGTATAAAGAAACAGCAAAATTATATAGAGAGAGAAACAGGGAGACAGATCTTTTGCAGATTGGAAGATGGCCAGGAGATGGATGGAAAGACATTAAAAAATTAAGATATGTCATGTACATGTACCAAATACCCACAATGAAAATATTTGTTATGTATTACAAACATACACAAATAAAAAATGTAGCAGTGTGAAAAAAAATGAACAAACAGCCATAACCAAGCAGGACTTTCTTCCAGAAAAGTAAAGATGGTGTACCATTAGAAAATCTATTGATGTGAACTATTACATAGCAGATTAAAGAAGAAATTTTATGACCATTCTAGAGATGCAGAAAAAAATTCAGTAAAATTTTGCACATTTAATTTTATGTTAAAATTTATTAGCAGACTAAGAATAATATGAAAATTTATTAACATTTGAAAAAATTATATTTAATATGAATGTCTGCATAATCAAGCATCTGTCTAGAGAAAACTGTTGAGATTTCTAAAAAATCAGGGAAATAAAGTTAAATAATCTTATCAATTTGAATACTATCAATAATATATTAGCATAATTTTTAGTGTCTAATACATAAAAGTGAACAAAAAGCCAAGTTTGTTGGACTTAATACAATAAAAGGTCTGTAAAGCCTTCGTGGGGACAAAATATAATACTTTACTGGAGACACACAAGGAGACCCTTTGAAGAGGTATTCCAGGTTCACAGATGGGGAAATGCAGCATAATAAAGATGGGAATGTTCCAGATTAATCCATACAATCAATGCAATTTCAATCAAAATCAAGATTGTTTTTTATAAAACTTGACAAGCAGACCCTAAAATTCCCTAAGAAATGCTGAAGCCAAGAATAGCCAAGACGATTTTAAATAAGAATAAGAACAGGCAGACAACTGTAAGATGTCAAGTAATTGTGAAACTTCATTAAATAAGAGTTTGTACCTGATGCTGAGAGGGAGACAGAATAATGTAAAAAATAGAGACTCACAAAAACCAGTCCAGAGTATAGATGATGATATCTGTAAATAAAGAAAACTAAAATATATAGATAAGTCAGAAGAAGAAAAATGGGGAAAAAAATGGGCAAAGACTATGACAGCAATGTGCACTAGAAAGAACATGGGTAATCCCTACATGTTTTGCAAACATTTTGGAAACTTTTGTAAATTAAAAAAAATCATCTCACAACCATCAAATTCTCAAACTTTTTATGAGGAGGTGGAAATACTGAATTTTTATGCCACTGGTAGGAGCCAAACTTCTTACAATCACTTGGCAAAGGAATTTGTAGGTATCTGCTGCATCGCATTGATCCTAAGATGCTCCCCACCCCGTCCAGCCTACCTTTCTCATTCCAGATCCATCTTACAAAAATTGGATTCTTAAGATTTCAAAGGAAAGCATCTTTGGCCCAACTTACATTAGCTGGTTAGCTCCTAGTTTTAGTAAAGTAGGTGTTAGAGTTGGAGATGTCTACCCTCTTTGATTCAGCCATTTGACTTCTAGACATCTCTAGAGAAACTTATTCCTCTACACAAAGATACATACAATGCTGTGCTTCTTAACATTTTTTTCACTCTTAAAAGTTTTATTCTGTGGAGGTAGAAAAGCTGAGTTCTTGAACGTGCATGTCAATAGGAATACTGTTGCCAGTAAACAGAAAAAGATCCTAAAATCCATAACCTCTGTAACTCAACAATGACTCCAGATTCTTTGCATTTCTCTGCATTGACACAATTAACTTTTTGGGTTCTTATGTTATATTTACTCACTTTGTGACCAAAACTTTTCGACCTTAACATTGTCCAAGGGCTTCAAATGAGTATTTTATTTCCGCTATTCCGTTTTGTTTATATTAGATTCTCAGGAAGTTGCAAAGATAGTACAGAGAAGTCTTGTACCCATCCCCCGTTTCTCTCCATGGATGCACCTTTCTGTGACCTTAAGATTATATCAAAGCCAGGAAATTGATATCGGCACCGTGTGTATGTGTATAATTTTATGTCAATGTGTCACAGGTATAGATTTGTGAAGCCACCACCACACCCATTCAGAACCAAGATATAAAATTATGCCACGGAAGTAAGGTTTCCTTTATGATACCTGGTCACAATCTCACTTCTCACCCTAACTTCAAACTCTCAGAAACTGTTTTGCTCTCCATCTCAACATTATATTCAACAGTAAAACAGCAATTTAACTTGGAAAAGATCAAAAATTTTAAATGGATGGATGAAAGGAAGAAAGGAGTAATAAATCCAACATTTAAAATGTTCCTTATAAAATACAGGTAAATTTTCTACAGTTGTTCAATGAACATCCCTTTAAATTTGTCTATCTGCTTGGAGACTTCCATCAATAAAATGTTGGAACAAAATCAGTCTAAAAGTCCACCAATAGAGAAACAGATAAGTAAACTATAGTGTATTTCTATAACGGATTATTCTGCATCACTTAACATGAAGGAACTAGATCTACATATAACAATATGGGTAAATTATAAAAACAGCGTATTGAAGAATAAAAAGGTAAATTTCACAATAGTGCACATGAGGCAGTTTAAGCTAATATACCCAGAATATCACAAGAGTACTGCTTTTAAATTATTTTTTTCTTGCTTTCACAATTGATTATATAATATCATCATGAGTGACATCATCTGGGTATGTATGTATGTACATGAATATGTGCTATATTCTTTTTATTTTTCATATTTCAAATAATGTATTATTGAACAATTCGAAAAAGAAATATCACATAAACTTGCCTATAATAAAAGATATTGGCTCAAAATCATACCTCAGAACAGTGTGAGTCACCTTATATACCTGTCCTCTTATAATCTCTCAAATTATGGACACATTTTCCAATTACTTTGCTTTAAAGTACAGGGTGCTTCTGGGGAGAAAACACATTATCCTAAAATGATTTCAATCAAAGCTAGCATTGGGTGTTTATAGAAGTCCCACGGCAGAATCTGTAAGCAAAGAAGCAGAGAAATTTAGCACAAATTTAGTACTTATTCCTGGGCATGTGGCCTTCACACTGCAAGTGTTGGTTATCATTAAAATTGAACATGTAAAGCTGCTTACAAAATGAAACAGACAAAGAGCTTGTATTGTGCAGTCAATGAACAGACATGCAGAGAACCGATGTTTAAAGACTACCTGGTCAAGCTCTTCTCATCACAAAAGCTAAGATAGTGTTAGCGACCACTAGTGAGTAGAAATGAGTCTTGATCTTTTCAGGACTTGAAAGCATTGTTTCTTTACCTGGGTGGCTATGACAAAAGTGTTTGGTTTATGATTATCCTTGAAACATTCACATGTGTCCTGCATATCTCTGTATTTTGTTGTGTTTCACAATAAAAGAAGCTATGCAAATTATGAGTGGTGGCTTGGGACAAAATCCTAGTTATGACATCACATGTGAATTCCAAATTGGTGGATCTCAAATATGATCTCAAATACCTCAGATGGGCATGACACTGGCACACTCAGAAAAAGTATGCAGACTCAAAAGTGGCCTCATCATATAAGATCATGCAAAAAAATCCATGTAAAAGTGAATGAAATTACTTTTTGCCAAGTGAGTAAAAGGAAGCCTTATTTCTAAGTTATAATTCTACATGCAATTTAAATATATATGTAACTAAATAAAAAATTCATTATTATTGTTAGATAAGAGACAATGAATGGTGCCCATATCTCACCACTGTATAAATGCTAGTTGGCTCAAAAACTTTGCAAAGTGGAGATCTTCACAGTGAGAAATGATGATTAGATCCCCATGTATTCAGGACCGCCATATGTGTAGGGATACATTGCTTTTCATAATTAAAAATAAAACTATAGCCTAGGACTTTTCCTTCTTAGACAGTATATCTCACAGACTTGTAAAAAGAAAGTCATATCTGGCAAAATCTTTACAAGTCATCTCTTTTTTTTCCTATTGTCTCACATAGAGCAAGAGAAGGAGGGAGAGGTTGATCCCCCTGAAGGAAGGATTACCCCTCAAAGACTTGGAGATAAAGAAAAATAATAGAGCTGTCAAAAAGATTTCACTCTCCCCAGGTCTTGATATGTATTTGTCAATTCTTGTCAGAATGGCTTGTCGTCCTAATGCTTTGCTCTTCCCTGGAAAATAAGAAGCTACTGGCTCTGTGACACATCCCTAAATCATTACACAAGAGAGAGGTATGGCAGGATACCTGAGGGTTGGGTGAGAAGAGCTGATGCCTCATGAGGACATATGTATTGTGGGCCCTGTTGTATCCTTGCAGAATACTGAGTTGGGGAGAAGTGATAATAAGCACATTCACCTTTCAATAAAAGAAACTTGAAAAATTGTTGCTCATGCAAAAGCTCTAGTCAAAGAATTTTAAGTCTTGGGGTAATTGTAAACTATCAATTATACATAATAACTTTGAAGATTAATATGAACAAAAAATTACTAGTAAGTTCACAAAGCAATTTTTAGATGAAAATGTTTGATGGTACAAAACAAGTATTAATGGAGCATCCTTGCAGGTTATTTGCATAGCCTGTGGTGACAGCCACAGAAAAGTCCCTGCTGGCACTGATTCTATGAACCTGGTGCTTTCTGTAGGACAATGAGTTACAGAGTGAAAAATGGGGTAAAGGTACCTAAGAGGTTCACTATGGCTGTTCTGGATGCTCCTTGTCAAAATAGTTTTAGATGCGACTAGTATGCATAGAATGTTCTGAAGACCAAAGTCATACAAGAAACATAAGAACAGTGAAGGAAGCAAATACTAGGAGAATTGCTAGGCCATAAAGAGCCTGGAGGCTATGGCAGAGTGGTCCGCAGCAGGGAGGCGCGGAGGGCGCAGTGGGGCGCGGGGCGCAGGGCGGCCCAATCCCCCATCCGGCGCTGCAAGTCGGCGTCCAGGGCGTGGGGCCGTGACTCGAGCGGGCGCAGGCAGGAGGAGGCGCCCCGCCGACAGCTAGGCCGGCATCTTGCAGCACAAGGAATCGAGTGTTGGCTGTGAATAAGTGGCCAATATTTCAGAAAGCTTCAAGATTAAGTTGGAGAGAAGAACAGCGATTCTTCCAAATTGATCTGCTTCGACCACCATTCTTGCTGGGAATGGACAATAGAATGTTCTCTAGCTTTATCATGATCGAAAACCTCCTTCTCTTTTGTATTTCCATGAACTCAGCCAGTCACTGTGGCCTTCTGCAGTCATATTCAGCATACAGAGGAAATTGTTAGTCTCTGGGAGAAAACATCGAGGAAGTGGGAAGTGACAGAGGCCCCAGTCTGAACGTGACCGTCGGACTGAAGTAACACGGATGGTGCAAGAGGCCAGAGAGCTGCAGGGAAGGAGAGTTACGCAAATCCGGCAAGGGAAAGAAGAGAAGAGGCAGTGGGCTTGTCACAAATGCCAACCAGTTCTGTAAAAGATGAGCCCAATGACAACATTACCATACTCACCAGGATCCTGGATGGACTCCTGGATGGACTCCTGGATGGCTATGACAACAGACTGCGGCCGGGCTGGGAGAGCGGATCGCTCAGGTGCGGACGGACATCGACGTGTTCTTCCGCCAGAGCTGGAAGGACGAGCGGCTGCGGTTCAAGGGGCCCATGCAGAGCCTCCCCCTCAACAACCTGCTGGCCAGCAAGATCTGGACCCCGGACACCTTCTTCCACAACGGGAAGAAGTCCATCGCGCACAACAGGACCCCGCCCAACAAGCTGCAGCGGCTGGAGGACGGCGGCACCCTGCTCTACACCACGCGCTTGGCATTCTCGGCTGAGTGCCCCATGCTGCTTGAAGACTTCCCAACGGATCCCCACGCTTGCCCCTGCAGTTTGGCAGCCGTGCATGCCCTAACTCTGAAGTCATCTATGTCTGGACCAATGGCTCCACCAAGTCTGTGGTAGTGGCAGAAGATGGTTCCAGACTGAACCAGCACCACCTCATGGGGCAGACGGTGGGTACTGAGAACATCAGCACCAGCACAGGTGAATACACAATTATGACAGCGCATTCCCACCCGAAAAGGAAGACTGGCTACTTTGTCATCCAGACCTACCTTCCCTGCATAATGACAGTAATCTTGTCCCAGGTGTCATTTTGGCTAAACAGAGAATCTGTCCCAGCCAGGACAGTTTTTGGGGTGACCACAGTGCTGACCATGACAACACAGCATCAGGGCCCGCAACTCCCTGCCCAAAGTGGCCTACGCCACCACCATGGACCGCTTCATTGCCGTGTGCTACGCATTTGTCTTCTCTGCGCTGGCTGAGTTTGCCACAGTCAACTATTTTACAAAGAGAGGCTGGGCTTGGGATGGCAAAAAAGCCTTGGAAGAAGCCAAGATCATGAAAAAGGAACGAGAGCTCAAACTAAATAAGTCAACAAATGCTTACACTACTGGAAGGATGACCCACCCTCCCAACATCCCAAAGGAACAAACCCCAGCAGGGACCTCAAATGTATCTACGGTCTCTGTCAAGTCGTCCGAAGAGAAGACGGCTGAGAACAAAGAGACTTACAACAGCATCAGCAAGATTGACAGGATGTCCCGAATTGTATTTCCAGTCTTGTTCCGCACTTTCAACTTAGTGTACTGGGCAACACATTTGAATAGGGAGCTGCCTCTCCCAAATAAGTGACTGTGCTCCACACTCCAAGGAAGCCACACTTCCAGCGAAGTGCAGAAGGACTCTCCATATTTGGGCACGATCTTTCAGGAAACTTTTGCATGTTTAATAATACATACAAATAATATTGCCTTGATGTTTGCATATGTAACTTCAGATGTTTCAAAGATGTCCCACTGTTAAAGAAAGTAAACAACTTTATAGAAAACCAGGAGTCAATGACGAACATTCAGATGCTCAGTATCTTAACACTGATAGTTTACAAACAAGATAAGTATATTTTTAACTGTTCCAAGTGTTACCTAATGATGTTTTTTATACTTTGAATGTCATTTCATACAGAATTTCCCAGCAGATAAATATTTTAAGAAATGCTCATTGTTATCACTTGACCAACTACCACAGGAAACAAAGATCACAGAGAGCATATTTTTTATTAAAAGGAAACTGTGGACATTTATGCCCAAACTTAATTGCCTTTGATAATTCTTACTACTCTGAAATTAGAAAAGTACTGCATGATTTGATATTAAGAAATACAATAGGCTGCATTTATGGAGACAAATTTAATAACAGAAACATATAGTATGTTAGAGTAGCAGATCAAGTATTTTCCCCAAGGAAAATCTTAATTGATTAAAAATTCTTTTCTTTGGGGGCAGGGATTTATTTCCCTAATCTCTCCACTAAATGAACAATGACCAAGGAAGAAAAAAAGTTAAAACAAAACCGATTTTATGACCTTCTCAGCCATTGGCCCATGGCCCTCTGTCTCTGGAACCTTGACCACCTCCTGCTGCAGCCAGCCTGTACAGCTTCAGTGGTGAGAAACTGTAACTGAGTTATTTTCTACCTGATTTCCTTGTATGTATTTCATCATTGACTTATTGCTGTGTTAGCTTTTGTATATGAATCTTTAATGTCCATTAAAAAATTAAAAAATGGAAAAAAAAAAGAGCTTAGACTCCAAGAAGCTACAAGGTTAGATGGGTAGGTAGCAGTGTCTAACATAGCAAGAAGCCAATAAATATTTGTCAAGTGAATGCAGAGAATTAGACAGAGGTCTAGGAGTGAGCCAACCAAGGTAGAACACATATGAATCTAACTGTACAAAGATGCAACTGGCTTTTGGGAAGTAGGAAATTTCAGTGGGTCTTTTCGGTCACCCCAGAGGAGAAGACTAATTTGGCTAAGCATAAGGATGTAATCAGGAAAGGGCCTATGCTAGCAAGTAAAATTTTCAGATATGAGTATTTTATCCTTTGGATTAAAATACTCAGTGATTACGAGCTTTTCATAAGAGGGAGTTCAAATGTTTACTATGACTATTTGGTCATTTTCTCCCAGAAGCAGATCTTGAAGGGTTCCAGTGTACATGATTCATTAAGAAAGTGCTTCTGACAGATTCACCTTGAGAAGGGAAGATAAAGAAGGATGATAAAGAAGATAAAGATAATTTCAGGTCGTATCCATCCTCAGCTAGACCCACAGGGGAATGGTGGAACCTAAATTGCCCCTTAGAGCTTGTTCTGTCTCCAGACAAATAAAACAGGAGTTTGTGCTCCCTACCAGTGGAATGGCTATAGTACACCCCAGGAGATGTCTCAGGGGAAGTGAAGTGGCACCAGTGGCCCATGTGCTGAAGAACACCAGCCATGAGCAGCCATGCACACAGCTGCTGGGCTGTGTGTGTGCACACAACCATTGAAAAGGATCAGAAGGGATTTGAAAGGAACTGACATACTCCTGCTACAACTGTGACCTGCAAAGCCAGCTTGATCCGGCTCCTGTCAACCTCTCCATCCTCATCCCTTTCCAAACTCCCTGTGTTAGTCAGTGCTCTCCAGAGAAAGAGAACCAGCATCTCCAAAGCAAAATATATCTTGTGCATGTAATATATTTCATAGACATAGATAGATAAAAAGGAAAGAAGGATAGAAAGACAAAAAGAAAGAAAGAAAGAAAAGAAAAGAAAAGAAAGTGAAAAAGAGGTAAGAATTGTCTTGCATGATAATGGAGGTAAAGCAGTTCCCTGATTTGCTGTCTGCAAGCCGGAGACCCCAGACAGCTACAAGTTCTCATTAGAGAACAGGAGCAGACAGGTGTCCAGGAAAACAGCCAGGAGAGAGAGAATCAGCTCTACTATTCCTAATTTCTTCCTCTTCAAACCTCCAAACAATTGAAAGAGGCCCACCCACACTGAGGAGGCAATCCGATTCCCTCAGCCTACTGATCCAAGTGTTCACGTCATCCAGAAACATGCAGAACAATGTTTACTCAAATATGTGGGCCCTGGCCCAGTGGACCTGATGCCCAGATGAACGATTACACTCCACCTGGTCTCCACATGCAGGCCACACAGGCTCAGGCCTGGAGTCTGGAGGCAGAGGTGACAGGAGGGCGCAGAGGTGACAGGAGGGCTCAGAGGACAATTCTGAAAACAGGGCCACAAAAAGGCTATAGCAACCTCATCTCAAAAATGAAGTTAGTTTTTGCTGTAGCAGGGTGGTTTCCTTATGCTTGTTTTTTGGTTGGCTGGTTGGTTGGTTGGGTGAGTTTTGTCTTCTAAAGCACAGATTGGCTTTTTATTTTGCTGAGCTCCACAAGCCAGAGGAGAAGCCAGGGGTGTTTACTCTACAATATACATTCTCAAAGGAGGCTATATTGTCCCTAAGGAAACTTGGTTCTGGATAGGGCAGTGCAAAATAATCCTATGCTTTTTATACATAAATCACAGAGATATATACAATACATAGGCGGAGTTATAGTAATCTAGGGTATTAGGACTTCAAGCAGGGTGGGATAGTGCATGCTGTAGTCCCAGCACTTTGGGAGCCTGTGGCCGGGGAATGGCAAGTTGAGCTCAGCCTGGGCAACTTGGTGCCTGAGCCAGAACTTGTGTCAAATTTTAAAAAGAGCTGGGGATGTTGCTCAGTGCAGAGGCCCTAGGTTCAAACCCCAGTACCCAAACAAACAAAACTTCACGAGAGAATACTTAGGAATAAATATCTTAAAAAGGCTCTGGGAGAAGGGGTCAATAATAATGATAATGTAAAGGTGGGGAAGAAGTATTCTAAAACCACAGATACCTGAAGCTAAGAGGAAAAGAGGGCATCCTCCTTCTGATGTCCCAGGAAGAGCAGCAGAAGGACCCAGATGTTCAGACCTGCACAGAGGCTGCACAGGAAGTTTGTGATTCAACCGGATTTGTATGCTCCATTTTTTAAATGCAAAAATTAAACAAAACTCTGAGTAGAGTTCCAGCCCCCGATTATCATTACCCCACCTTCCCTGTGGAGGCAATGCGGCAACAGACGTGTGTGATCCTCGGGAGGAGACGTGTTGTCTTAGCATCTTGGTGGTGTGACAAGGGACAGTCAGAGCAGACAGCAAACCCTGGGAAAGCTGTAACAGCAGGCAAAGCTGCGCTCAGGAACAGGAGGTCGGAGGAATGCAGAGAAGGGGAGAGGATAAACCCTGGAGATAGGCATTCTCTCTGACTCCTGCCCTTCCTTCATATCCAAAGTTGGGCTCTTTCTATTGCTGCCGAAAGTCCATCCAAGAAATAGAGGAGATGGAGTAGAAAACATGTAAAAAGAAAATCTAGTGACTATAACTAAGACTTTGCTGTTATCTTCTAATTCAGTGGAGTTAGACCCACTCATGTGGCTGTCAGCTTCAAAATTTTCCCCAGGGTCTGTTTCATTCATTTATTTACTCAATCATTCATTCATCCATTCATTCATTCATTCATTGAACACCCACTAAACACCAGGCATTGTCTTAGGCACTGGCATCATCAGAGGAAAAGCATTAACGTTCAGTAATCAAAATCAGCTTTAGACTCCAGGCAAATGTTAAATTTCACAGCAGAGCTAACTAAGATATATACACAAGCCTACATTTCAATAAAATAGCCCTCCACGCCATGGCTCGGATGTGATCAGCGTATTTTCTGAGAGTGAAGGGGGGTAATGGGCTATGTCACATTCACCAGTCCTACTCTCTTCTGGCAGGGGTTTTTAATCCATGTTTGAGAGCAGTCAGGACTAAATGAAATTATGGTAACAAAAAATGGAAAAGTGCAAAAAAAAAAAAAAAACAACTTTTAATTGGCTTCCTCTGATCTCCCTGCTGCGATTGTATCATCAAGTTGGCAGCTTGTCACTGGCAGTTGCTAGGCAACACCGAGTGGTAAGGCAAACGTGTCAGCCCATGTTTTCCATCTTGTTTGACTCTCTTGGAGTCTGGGGCTGAAGTCTGCTTCAACCTGACCCTCGGCAGGGGTTGTGGGATGCAACCCACAGCTCGAGGAATAAACCTCTAACTTAAGCATCAAGCTGCCTCGGGGGCCACTTCTCAATAAAACGTCAGTCCCTATCCAAAAGTCTAGCTATGACCTTGCCAGAAAGAGTGGGGACACCATCCGGGCCTCCTAGCCCCCAGGTCCATTGGCAGAGCCAGGAAAAGAGTGGAGACGGAAGAGGAAGGGTGTTCGCATGCTCCCGCCTAAGTGGGAGCCTCGTTCTCCCAGGTGGAGCTCACAACGGTGGGCTTCGCTGACCCAAGCCAGCTGTGTGACTTTATGCCAGCCACTTACCCCTCTGTGGCTTCTCTCTAAAGTGGAAATGACCCTTCTTCTCCCCAGGGTGCTGTTGAGCTTTTACTAAGAAAAAGACATGCAAAATGCTTCGAGCAACGCCTGGCGGACAGTTGGCACTGCACTCCGAGCAACTGTTTTCCAGGCATCTGTGGAGAGCTTGGAGGCACTGGTGGAGGATGCAGCACGGAAGGAAACAGGGATCACAGAGCCTCTCATTCTTTGAGTCAGGAAGCAGAGATGCAGCGGCTCAGAATCACATGTGCCCACAGCCATGTCACAGGGACTGAACTAGGGCTTCAGAGCCCACCATGAGCGCTCAACAGGAGGGGCACAGAAAGAGCCTTGTGCTCAGTACACCCTGGAGCAATAGGTCCTCGAAACAGCAAGCGTTACATGCTTTAGGCAGGGCCAGTGCCTCCTAGAACATGCCTGGCTACTTCCCCTGTAGCAGGTAGAATAACTTGTCACTTTCAAAAGAGAATTCACCCACTTTACCATGGCACCCAAGACTTTTCTTTGGCTGCCTGCTGCTCCCACTTCAGTCCAGCCCTCCCCACCCCCACCATTAGTCTTCTTGCTGATATGCCAGGGGACTCCTGCCTCAGGACCTTTGCACAAGCTTCTCCCCTTGCTGGAAGTGCAGGTAACCTCATAGCTCCTTCCTTTGCTTGCTTCAAGCCATGATTGTGAGAGCAAGACTCTTATCCAGGCCTTTCTCAATTCCCCTATGCAATGCTGCAGCCCTCCCCCTCAGGCGCTCCCTCCCCCTCGTCCTTGGGTTTCTGTTACAGGCTGTAACACCATCTGACCCACTACCTATGTGTTTGCTTGGTGTCTGTGCCCAGCTCGGTGCCCAGCTCTTGCTGCTGCATTTTGAGCTCCAGGAGGGTGCAGATTTTTGCCTCTGGTTCCCTGCTGTCCTCCCCATGCCCGACACTGTGGCCAGCACAGCTCAGTAAACCTGCTGAATACATAGGCTCTTCAGGGTGTGAGACTTCTCTGCCTTGCCCTGCGCTGTTCGCTGTCTTTGCATCCTAACCCAGACTCCTTCTTGGCGAGGCAATGTGGGCATCCTCCCGCCTTCATTTCCTCTGATTAGGATGGGGGTCTCCCCATGTGGGTCTCCAGACTCCCACACTTCCTTTCCACAAAGCAGCCAACAAACTGTACCACAATGATCAATCTTCCCGGGGTCCCATGGGAAGTCTGGCCCATTCCATCAGTCGGGGAACAGTTAGATAAAGGGGGCTGTGCTTTGCCTTGCTACTTGAAGTTGCCAGCTTCCTGGCTCCTAACCCCTTGCTCTGATCCCAGAGCCTCACACTCACTCAGTCTCTCTCCAGACTGAGCAATTTGAGGGTGGGACCTACATGAAATTCACCTTGACATCTCCAGCACATAGCACGGTCTGGCACATGAACCTGCACAAAACAGGCTCAGGGGGTCACCAGCAACATTGATAGGGTGTTCACACTGAGCCATGAAGCTGTCTGCCCGAGTTTCTCAACCTTGGCCCTTGTAATATTTGGGATAGGATAACTCTGTCGGGGCTACCCTGTCCCTTGCAAAATGTTTAGCAGCATCCTTGGTCTCTGCCCATAGCACATAGCCATGTGGGGGCAAGTGTGCCTCCCAGGGGACATTTGGTAACATCTGAGGACATTCTAGTGGTCACAAAGGATGAAGGTAGTATTAGCTGTATGCTGTGGGTGGTCAGTTTGGGCCGAAATGAATTAAGTTTAGAAAGGAAAGATGGGAAGATGGGTACTGTTAATTATATACAGACTGCTCTAAGCCCTTTTGTGGACAAGCTCTTTCAATCCTCCCTAGCCTCTGACACAGTCATTGTTATTTTTAATATTGTGCAGAGCAGAAAACTGAGGCACAGCAAGCATCCAGCCAATGGGAAGCAGAGTAGTTGAGAGCTCATGGTTGGGGAACGAGAGTGAGCAACCCCCCCTCTGCTCTAACCTGCACAAAGTCAGTGTGCCCTTGGCTCGGCTTCCCTGCTGGGCCACCCCGGCACCATCCCCACATTCCTTCTAAAATAGCCTCACTGCCTAGCACTCACGCACCTGGCTCCCTGGGCACCAAGCCCCTGAGGGTCACAAAGAGCGCTTTCATGTTCCAAAGCAGTCTCATACACAAAGCCAGCTGCAGCAGACGGTGCCAGGGGCTCCCCCAGAGCTGAGCTTCCAAACCGGGGCAGCCTCTTCTTCAACAAAACCAATTTGACAGAAAAACACAGAGTCAAGTGGGAGAACTTAGGGGTGTTTTCAGTATATTATGAGAGTCTCTTCTTACAAAAAAAAAAAAAGATTTAAAAAGGAACCTTCCCCAGTTCTCTTCTCTGAATGGTTACCAAAGCCGAGCCATGTGTGTTTCAGAGGTGCCTCCCAACATGATTACTCCAGTGTTTAAAATAATGATCTCATCATTTTCTCACAGCCATTTTTGCCAATGAGCCCAAAAAGGGTCATTGAGAAATTGTATGGTGTTCGGGAAATGTCTCTTCTGACTGTGGGTATTGTTAGTCAGGCTGACTTAAAGGAAACATGATCCCCTTTCATTGTAAGAGATGACAATTCAGTAGCCTCTTCTCCAAACAGGATGTCCTAAGATAGTAGGAAGAGCCAGTGTGAATGGACAATAACTTATCCCCTGTGCACCCAGACACAACTGCCCATGGGTGCCCACATGGTGAAGCCACCCTAACTTCTCTTAAGAACTACTTGGCTCCATGGAGATCTAGAAAGAAAGACTGTAAGACACACAGCACAATCCAGTCTCTTTGTGAAGACTTGCAAGGAAAATATAAGAAAAGAACACTGAAGATTTACTCTGCCAGATACTGAAATTTACACACAAGCTGTAATAATTATGGTAAATGTATGTGTGTAAGATGGGGCAAAAAGATCAATGAGTCAAAAGATAAAGCTTTTAAACATAGTTATGTATTTTCTCTTTCCCTCTCTTTCTTCTATACACACACACACACACCCATGTGTGAACACATACACCCACACATGTGCATGTGCACATATACACACAATAGACTTGACATTATAAATCAGTATAGAGGAAGGTTTATTCATGTACTCTCAGGAAAACAGAAATCACATTAGGTACTTCAACATAGGGGAATTTTTTTTTTTTTTTGGTATGGGGGATTGAACTTGGGACCTTGCACTTGAGAGGCAGGCGGCGGCACCACTAAGCTAAATGCCCGGCCCAACATACAGGAATTTGATACAAGGAATTGACTATAAATGCACAGAAAACCAGAGGAAAAAAGAGGAGAAAGTTGTGCTGCTCAGGTGTCTTAGTTACTTTCTTGTTTCCAGGACAAAATATTTGACACCCATACTTAAAGGAGGAAAGGTTCATTTTAGCTTGTAGTGTGTAGAGATTTCAGTTCATAGTTGGCTGACTCCAAGGCAGGGAAGCAAGGCAGAGGAGCATCACAGAGGAGAAACAGTCCATGGCAGGGTAGGCAGGAGGCATGAAGCAGTAAGCCTTCAAGACTTTTATCCCATCCAAACTGCAAACCTATTAGACATTACCACCTACACTCAGGGTGGGGATTCCCATTATCCACACCCAGAATTATGATAAACCAGTAAGTGCACTAATTTAGCTAACACACACTCTTAATCCGTACACACACCCTACCCCCAACCACTTCTGAAAAGCTCCATCTATGAGCACATAAGGCTTTGGAGGGACATCTAGATACAACTGTAACCTCGGGGTTTCACATCTGTGGGAAGTCAATGCTTCCTTTAGAGTTCCAAAATCAAACAGGAAAGATAGTATTATTAAGAACCCAGGAGTCTGCATTCCTGCTGATGCTGCTGCCAGAGCCAGGAAAGTGATTTCAACATTTTTCTTACCAGTTAATTCCAAGTGACATCTTCCACTGGCAGAAGCTAACACAAAGCTATCAATGCAGTTTTTTGTGTCCAGCTATGTTAAGAGTAGAGTACATATAAGGACAGATATGGGACTGAGATCCAACAGACAATGTCTGGCAAAGAGGACTTACTTGTTAATGATACAGAAAGCAATTGTTTTGTAACTGAACAAAAACAAAAATTTCTACTTTATGCTATGAAGCAAGATAAATTCCAGGTGATTTAAATGGTTAAACACACATGTAAATAGTCAAATACGAAAAAAAGAAAGAACATGAGAAAAAGTTTATAATTTAAGGGTAACAGAGAACTTTCTAGAAGTTAAAGGAATAAAAGAATCATCCCAAAACCTGTTGAAATAAAAATAATTTCTAATCATCAGAGAGATTATTAGGAAGCAAATAATGTGGGAACCATATTTATAATACATAGTGAATGATCTTAAAGTCTACCAAATTATCAAGTAAAGATGGAGCTATACACACCCAAGTGGCAGAGCAATACCACAGAAAAATATGTGCATTCAACAGAATACTACTCAGTATGGAAATACAGGGAATTTTAATATACACATTAACATGGATTAATCTCAATAATAATTCTGGATGCAGTAAGCAACAAAAGGATATTTACAGTATTACACTATTTATATAAGTTTTAATAACAGAAAAAGCCAACTCCATTACTTAAGAATACATAAACGGGTGGGTAAAACTATAAAGAAAATTAAGGAAATAATGACCACAAATATCAGAATTATGGGAATCACAGAAGGGGGAAGGAAAATAGGAGACATGTCCAAGAGACTTCTAAGGTATGGAAATGTCCTATTTCCTAAGTTGGGTGGTGGATAAATTAGTGTTTAACTGTATTATTATTACTTTGTTTTTGTTTTGTTTTGTTTTTGGTACCGGGGATTTAACTCCGGTCCTTGCGCTTGTGAGGCAAGTGGCGGAACCACTGAGCTAAATCCCTGGCCCCTGTATTATTATTATTTAAATCATATACATAAATTTGATATACAATGAAATTGAAAAACAAAAATATACAGACGGAAAATTCAAACCATGAGATGATGTGAATAAATTTTTAACAATATTTTGATCAAAGAACCATGAATTTAAATAGTGAGAAAGAAATTGTTTAACAATCAAATTAACAAAGATTCTAAACTTGGTAATTCTGATTGTTAGCATGAATATAGCGATGAATCTCATTTTCTAGGTGGAAGTAGAACTTGGTTAAATAGTTCCAGAAAGCAATTTGGCAATACACATTAAGAGACTTTAAAAATGCCCATGCCTTAGGGAAATGGCCAGACCCTCTGATAAAGTTTTATGCATAAAATTGTGGTCATCTTAGCATTTTTGTAATAGTGAGAAATTTAGCAACATTATGGGACTAACTAAATCATGATAGATATAATGAAACATTACATAGCATTTAATGATGATTACAAAGAGATTGCCATTATCCTGGGGAAATACTTACATCATATTATTTAGTGAGAAAAGGCAAACTGCAAAACTTTATACCCAATATGATCTCATCTTTTTTTTTCAAAAGCATATTGGAAGGAAATACAACAAAATATCCACTGCAGCTCTATTCGGTGCCAAGGTTACGGTTCCTTTTTGCCTTTGTTTTTCTCTATAGTTTCCAATTTCCTAAAATGAGCAGTTATTACTTTTATGGTAGGGAGGGAAGAGTGTGGGAATTTAATAAAAAATAGAAGTCTGGTTTGACTCATGTTCTCTTTCTGCACAGCTGCATTACATTGCACTTGAGCTTTTAGCTTGGCATGATTCCAAGCACATTCTCGTGCAGCAAGGCGGTGGGAGGCTAGGTCATTTCCAATTACCATTCTTCATTTCCACATTGACTTACATAGCGACCGAGAAGGAGGAACTTAGGGTTACTGAGTGTTGTCTTGGGCACTGTGTTATTCCCACGTTAGCACTGTGTGATAGAAAATAGTATTCCTATTTTAATCTCGGACATATTGAGATACAGTGGGCTCAAGGCGCTTGCTTGAGGGTCCATGGCTACTGACAGGGCAGTATTTCCCTTCCCTCCCCTGTGATGGAGCAATGGAATCAAGCACACTGTCACAGCTTTAATAACTTTGCTCAGAAATCAATCTGCCTGGGCAGAGATCCTGCCTCCACTTTCTGGCTGTGAGACTTCAGGTAAATTTTATTTAGCTTCTCTGTGCCTCTGGGAACCCAGTAAGTCAATCAACATGGTTAACTCTACTAGGGCTGAGCAAACACTGGGCTCTGACTGGAGACCCTGTATGCTTTCTCTCACCCAATGAAAGCCACCAGAGGCTTTCTGGTCCAGACCTGGTTTCACAGATGGGGACACTGAAGACCTGAAAGGTGAAGTGACAGCAGACCACCCCATAACTTTCCATCACTGTATAGGATTTTTACTGACTGCCATGCCCTAAGGCCAACAAGAGGAAGCAACAGGCACCAACCTTGAATGACAGGCACCCTTCATGCACATACTCTTCTTTACAGACATATGTCATTTGCCCTCTCAACAACTCTGGAAGGTGGGTAAGCGGATACCAGGAGTGAAGAGAACCTCACAGCATTTAGCTGTTTCCCTTTGGCCCTCACTTGGAGCTGAAACAGGTGCCCCCAAGAGTTCTCTGCATGACACCATAGTGCATCTCAGAGCTTTTGTGTCTTTGCACCACTAGACTACCAACTATCTCTTGTGCAGGTAAGAAAGAAACTGGGCTGGTGGAAGGTCTCACTCTGACTTCTCTCTTCAGTCCCACTGTACCAGCTATAATTCACCAGCACCTCAGGGAAGCAGGTTCATGTGGCTTTTCGCTAATGGGGCTGACTCACTCAGTCTCTTCCAGAGCTCAGGTGGTCAGTGGTGAGGACTGTGACAGAGACGAAGCCAATGAGACCAAAGCGATCCATCCTGCTTTCCAATCCACCCCTGCTGCAAGCAGCCTTGGAGTTAAAAGCCCTGCCTTACTTACACATGGCAACAGCTTGTGGTGCTTTTGGAAACCCAGTGATGCTTTAGGTGCAGGAAACTGAGATGCTTTAGAGCTCCCCAGAGCTGCTGCTGGGGGTAGAAACTGGTATAGCCTCTTTGGAAAAAATCCCAGAGTATCTTCTAAGGCTAAATATGTGCTAACCCCATTACCTGGCAGTCCCACTCTTATGTATATACTTGCAAGAAAGAAGTGTTTATGTGCACCCAAATGCAGAGATAAAAAATTTTATGGCTGCTTTATTAATAATAGGGAAAATGCAACCTAACTTCTCATCAACCAGGAAATTGATAGATCTATGATGACAATATTCACACAATGGAATTTAATACTCAGTTAAAAAAATGAATAAATAGTATGGATGAATTTCACAAATGAAATGATGAGAAATATAAAACAGGAACAAAAGAAGACACAAGGGATGATCCTGTTCACAGATGGTCTCCAACCTTACAACAGTTTAACTTATGATCTGATGATTGATAATACTGTGAACATGATACACACTCAATAAAACCATACTTTGAATTTTGAATTTTATTTTTTTCCTGGGCTAGAGCTGTGTGGTGCAGTACTCTCTAGTGGCAGTGGCCCTTGGTGACTCCAGTCAACCATGTGATCATGAGCAGAGACGACTGACAATTGCTGGTGTCCTGTGTTGCTAAGCTATGGTGTTTAGTTGGTCATGCACCTTAAATGCATTCTTGACTTACGTTATTTTCAACTTACAGTGGGTCAATTGGGACACAATCCCAAGGTATACTGAGAAGCATTTATATATGAAATTCAAGATCAGACAGAATGAATTTACTGCTAGAAGTTGTGTGATGTTTACTGTTACAAGAGGGTTTCTCCTGACGAATAAGAGCTAGGAGGGAAACTTCTAGGGTGATAGACATGTTCGGTATCTTGACCTTGAACAGTGGTTCTACAGGTGCAGTACATAAAACTCAGTTGAGCTTTATAGTTAAAAAGTACTTGTTCTATGTATGTTACATCACAACAAAAATTGAAAAGCAAATCCTGCCAGCTGGATCACTGAGGATTTGTTCACTAGGAACTCAGAATAATTCCTCTGCAAAACCCCATAAAGTAAGATTATCTTTTAAATCAACATGTGGACCTTGAATACCAAGTGGATTCTTCTTTCCTCCTAGACTGCATCCCAAGATAAGAGGGAAAATCTCTCGTCTGAGGTACCACTGGCCTCACACTCACCAGGCTTCGGCTCTGTATGGCTGTGAGTCCACGCGCCTCCACACCTCCTGCAACATGAACAAGGCCCGTGCATCCTCACTCATCTCCTCCCCATGGGGCAGCACAGTGCCAGCTGAGAGCAGACACAAGGGAACTCTCAGTGGGACAGATGAAGGTGTACACGAGAGAATGAGCAAACATGGCACCCACGAGTATGATATACAACCACAATCTAGAAAGCTGCTGTGGGCTGTGAACTGTAGAATCATCTTGAGGCAGCATGATATAGACCGCTGGCTCCGAACCTAGGGAGATTTTGCCCCCCAGGTGACATTCAGCCATGACCTGAGATAATTTTTGGTTATCACAGCCAGGGCTGGGGGGAGATGCTACTGGGATGCTGCGAAACATTCTACCGTGCACAGGGTGGCACCCCTCTCCCCAACATGCACAGTCATCACTCAGCTCAAAATACTGATTGTGCTAAGGCTGAGGAACTCTGGTAGGAAGGACCACGACTAAACACAGGAAGCAAGCCTTGAGTTTGAACGTCGACTGGCCACCGATGAGCTGTGTGTCTT
Organism: Heterocephalus glaber; assembly: GCF_053883595.1. Classification (NCBI taxonomy): domain Eukaryota; kingdom Metazoa; phylum Chordata; class Mammalia; order Rodentia; family Bathyergidae; genus Heterocephalus; species Heterocephalus glaber. The sequence continues at coordinate 13,651,129 of NW_028258175.1, forward strand.
CAGATGTGTTGCAAAACCTCTCAGAGCTTTCTCGTTTGTATTCACAGAGCTGCTGCTTACCTTAACAGCAGCGAGAGGAGGAGATGAGCTAAGCCATGTAAAGTGGCTGCCTCAAAGCAGGAGCCCAGGGAGGCTTGGCTCCCTTTTGTTCCCCACTTTCCTCACTTCTGATCCCCTTCCCCACCGTCACTGATGGACAATTTTTAATAAGAGAAACAGCTGCCCTGTGTTGCTTCTTCTGCTTCTGCTTAAGAAGCTACTGAAGAACAAGGCAGCCTGTGGAGAATGCACTTTATTTGCCATGTGCTTCAATAGCTCCTGTTCCTAATGAAATGCATTATTAAAAGATAAAGTCAACACATTCAGCACTCAGGCCCACATAGCATCCCAATATAATCTGCCTTTCTTCCAGCGATACAGGTGTCCCATAAGCCTGCCTCAGAAACACAGATTCTGATTTCTACCACTTTCCTGTAAGCCCTCTCAAACACAAGGGTTCCCAGGAGATGGGAGCGGAGCGGCACCCCCTACAATACTACACCAGGTGCAAGGGGCACAGGCCCCTCAGAGAAAGAACCAAGACCTGTTCTTTGCAAATGGGAAGAGGAATTTCCTACTCGGCTCCATCTAAGGCTTGCTCTGTTCCTCCTCTTCTCTCCATTGTGTATTAATGAGAGTTACTGGCCCCTAGGCAATCTGAGGCTATTCTGAAGTTTTGCTGTTCTCGGTCCTGAAAAGTCTCAAAGTAGGAAGGGTCACTTCTACATTTTTGTTGTTCTTACAGGCCAGGGAATACAAGATGTGACATTAAAATATATTTTATCATTATTTTAGTCAATGCATAATATAGAACAATTGGGAAACATATAGAATGAAAATAACAAAAGTGGCTAATATTTACTGAGTCGGGCATTGCTATTGACTTTGTCATACAGGGTATGCAACATAAATTTCCCATTTTTCAGATTAGGAAAACTAAGGCAAAAGCATTCGCTTGACTGCAGAGTCGACAGTGGAGGAAGAGCTGGGTATCTACACAGGCTCTGGGTCCCACCTCTTCTCTTTCTTTAATGCTCGTCTTGTCCTGGCTCTGAACGACCATTCCCCCTCCTGGACAACAGTTTCTCTCTTCCTAAGGCACGTCCCCACTAGCACAAACCCACCCATCATTTCTCCTCTTAGAGAAAAGAAATAAAAGCTTGGTCACTGTCCTCTAACGAGTCCTCACGTTCCCCTCTTTTTTTTTTTTCAAAGAAAAGCTTCTAGAAAGAGTGATTCGGGGTCACTCTTGATACTTCTTCACCACCCATTTTACATTCTCGCATCAAACCACCCAAATCTCAACCAACAATGGCTGTCCTATTGGTAAATCCTACTGGGTCCTTATTTGAATTCTTATTTTAGTTCTCAGAGGCATATGGCACCAAGAGCCACTCCCTTGTCCAAATTCTTATTTTTCCTCTTGTCTCCACAAAATCCTAGTTTTCCTCCCACCCATTCTTGGATCCTTTTCTGCTGCACAGCGTAAGATGTTAAAAGAGCTTGATCCTGGGAATCCTTTGCTACTTTACCTACACTCCTCATCTAGGGAGTCATCTCTCCGAATCCCTTGTCTTTCATAGACATCTGTGTGTTGATGCCTGTCAAGTATGTATCTCTGGCAACCACACTTACTCTGATCTTCAGACTTCCACATTCCACTGCCTTCCCAATCTCTACTCATCTCATGTTTGATCACCTCAAATGCCCCAGGATTAAGAGGGATTTCTTAGATAGGCGTGGTAGAACATGCCTGTAATCATAGCACTCTGGGAGACTGAGGCAGAAGGATTATGAGTTCAAGCCCAGACTTGGCAACTTCGCAAATTAGCAAGACCATGTCTTAAAATAAAAAATAAAAAAGGACCAGGGATATAGTTCAGTGCAAAGGCCCAGGATTCAATCCCCAGGACCACACACACTCACACACACACACTCACAAAAGGACTACTCATTTTCCCTCTCCTACTAACTCAAGGAAATGTCACAACCATAGTGTTTTTCAAGCTGCAATTTGAGGAATCTTCTTCGACTCCTCCTGGTTCCTAACCTTCCCCTAATCAAGTTTCACAGACTTAACCTAAAAAAGAATATCCTAGTTCTATTAATATCCCTACATGTCCAATACCAGTACCTTACCTCCCATGGATTGCTACAAAGCCCCATTTTCTATTTCAATTTTGTTTAAGATAGTACATGTGCTCAAAAATCAATCTATATTGGGGCTGGGGATTTAGCTCAGTGGTTCCGCCGCCTGCCTTGCAAGCAGAAGGATCTGAGTTCGATCCCCGGTACCAAAAAAAAAAAAATCAATCTATATTAAAACGCATACATCTCTGTCCTCCACTGCCCCAGTTCCATCCCTGTATTTAATAGGTAACCAAATGTTAAGTGCTCCCTGGGCATCCTTCACAGTCTTTACACAAGCATAAAACATGTATCCCCTTTTGGTTTTCCACACATATTAGCAGAGGGTACATTCTGTTTTGCTCCTAGTACCTCTCATTTTGGAATTCATCTTGGAGAGTGTTCCATATAGATACTACTTCCTCCTTCTTTAATCAGATGCTTAGTATTCCATCACATGGCTGTAGCACAATTTACTTGCCCAGTGGTCTGCCCTTTTGACAACTGGGTTGTCTCCAGTCTTTCATGATCTCAAACAATAATGCAATAACCTTGCCTATATATTCTTTCCATGTCATCATCTCCATCTTATAAATTACCAAATGTAGGATTGCTGAATCAAAGGGAACTTGAAAAAAATCACTTAGCCAATTTCTTTGTTTTCTCTCTTGACCTCTATATTTCAAAGGGGATCCACAGGGGTATTTTTCTTTAATGCAAAGCAAGTTAAATCACCCTCAGATCAAAGCCCTCCAGTGCCTTTCCACTATGTAGGCATGACATAAATGGCTCCATCTGGTTTCCAGAACCTGATTTCTTTGGACTATGTCTACTGAGTCCCATTCAGTGAGCTCAGCAGTTCTTTATCCAACCCTCATTGCCTTTGTTGTGTTTCATCTCTCTACCTGGCGCAGTCTCCAACCAGGGCTTCACACTGTTCACTCCTTCTCTTCATATCAGCATCAGGATCATCTCAGAGAGGCTTCCAAGCAAGTCTCCACCCTATCGCACACTACAGCACCTTTCTAGTACATCATTCTGTTTACTTTCTCCATAATTCTTCCTCTTTCTATTCCCTGGTTCTAGAATGGGGCCTAAGACAGTAAGGCCCATATTATCAAAAAGGCAAAGAACAACAGGTGCTTATGAGGATGGGGAGAAATGGGAACCCTTATACACTGTTGGTGGAGATGTTAGTTAGTACACCCATTATGGAAAACAATATGGAAACTCCTCAAAAAGCTAAAAAAATGGAACTACCATATGACATGGCAATCCTACCACTGGGTATTTATCCAAAGGAAATAAAATCAATCTGTGAAAAGGATAGCTGCTCTCCCAATGTTTATTGCAGCACTGTTTACAGTAGCTGAGAAATGAAATCAACCAAAGTGCCCATCAAGTCACAAATGGATAAAGGAAACGTGGTACATTACTACTGTTCAGCCATAAAAAAGGATACAATTTTGTAATTTAAAGCAACATGGATGAACTGGACATGATATTAGGTTAAGTGCAATAAGTCATGCACCTAAAGGCAAGTACTGGGTGATCTCACTCACTTGTGGAATCTAAATAACCAGATCTTACAGAAGTACCACGTAGAACAGTGGTTATCAGAAGCTGGAAATATAGGGCAGAGAATAGAATGGGGAGAGACTGGGCAATGGCTCAGAGTTACAGTTAGATAAAAGTAATAAGTTCTGATGTTACACTGTACAGTAGAGTAGCTATAGTTAGGAAAATCATATTCTCAAAATAATTAGAAAAGAGGATTTCAGATATTCTTACTGCAAGGAAGTGATACATGTTTGAGGTGACACATGTGCTGAATGAACACCCTGACTTGATCATTACACAATGTATACATGTATTGAGGCACAATATTCCATAAACATACACCGTTATGTATCAATGAAAACAGAACTTTAAAAAAATTCTAGATCATTAAACAAAAGAGTATACTGCCTGACAACAAATGGCTGTTGAATCAGTGGGTCAATATCCTAGAATATTAACTTTCAGCATCTTTCCTAAAATGTATTTTTCGCATGGGTGAAATGATGTCTCATAGAGTTATGTGCAATATAATAATAGATATGATAACAGGTATAATAATTCTATAAAATAGATATAATAGATACAATAATATAATTCTATTATAATAATATAATAATAGATATAATAACTCCACACCACAAACAGCATCAGTGGTCTCATCAGATTATATCATCTAGTTCATGAAAACACACTCCATGATGTTGTCACAAGAACAAAATCACCTAATTGAATTTTTCAAAGCATCTCTCCATTGTTAAGCAGCACATGTCTGAATATAACTTTGCATCTTGGATTTGTTATCTTGTGTCGTTATTTAAGCATTCCTCCAGGAAATTAAAATTCTTTGTAAACTCCTTTGTTTGATCAATTCTTGGTAGTTAATCATAGAAAGAGATTAATCCTTCATTTTGTTTTTTAATTCATTAATTTTATTGGTACATTTTAGGTATACAATATGATGACATTCATCATTGGGAATTTGTACCTTTACATGATACATCTTGGTTCTTATTTTTTCCCATTTCCTCTGCCCTTACTTCACCCCCTTCACCCCTCCCTATTTACAAAAATTTTGTTTCCATTTTTTCCTTTCCTCATATTTATTCCTTTCCCTTTTCCTTTTCCCTACACCTCCCAATTCTCCTTCCCCTTTAGATCTTTTCTTCCTATTTCACATTATCAATTATATATTTTGATCCTTATTTACACTTTCAGTTTCTCACACTAGAGAAACTAGTTGGTATTAACACATGTGTGTCCTATTTATTTCACTTAAGAGTGTCATCTCAATGTGCATCCATTTAGCTATGAATGTCTCAAGTTCCTCATCCTTTATAGCTGAATAACACTCTATTTTATTTTTTTACAAACACATTTTCTTTATCCAGTCTCAAGTTGATGGGCAATTGGACTGTTTCCAAGTTTTACCTATCACAAACTGTACCGCTATAAACATGGGTGCACATATATCACTGTGGTATGACTATTTTAATTCTTTTGGGGAGATACCCAGCAGGGGAATAGCTGGTTCAAAAGGGAGTTCCATTCCTCATTTTCTGGGGTATCTCCATACTGATTTCCATACTACTACATCAGTCTACACACCCACCAACAGTGGAGAAGGGTTCTTTTTCCCCCACAACCCTGCCAGCATTTGTTACTGGTTGATTTATTGATAGCAGCCATTCTTCCTGGGGTAGGTGGGGTAGAATCTCAGCTTTGTTTTCCTTTCTATCTCTCAAATGACTGGTGATGTCGAACATTTTTTCATATGTTTATTTGCTATTTCTACTTCTTTGCCTGAGAAATGTCTGTTCATTTCAGATGCCCATTTTTGGATTGGGTCTTTAAATTTGGGAGGTCTGATCTTTTTAAATTCTTTACAGATTCTAGATAGACTGTTGTCTGAGGAACAGCTGGTAAATTTTTTTTCACACATTGTGGGTTGTCTTTTCACTCTCTTGGTGGCTTCTCTTGCTGTGTAGCTTTTTAATAAGAGGAGGTTCCAATTGTTGATTCTTTGTGCCAGCTCAAGTGTGACTGAGGGTTGGTTCATGAAATATTTTCCTACACCAATGTCTTCAAGAGTTCTACCTAACCTCTCTTCCAGCCAGTTCAGCATTTCTATTTTAATATTTAGATCTTTAATCCATTTAGATTTTAGTTTAGTGCTTGGTGAGAGATATAGGTTTAGTTTTAATCTTTGGCAAGGTGAAACCCAATTTTTCCAGCCCCATTTATTAAGGAGGCTATGTTTCCTCCAATGAGGGTGTTTGGTTCCTTTGTCCAAGATGAGGTGTCTGAGTGTGTCTGGAGTTGTCTGTTCCACTGATCCTGGGGTCTGTTTCTTTGCCAGTACCATGCTGTTTTTATCACAGTGGCTTTGTAGTATAGTTTCAAATTGGGGATTGTGATACACCCTACCTTGCATTTGTTGCCTAGAATTGCTTTTGCTATTCTAGGTCTCTTACAGTTCCAAGTGAATTTTTGGATTATTTTCTCAAGGTCTGTGAAGTATGCTGTTGGAATTTCAACTGGGATTGTATTGAATCTATACAGCAGTTTTGGAAGTATGGCCCTTTTCACTATATTGCTTCTTCCTACCCAGAAGCAAGGGATGTCTTTCCATTTTCTGATATCCTCTTCGATCTCTTTTTTCAGAGTACTATAGTTTTCAGAGTAGAGGTCTTTGATTTCTTTTGTTGGTTGATTCGTAAGTATTTCATTTTTTTGGATGCTATTGTGAAAGAGGTTGTTTCTCCAGTTCCTCTTTCAGTGAGTCTGTTGTTCATGTACAGGAATGCTATTGATTGTTGTGTGTTGACCTTGTTTCCAGCTACTCCACTGAATTTGGTTATTAAGTCTAGAAGACTTTTGGTGGAGTTCTTGGGGTCATCTACATAGAGTATCATGTCATCTGAAAATAATGACAATTTGAATTCTTTATTTCCTATCTTTATTCCTTTTATTTCTTTATTTTGTCTAATTCTCATGGCTAATGTTTCCAAGACTGTATTGAACGAGACTGGTGATAGTGGACATCTTTGTCTTGTTTCTGATTTTAGAGTGAAGGATTTCAGTTTTTGACCATTTAGTATGATATTAGCTGCTGGTTTTTCATAGATGGCTTTTATCAGATTGAGTTAGAGACCATCTATTCCAATTTTTTGTAGGGTTTTTATCATGAATGGGTATTGGATTTTGTCGAATGCTTTTTCTGCATCTATGGAAATAATCATATGATTTTTGTCCTTGCTTCTATTGACATAGTGTATTACACTGATTGATTTGCATATGTTGAACCATTCCTGAATCCCTGGGATGAATCCCACTTAGTCAGGGTGTATGATCTTCTTGATGATCTTCTGCATTCTGTTTGCCAGTATCTTATTAAAGATTTTTGCATCTATGTTCATTAATGAGATTGGCCTATAGTTCTCTTTTCTGTTGGGTCTTTCTCTGTTTTGGGAATCAAAGTGATGCTTGCTTCCAGGAATGAATTTGGGAGTACTGCTTCCCTTTCAATTTCATTGAAGAGTTTAAAGAATAGTGGCAGTAGTTCCTCTCTATATGTCTTGTAGAATTCAGCAGTGAAGCCATCAGGACCTAGGCTTTTCTTAGTTGGCAAGTTTTTAGTTACATTTTCAATTTCATTGATTGATATTGGATTGTTTAGAATTTTTAGGTCTTCTTCATTCAACTTTGATAATTCATACATATCTAGGAATCTGTCCATTTCTTCTGTGTTTTCCATCTTATTGGCATATAGGTTCTCAAAATAGGCATTGATGATCCTCTGGATTTCTGGTGGGTCTGTTGTAATTTCATCCTTTTCATTCCCAATTGCATGGATTTGGGCCTTTTCTTTCCTTTTTCTGATAAGTTTGGCTAAGGGTTTGTCAATTTTGTTTATTCTTTCAAAGAAGCAACTCTTGGCTTCATTGATTTTTTGTACTGTTCTCTTAGTCTCCATTGCATTGATTTCTTCTCTGATCTTTATAACTTCCTCCCTTGTATGAGCTTTGGGTTTGTCCTGCTCTTCTTTTTCTAGAAGCTTGAGGTTCAGCATCAGGTTAATTGAGCTTGCTCTGTTTTCCTAATATAAGTATTCCCTGGTATGAATTTCCCTCGTAAGATTGCTGTCATTGTGTCCCATAGATTCTGATATGTTGTATTGTCATTGTCATTTAATTGTAGGAACTGTCTGTTCTTTAATTTCCTCTGTGACCCATTAGTTATTTAGAAGTGTGTTATTCAATTTCCGCATGTTTATGAAATGCTTGCAGTTTCTTTTGCTATTGATCTCCAATTTCAATGCACTATGATGTGATAATATACAGGGGATAACTTCAATTCATTTGCACTTAAACATGTTCTATGAGCGAGTATGTGATCTGTTTTGGAGAAGGACCCATGTGCAGCCAAAAAGAATGTGTATTCTGATTTTGTGTGATGGAACACTCTGTAAACATTTGTTACATTCATTTGTTCAAGAGTTTCATTGAGTTCTAGTATTTTGTTGCTTATTTTTTGTCTAGTTGATATATCTATTTGTGACAGTGAGGTATTGAGGTCCCCCAATACTGTCTATTAGTGCTTCTTTGATTTTTCATGTCCATTTTATATAGTTGGACACACTAGTGTTTGGTGCATATATGTTTATGATTGTCATCTCTTCCTCTTGGATTGTTCCCTTTATAAGAATGTAGTGTCCTTCTTTGTCTCTCTTAATCAGTGTTGGTTTGAAATCCACTTGATCTGCATAGAGGATAGCTACTCCTGCTTTTTTTCAGGTTCCTGTCACATGGAGTATTGTTTTCTATCCTTTAACATTCAGTCTATGAGTTTCTTTTAGAATTAAGTGTGTTTCTTGTAAGGAGCATATTCTTGGATCTGGCTTCTTGACCCATTCTGCCAGTCTATTTCTTTTGATCGGTGAATTGAGACCATTAACATTGATGCTATAACTTTTACATATTGACTTCTCATTGTCATGATTTTTGCTTTTTGTTGGATTCTCCCCCTTTGCGTTTAATTTCTTGTCATGCCCAATGGATTCATTCTGCTGGGCTTCCTGGGGTTGTGATCCTCATTGTCTTTTCCTAGGATATTCTCTAAAATTTTTTGGAGTGCTGGTTTGGTATTTATGAAGTTCCTAAGGTGCTCTTTGTCATGAAATCATCTTATTTTTCCAGTTTTTCATCTACTTCTCCAAATTTTGAAAGATAGCTTTGCAGGGTACATCAATCTGGGTTGGAGGCTGTTTTCCTTTAGGGCTTTAAACACATCACTTCAAGCTCTTCTTGTTTTGAGGGTTTGCATTGAGAAGTCTGCTGTGCTTCTGATGGGCTTTCCTTTGTATGTGATTTGTTTCTCTTCTCTCACTGCTTGCAGAGTTTTGTTCTTCTATTGGTTCCCCACTACTATTGTATTAGTGCTTATTTGATTTTTTCTGTCGTTAATATTTGTTTTATATAGTTGGGTGCACTAGTATTTGGTGTATATATATTTATGATTGTCATCTCTTCCTCTTGGACTGTTTCCGTTACAAGGATGTAGTATCCTTCTTTGTCTCTCTTAATTAGTGTTGGTCTGAAATCCATTTGATCTGCAAATAGGATAGCTACTCCTGCTTTTTTTTATCTGCTTTTTAGCACAGCTACTTCCTATAATGTGAAGTATTGTTTTCCACCCTTTAACTTTCAGATTATGAGTTTTGTTTTTTTTAATTAACTGTGTTTCTTGTACATGGCATATTGTTGGATCTTGCTTCTTGACTCATTCTGCCAGTCTATTTCTTTTGATTGGTGAATAGAAACCATGAACATTGATGATTATAACTGATACATATTGACTTATCCTTGTCATGACCTTTTCCTGTTGTTGGATTCTCTGACTTTGGGTTTAATTTATTGTCTTGCCTGATAGCTTCATTCTTCTGTGCTTCATGGGGTTGTGACCCTCATTGTCTTTTCCTAGGATATTAACATTTTTTGGAGTGCTGGTTTGGTATTCATGAAGGTCCTCAGGTGCTCTTTGTCATGAAAATATCTTATTTCTCCATCAATTCTGAAAGATCATTTTGCAGGGTACATCAATCTGGGTTGAAGGTTGTTTTCTTTTTGGGCTTGAAATACTTCACTCCAGGCCCTTCTTGCCTTGAGGGTTTGCGTTGAGAAGTCTGCTGTGATTCTGATGGGCTTTCCTTTGTATGTGATTTGTTTCTTTTCTCTAACTGCTTGCAGAATTTTGTTCTTCTGTTGGGTTTCTGGAATTTTGACTATTATATGCCTAGGTGTAGATTTTTTTTTTTTTATCACAGCTAGTTGGAGTTCTATATGCCTCACTTATCTGTATGTCAAATTCTTTTCTCCTGCTTGGTAAGATTTCTGCCATTACTTCTGTGAACAGGTTTTTTTATGCCATTTGCACTACCTCCTGTTTCTTCAATGACTCTGATCAGTCTTATGTTATTCTTCTTTGCATTATCTAGCAGCTGCTGGATTGATTTCTCATTGTCCCTTACTATTTCTATGAAATCTTTTTTTGTGTGTGGTACCAGGGATTGAACTCAGGACCTTGTGCTTGCAAGGCAGGTGTGGTGCCATTGAGCTAAATCCCCAGACCGATCTAAGAAATCTTTCTTTTCCTGGTCACTAATTGCAATCCTGTCTTCTATATCTGGTATTTTGTCCTCACATTGGCTCATTCTGCTGTGCAAACTTTCAATGGAGTTTTTAATCTCCATTTGCTTTCTATGCTGGGATTCCATCATGTTCCTCAGCTCCTCTATTTTTTTTTTTTTTTTTTGTACCAGGGATCAAAATCGGGATCTTGCACTTGTGAGGCAGGCAGTGGCACCAGAGTCCTCTATTTTTTTTTATCTGTGTCTGCTCCAGAGTTATTAATCATGTCTTTTACTATGGACACAATCTCTATTGTTATTTGAGAAATTACGTGTGATTTCATTTTTTCCAGATCCTCTTTCATTGCCAGTTCAGGGAGTTCAGATGGTTGCATATCAAATTGTTCAATCTCTTTGTCCCTTGGGAGTTGCTTTTGGTGATCCGGAAGTCTGGTTTTTGAGTCTTGTTTATGTGTTTTCTCATTTCAGCAATGCAGTCTGATGTGCCTTTGTTGAGGTGATTCTGTTTGCCCAGTGGGCTTCAATTCTCAGCAAGCCTCACAGAGGCCTTCTCTCTGCTGCTCACCACTGTGCCAATTCCTGGGTTCAGAATGATGGCCTTCTGGATCCCTGCACTGCACTGTTTTCTGGGCGGGGTTCTGGCTGGGGCCTGTGCACACTTAGTGATCATATTTTGGCAGATCTTTGGCTGGGGCCTGCATGCCTGTGTGGCTGTTTTCCAGGTGGGCCTTTGGCTGGGGCCTGTGCACACAAGCTGCTGGTGTCTAGCCAGGCCCCTGGCTAGGGCCTGAGCACCCTCCCCACTGTTGTCCAATCAGGCTCCTAGCTGGGTTCTCTGCACATTTACCGATGGTATCTGTCCAGGCCTCTGGCTGTGGCCTATGTGTCTCTAATGATTCATTTTGTTAGATTTTTAAGTTGTTCCCACTTTTTGTTATTTGAATTAACACAGCAACAAACATATTTAAGCATAAGCATTTTTTCCTAAATCTGAATGTGTTTTAAACTGGATTTACTAAGTTAAAAAAGCAAGACCATTCTAGCCATGAGATATTTTTATGAAATATCTTGTCAGATGGATTACAGTAATGTACATACTTTCTAGCAATAAATCAACCAATCATCATCAGTTTTAATATTTTTTCAGAATTTATTAATTTAGTAGGTTAAATGTTTCCTTATTTAAAATTGTTGCCTGTTATAATTATTGAAATTTAGTATTTTGAGAGGTCATCTTTGATTAATGACAGCATTAGATCAATGTTAATTTCCACAGGCTTAGAAACAATTTGGTTATATTGATGCTCAGGCCAATCAGTAATCTGGCTCTGAATTTCTGCTTTGGGAAGAATGCAATGAACAATGTGTGGGATTACTGCAAAAGTACTGCTCACTTTTCCCCTCCTTGATGGAAAGGTGAACCTCCTTCACAGTGCAATTTCCAGGAAATATACTGTACTTCCCTTGTTTCCCACATAGAATGTAATTTGTAGCCTCAGTGCTATGTCTTCTGAGCATGTGGAATCTTTAAATCGCCGATGGATACTTTGAAGGGTCCGTGATGAAGATCCCATGTAGAGCATTTGTTCAGCACTTTCCTGAACCATACTTCTGTGTAGCACCTGATATTCATTTTGGTAACTTAATATTATCTCTCCCTTAAGAATGAATCCCTGCATGTGTCCGCATCAACAAATTAACATAACCTCTCTCCTTTATAACTTCAGCTAACCTTTAAGCTAATCTTAAAATTTTCAATAACTGTCTTCCAAAACCAGGTACTCTAGACAATGATATCAAATTAGCATGTTAAGAGGTGCTGCACAAATAGCCACCATTGATTCACAGATGACTTTAAAAATTCAGCAAGCCAAGAATCCCATATTATTGATTCATGCTAACAAAACAACGAAGCATAACTAATCTTTACAACACATGCTGGGTGGAATGACATTTACAAATGCAGACAGACGGAAACCAATTGGACATAATTCTTTAAGGATTAAACTGATGACAACAATTAGGCCTGAAAAGGTGAGCAGTCTCACTGCTGGGAATTGAGACTTCCCTTCCAGAGCCATAATATAATTTGTTTGTCCTTGGTTAACCATGGTGTCCTTCTGCCCACGCTAGTTAGTCCAACTGACCAGCTAGTTGCATGGAGCTTCCCACCACTATTCAGGTTAATTCAAATGGTTTATAAAGTATAGCATGGTGCTGCTTCATCTTGCCCCTTGAACTTCAAATAACCACTGGTCTGAAGGTGACCATGTCTGTGATTGTCACAGTTTGATGGTATCACTATAGAATAGGAAATGAGCCCAAGAAAGAACATATTGAGACAGAATGCAGGTCCATCCCTCTGTACCTGATTCTCTGCTGGAATTAGACACAAGTCTTGGAAAGCTTGGCAACTCTTAAAATCTGATTTTTGAGATTTGTTTCTTTTTTAGCTTAAAGAAATACTTTGGCCTGACAGCTCTTAGTCCTCTGCCTTCCATTTCTGAGTAATTTCAAGGTTAGGCTGATAAACATCACCCAAAGAACAGAAAATCTACTTGATAACCTCCAAGATAACTCTGAAATTCTTTAAATTCATAATGACTCTGCTTATCAGCAGCACAGAGTAGTGACAGAGTGGGAAATGTTTTGCAGCCATGGAGTCTAACAGAAATCACCTGTGTTTGGAAATCAAATTCTGTCCTACCACTTACATAGTCAAGGTTTAATACATGCCATGATGGTTTAGTTTCCCATCCAACCTACATCCAGCAGGGATATTTTGAGTCTCTATTTGGATGGCTAAGAGAAATTCCTCTAAAAGCATCTTTTTAAAACTCCTAAGTCTTTTGCCCACATTTGACTGTTTCTTGGCTTTCACCCTCTTCCATACCTTTCCACATTATCCTGGTCCTTCCCTGCTTTTTTGCTATGCACTTAAGAGTCTGGGAACCAGCAAGGGCATACATAAAGGCAAGCTGCAGGACAGGACAACTGGAGGGACATACAAAGAACACTGTTCTGATAAAAGTGAGAAAATGCAAACATAAACCTTGAGTTATCCTGAAAAACTGAGGTAAAGGATTGGTCATATAGGATGTAAGCACTGTCCCAAGAACACAATGCTCCATGACAGATTCCAACCCAGACCAGCCAGCTATGAAACTCATAATTATTCGCTTTACCAGAGAGGTGGAACACACTGGCAGCATGTTTGTCAGCTACTGCAGTGTGCAAGAGCTGTATGATAGGCTTTCCTTCAGGGAGGAAATCCCTCTCTTACGCAGATGGACTGTACAATTTTGAGCAACTAATTCCACTGAGCTCAGTTTTCTGTGTAAAACAGAGACAATGACGACCACAAGTGTGACCAAATTCAGGCTCAACTGATGTCAGGGTTCAGCTTCTCTCTTTCTTTCAACCCTATCTTGTACTGTAGTGTGACAGTTAACTGATTGGGTCCACTTGAGTAAGAAATGTCCAACTAAATTGGATCAGCATAGTTCTGGGTGTGGAAGACCCACCCTAGGGAGGATTGTCTCCAGAATGGTATAAAAGGGATACAAAGAAGGAGGTCTCACTTCTGTTGCTTTGGAGGAGCTCTGATCTTCACCTTCACTTTGGACATTGTCCTCTGGCTTCGAGTGCAGACTCTTCAGCCTTCCAGCATAGACCCTCTGACCTCCTGATACTGACTCGCATGGAACACTGTAGTGGGCTCCAGGCCTTCCCCTGGATCCTTTGGATCTCTAGCATGTAGACAGTCCTTTTGCACTCTTCTATGTCTGACTCTGTGGGCTGCCACTGTAAGCCAAGCTTGTAAATTCTTATATATTTGTATAGCTTACATTAAATCTGTTTCTCTTGTAAGCAATGTCCGATACACTGAGCAAGTTTACCTCTTAGTCTTTTAGATGGCTCCCAGCTCCTCTATCTCCTATTAGGAAAAAGTACAGGTGAAATATCCTGATGGTTTATGATGAGTCTGGGGAACAAGTTTGCTGACTGAACCCTCAGAGTCCTCTTTTACCTGAAATCAGAGCATCTTCAAAATCCATGTGGATAGACAGCAGGAGGGAGGGAATCCCAAACAAAATAGGAGACTGTAGCCAGAAGATGAAGAGGATGCACAGAAACCAAAGCACAACTGTTTGTCAGGTTTCCAGAACAGAAAATCAAGGATTACATCAGTGACTTGCCACCCTGGCTGCAGATTAAAATCACCCGAGGAGTTTATAAAGAAAAGGATATCTGGGCTCCACCCCCAGGAAGGTTAAATCAAATGCCCTTAGCTGGGAACTAGACATTGACAGTTTTGCAAATGATTGTAACATTCAGCTAGAGCTAAGATCTGTGTCTTTGTGGACTTGCGTACACCCACACCTGGCACCCAAACCACATACCCAGGTGCGATGCTTGGGCGTGGGAGTTTTCTTCTGGAATCTCTTTTACAGAACTGAGTCAGAATTCCCACCTAAGACGCTGGAAAGGCTACAGGGTCCTGTCAATGTCACCACTTCTCATCAGTGCAGAGCCTCAGTTTTGAAAGATTCAGCTTCCCGCGAATTGCAGCCTCCCCTAATGGCCATCAGCGGTGGTGCAGTCTGATGCAGTCAACGTTTTTCTTGCATATTTCTCAGGATTCTGAAATCACAATTTTATTGAGGAATGGAGTTCAATTTTGGGGTTTTTTTTCAAAGTTCTAGAAGTTTTACAAAAATCTCTCTGTGTATGTGTGTGTTCTCTGTTGCAAGCAGCTCTTCAACTTTCCCCCAATCTAGTTTACTACTTCCTTTTTTAACCTTCATCCTCCATAACATGCTGCACCTTTTACATGGCCATTCTTCTTTGGGTGCATTCCATCTAACCAGTATGCCTCAAAATGTACCGCTGGTTATTGGGCATAACACCCCAGCTAGTTAGTGAGAGAGAGACAGAGAGACAGAGAGAGAGAGAGAGAGAGAGAGAGAGAGAGAGATCACTTCAGGTTAGGGGCAGGTCTACTCAGCTATTTCTGTATTGCTGCCACCCAGAGTAAAATCTAGAGGTATGGGTAATAAAACTGAGAAAGCCAGAAGATAAAATGATAGAAGTAACCCCAAACAAGTGTATCATGGCAATAAGTGTAAATCTTTTAAGCCTTTAAGCTCCTATTTAAAGGTCAGGGACTCTGAGATTGGGTCAAATTAAAATCCAATCTTATGCTGTCTGCACCTGGTAGGCCTAAAAGAAAATTATATATTTGGGTTGAATGCAAAGGTGTGGGCAAACAGGTACCAGCCCAAAGCAAACAAAAATTAAACTGCAGGCTGGACTGAATGTCAAGCACCGCAGAACTCAAGTAAAATATCTTAAAACAAAACAACAAGGCTATTTTATACTAATAAATATGCAATTCACAAGGCAGACAAACATTCATAAATGTTTGCTTGCTGAACTCATGACTAGAAATACAAAATACAAATGACAAACACATTGGGGGTGTGAGATTTGAATGGTTTGTGACACATTAAGTCAACAAAAATGAATAAGGTTATAAGGGGTCTTCATAATATAATTAGTACTGATTGAATAGATTTTTAAACATGATATTAAGGACACAATGAAATGTCTTTTAAGACTACAATTAATATAAATTCCAAACTTTATATCATATTAGGTAGGTCACACTCAAAGCAACAGAATCCAATTAGTGATAGATTAGGTCACATTTTCTGCGGCTATATAGAAAAATAATCATTTAGAATAATAATCATTTAGAAAAATAATCATTTAGACTAATAAATCATTTAGAATATATATATAAATTATTCCCTAAACACATATATATGTAGAAAATATTCTTTAAAATCTAAATAAACACATTTTAAAATCCCCAAAGGGAAAATAAAATAAAACAGAAAACTAAAATCCAACCTTTTGCAAATTGAAACTCTCTGTCCTAAACATTATGTTGGTCAGAGGGAAAATTAAATTATTGGCCACAGATTATTTAGGAGTTAATGGTTTGAAAAAAACACAATATACAAAAATGTGATAATCTAAGGTTACAGACTTAAATTTTATTAATGAATAAGAAAAAGTGAAAAAATTAAGGAAAATGCATCAGTGATGTTTTTGGAAGGCAGCAAATGAAAACTAAGAAAAGAACAAAGAAAAATGAAGAGCAGATTTTTTTAAAACCCAGTACGTAACTCAGGGGCTTTCAGCTCTGAAGTCCTCTACCACCTCACAGTAGCTGTCCATCCTTTTTCTTTTCCAACTCTTTCCCCAAATAAATCATCCTTTGTTATATATTTTTTAAAAACTCAAAATAGTAAATGAGTTGAACAGGAGAAAGATAGAAGAGTACTGATGGGCAAAAGGTCACCCAAGTGGCAAGTGCCACCGGGGTGGGGTTAAGATACCGCTGTCAGCTGGGGATTTAGCTCAGTGGTTCTGCTGCCTGCCTTGCAAGCTCAAGGACCTGAGTTCGATCCCCGGTCCCAAAAGATACTGCTGTCATGCTCTGTGACTGAAGCTCCTAACCAATGGTTTATGCACCAGCCCCTCAAAACAAAGGAGAAATAAAAATAAGGTAACAAGCCGTGAACAAAGATAATGCAATAATAAAGTATAATCATATATGAAATAAATCTGAAAAATCTTAATGATATTGATGGTTTTCTAAGGCACATATGAATTATAAAAATGGGCCTGTCAGAATCTGAGTATATCAATGACTTTGGGGAAAAGTGGATACATTTTACAAAAATAAACTGAAGGTACTGGACCTGAATTATTCAAAATGCTAATTATTTCACAATTCTAAAAAAATAAATAACAGGCATGGCATGTAGCTATTTAGGAAGAGATTTTAAAGGAAAAAAATGTCTTGATTTCTCTAGCGATGTTGGCATCAGTCTATTGCTAAGACCTAATAACAATAGCCACAGAAAAAGAAAGCTCTAATACAATATTATTTATTGATATAGACATAAACATTCTGAATAAAATACCAGCAAACCTAATTTAGCTATGCTTTAGAGAACTAATTCACTATGACCAAATAGATTTTATTCCAGGAAGCCAAGGTAGATTTAATATTAGGAATCATTTAATATTCAGAAATCTATTAACATAATTTATCACATCAATGGGTCAAAGGAGAAAGACCATTATCAAATATCAAAAGGATTTTGGCATAATTCAATTCTATCTCTATTTTTTTTAAATGCAGAAATCATGAAATAGAGGAATTCTTTGCTAACATTATAAAGACTAGATCTCACATATTAGCCAACATTTTACTGAATCACCAAACCCAGAAATATTTCCTGCTAAAGTACTGGAAAAATCAGGGCTCCCTGCTTTTTAACAGTTTTAGATTTTAAAGAGGACAAGTAGAAAAGCAGAGGTTCAGTTGAATGGCAGCTTGGACATAATGGCATTAGCGTTAGGTCTGAGTTTGACCCCAGCTGCCTCGTTTATTAGCAATTGAGCACTTATTTGCTAAACTTCTAAGTTGTTTTCCTCTGTCCTGGGGATGGTAATACTTGCCTCATAAAGGACAGTGAGGATCAAATAAGCAGACACAGACAGCACCCTTGGCATGGTGCCTGACGCAGCCCAAGCCTAAATTATGCCTGCTCTTAGGATCAGGTGCAAATGATAGCAATGTAAACCTAGAACATCCACAAATAATAATACCGAAGAATTCAACAAGATGTCCAGAGGCTGCATAAATCCACATAAATAGCTGTGAAAATCAGCAAGGAAACAGAAGTCTCCCAATGGGCCTCCTGCCACTTGTTCCAAGAGCACTGCACCTACTCTAGTCTACCGCAAGGCCATGCCATCCCCTCTTGGACCTGGCTGCACTCAGCCATAATATGTAATTATTGTTTAGACCTGAAATCCAATGCACAGTCCTCATGGAAGCTTTTCCTGACTTCCGGGCTCAACCCACAGCTGCTATTCTTATCTGGACCATCTTCCTTACAGCTCTCATCATAGTGGAAGCTCCATATATTTAACCAAATTCCATTGATGCCTGCTCTCTCTCAAGGCATAAGTTCTCAGAGCACACTATGCAGCTATTAAAATTATGTTTATGTAAAAGAATTTACTGTCTACATGCATCATATAAATTGGTATTTAATCATACAATCCTCATATACCGTTGATATATGGTATACATAAAAAACAAAAAGATATTTATCCACATATTAATAGTAATAGATTTTTAAATTCTTTTTCATATTCAATAATACTTTTAAGCATTTAATCATTTAATACAGTATAAACTAATACTCTTTATACTTCAAATGATTCACAGGAATATGTCAAATATCTAAACTTCTAAAGATCTCGGAATAGATATTTTTATATTTGGGGACAGGTGTCTTGGTGGCAAGTTACTGATGCTGACCACATATCAATGTGTATGTTACATAGAAATACTGTCTGTGAAAAAAAATGATCTTCCCAGCCAATAAAAATTGTCATTCATCCAGGAGAGATCAATGGCTTGAATAATAAAGAATCAACAATGATGATAAAAACTGGATAAACCATTTCTCAAATGTAAGAATGAGGCCATATTTCACCCTCAAAGAATCTCTCTTACACACACACACACACACACACACACACACACACACACCATCACAAATGGCTGGCAAGTTACACATTGAGCATCTATTATTTAGGTCAGCCCTGTACTCACTACTCTGAGGGCTTAGTCTCTGCCCCTGATGAAGTCATTTGTGATCAGAACCAACACACTGACAAAAGAAAAACAATAGCACAGAACAGGTGGCAGACGGTAACTTTGCACATTCTCAGAGATCTGCCTTCCCACCCATCACAGGCTCCCAGCAGGATCCTCAGTGGGAGCGGGAGACGATTCCCATGCTTTCTCCACCACAGCAGCATAAACAGAGCAATGGCTGGACAAGCTCTAACCAAAGGCACTCAAAAGCCTTAGTCCCACCCTTTGCCACCCTCCCCACTGCTGCACGCTGGCCTCTAGTCTACCAAGTGGCTTCTGCGTCTCCTGAAGCTTCTCAAAACACCTTTCTCTTTCTGTCCTTGACTTTGATTCTGCTTTCTCCTCCCACAGGACGTCTCTCCTGACCACTCATGCCTGAGTCAAGGATTTATCCCTTGTTCTTCCATCTCCTGTGGCCTCTGGTTGTTGTTTTCATCTCCCTAGACTACTTTCTTCTTGCCACTTCTCATTATCCACCAGAACAAAGCTCTTTGAGATCACGTTTTATGTCTCTCTATATACCTAGCTCCTGGCTCTGTGTACCTAAACATACCCCATGTTCAGTACACACATCTCCCAATCAATGAATGCAAAAAGGAGAGGATGAACAAATGAAATTCACTTCTAGCCACCTTTACTACCTTGAATCAGTGTTGCTCAAACTGTTCCATTGTTGTTGTTCAAACTTTTCCTCTAATAATATCCCTATGTTCAAATTCGAAGCTCTTCCTTAAATCTAGAACAGAGACCATCTACTCCATGAAAACTCCTCTGGCCTCTCAATTCCTAACAACTTCCCCTTCCCATTCCTACAAGTCCTATATCAGGATTTCCCATGCCATTCTGCTCTAATTAGATTCAGTGCTATTGTGGCCATGTCAATAGTAATCAATATTCTCTGTGATGACAGAAACTGTGCATCTCCTCTATCCTGAGCCTCCTCCCAGTTACCACCACACTGCAGACCCTAAATAAACCAAGAGTAAGTAAATGGATCCATGCAGGATTGCTGGCTTGGAGATATTAGCCCCATGTTCATTCCCCATGGTTAGCTTTGGCAAATATAAACAGAGGGGAAATGATAAAGACAAACTCTCGAGCCTTACTCAGAGCTCAAATATCCCCATCCTACCTTTGGTCCTTTTTATGGGGCTTTTTCGAACTTGGCCTTGCAGAACATGTGTGATTTGCTCTAAACATCTGAATGAACTTCAGGCGTTGGAAGAAATACGAGACTGTCACCTGGGGAGACATCATTGATGGAATGCTGTCTGGAAAGGTACTTTTCCTGGAGAGGATGCTGACTTCTGTAGATCACCTTGTCAGAACACACCTCTGAAGAGACACCAGGAGCCGGCCGCCCTTGCTCTCCTTCAACTTTCGGGCCTCCCCAAACACACTATTTTTCTCCTCTGCCCGGGCCGGGTCTGGGTGGCTCTTGAAGCAATAAGGGGAGTTATTCTGGGGAGACAGTTGAAACTTGGCAAGTCCTCCTACAGATCAGCAATAGCTGCTTGAAATGTTAAATGCCTCCCAGATGGAGACACTTAGCATTTGTAGGAGGAATAATTTGGAGGAGAAAAACGCATTTGTCTTTTTGGCATCCTGTGGATTCTGTTGGAGAAGACAGAGAACACTGTGAATCCTGCTGTCCACATGTCAGTGTTTTCTTCAGATTCTGCAAGTCCTGGGGGACCTCACTGCTGCTTCTTCTGCGACTATAAAGTTTTGGATGTGCCAAGGTTTAAGAAAGAAGTATGGAGCTGGGATTCCAAGGTCAGAGCATACCCAGAAACTATCACGGCTCATCCTGCTGTGTGCCACTGGCAAATGCTTCAGCCGCCTAGACCAAACGCTTTTCCTTTTGAGCATGATCTTTGTAATCAGGGAAGCTTAAGAAATAAATGTATTGCAGACTAGATGAGAGAACCAGGGATTGAGGTGCATGGATTCTAGGCTTGCTCTGGTCACTAACTTTCTTTGCAGCTGTGGGAAAACCACCTTGTCTCACAAAACTTCAGTTTCCCCACCTGCAATATGGAGGGATTGGATTGGATTTTCTTTAAATTTTTCTCTAACAAAACAATATTGTTATGGCTCTAACTGCCATGGCTTATATGGAATAAAGGTGATATTATTCTATGGGAGAGGTCATCGACTTTTCCTTCAGTATAAGCTCTCAGTTTGCTAGGAAGAGGAAGTCTTATTGGATTGTTCATCATGCCCCCTATCCATGTCAAGGACAGAGTAGATTCTTAACCAAAAAAGATGAAATTATTTACTGGACTCTCATGGGTCTCCTTGCCCCACCAATAAGCCTTATTAATAAGCACCTACCTTTAGCACTACACTGAAGTAATCCAGAAAGATCAGCACTCACTCTTCAAAATAGTAACTGGGCAAATGTAGGGTAAGTGTTTCACACCACACTGGGAGGTGCAGTGCACTTCCTGTATTGTCTATGACTTGGCCCACATTTTTCAGGAATGGCTGTAGGGATGGCAGTGGGGTGCTACATTTAGTCCAAATCCATTAAGAAAGGAGATGGCAGCCAACCAAAGGAATTAAGTTCCCCTGAAACTGGTGAAAGCCTGGGGCTGGTACTTTCCAAAGGGTGGGACGGGAAGGGATCACAGACATCAATGCAGAAACCCTATGGTAAAAAGGAAGCCACAAACATGTCCTGTTATAAAAAGGAAGGAACTTAAACAGGGCAGAGACATTTCCCAGTGGATTCCAAGATTTGTCAAACTGGAAGGCTGAAATGCTGATATATTATACTGCACATAACAGCCTTGAGGGAAAAGGATTTGATGACTGTGGTTGGGAGGCTGGTGATTGTTCTCCGAGCTAAAGTCAACTTGGTTGTCCTAACATACACAGGTGGGCTCTCCATTGTATACATAAACCGTAGATTTTCTAAGATTTTTTTAAAAGGTAATTATGAATGCCACATTTCAGATTTTCTAAGTAGGAAAGACTAGGTAGTCACACCATTCATAAAAATAAGGAAACACCTTCCTGGCATGGTTGAATTATGACATTCTTTTGGCCTTCAAGAGATACCCAGTAAGACCGCTGTGTGCACGTGCTCTCCCAGGTGATGAGATATTATACTGTAAAACACAGATGTGGTGGTTCCTAACCTTGCCAGGCTTACAAACAAGCAGGAGCAGTGGGAACCCCAACTCAACTCCTCACCTGCCCCATGCTGAGGAAGGTAGCAGTCAGAGCAGGTGCCCAAGAGGAAACAGCCTGCAAAGAACACACACAGTGATCCAAACTGGCCCGCACCAGGATGCTTTCCACCAAAAGGAGATAATAAATGATCTCAAATCCCAGTCCCAATGGCACTGGCATTGGACTTGTTAGATCCAAAGAAGTCAGACATTGTACACCTTTTCCACCTGTTGCTCGATCCCATTTCTGACCTATCAGTCTCTACTCAGAAACATCTGCATTATCCTTCCATCAGCCCCACACTGCTGCCTGTAACAGCCAGAACACAGGCAGTTGGCATTTCCTGCAGCTGCCAACTTAAGGAAAACTCCCGCTAATGCTTAAAACAAAGGCATCGTGGTCATGGGTTTCCAGCATTGAGCGGATCCAATTAATTAATTAATTAATTAATTAAAGTGAAAGCGATTTTTTTAATCACTAAAAGAATTTCTCAAAACTCCCTAGATCCCCATGTAGCCAGACATCAATAATGGGTTTTAAGGCCGCATGCTCTTAGTTTCTTGCTGTCTGCCAGTGGGCCTCGGAGGCTGCCACCTTGACTTTCAGCTCTCCCAGTCTTGGCCAGAATGAACAAGGGGCTGGGAGAGTCTGCCAACAGCCAGTTCCTTCTAACTGAGCCCACAGGAGACTCGTCACAGGAATTTTTTGTCAGGAGCTGGTTTTCTTTAACTGATTTTACTTTGCAATGGGGAATCACTTGTGAGGAGTAAAACCGTGCTGAGATTTTTAAGTCAGATAGGTGTGGGTACAATTCCGGCTCGTGGATGTACTTGCTGTGTGATATCAGGAAGTCGGCCCACCTTTCTCAGTCTAGTTTAACTCTTTTGTGCAATGGGAAGCATCCCTCCCTTTAAGAAGACTGTTTTAAAATATCTGTATTTGCTAAAATTATAAAAACAACAACACATTGTTTTCGAAGAATCACATAGAGCTGAAAGTCTTTTGATGAAAACTGGTGATTTCCACCCTCACCACCCCTGAATCCTGCTCTTGAGACAGCTGCTCTTGACCCTGCCAGGCGATGTTTACGCTACTGCACAGATCAAAATGCTGCAGGTTGTCTGGGTCTCTCTCTTCTGCATCGAAGAATCCTGCAAAGTGTGGCAGCTGGAGTGGAAAGCAGAGCGCTAAGAAGCTGGGTGCAGGTTTCAGGTACACAGGGACAGGGCTGGTCATAGGCAAGGTTGCTTGCGGGGTGACGGGGCAGTGAGTCAGTCTATTGATGTGGGAACCACGAAGTTTTAGCCTGTTGATGCCATCTCTTATCAAGCTTCAGTTCCTCCATGAAAAAATCCTCCAAGTTTTCGGGCACGGAGTGTAGAGCTGAAGGGTCCAAGGATTCATCCTTTTCTCTTCCCTCTTGGCTGTTCCGGTGACCCCTGGGTCCCAAACCTTCTTATTACCCACGGGGCTCCGCTTCTGTGTGGGGAAGAGGGAGGTGTCTAAGGTGAGGAGGGGACCTGGAGAGCCGCCTCCCCACACGGTCTCTAGGTCTGACAGGTCTCACCTTCATGCACCTGGGCTTTAAGACCCCTGGAATGTAACTGGCTCTGCGTGGCGGTGTCACTTGTCATACTTTTTTCTACCCCCCCTCCATCTACTCCTTTCATTCCTCTCTCCCTTCTACCTTTCCAATGAGGTGTATGGAGGGAAAAGAGAAACTCAAGTGCCCTCTACTCCCCTCTTGACTTTATAAAAACAAGTTCCGTGGGAAGAGCTCCCGATGTAAGGATGTGGAGTCCCTTGCCGAACACCTGGCACAGGGTTAAATGCTCAGTCACACGTTTTCCTGCACCACGCTTCCCAGCACCACTGTGGACATGCCCCGAGGCCGCCGAAGCAGAGGATCTTCGGCCTGAGAGTCATCAGAGCTTTAGGGGACCCTTGCAGCTCATGGTGCATCTCTCAGGGGGGATGCGGGCGGAGGTCTGACATACAGTTTCTCCAGGCCAGACATTTAACTCCATTACCATTTTTAAAATGATAATAATTTTTCAATACCGGGGATAGAACCCAGAAGCATTTTACTGCTGAGCCACAATTCCAACTTATTTTAAATTTTTTTAAAATTTTGAGATGGTCTCTCATTAACTTGCTAAGCTGCCCAGGCTTGGCTAGAATTTTTGATCCTCCTGCCTCAGCCTCCCAGAGTTCTGGGATTAGGAATGTGTGCCACCATGCCTAGCTAAAATTATTATTTTAGTGGTACATATGTACGGAGTACTGCATGCTAATCTGATATACATACATACATATATATATATATATATATATATATGCATGCAGTGTATAGTGATCAAATCAGGATAGTTAACTATCCATCTTCGTAAGAGATATTTTTTAAACATTCTGATTAGCATATATTAAATATTAAATAATGATCCATAGGAACCCCTAAGATAACTTTACTAGGCAGGTACTGTTATTTTCTTATTCCCATTATACGCGCATGGTCTTAGTATCCATGCCCTATAACAATGGGTTAGGACAGTGTCTTAACTGGGAGGAAGGAAACACAGCTGAGAAACATGCCTGGATTGTCCATTCTGATCATCGATCTACTGACCTGGGCAGTGCCTCCTGGAGCCATGACTTCGGGGACCCTACCTGGTCCCTGGCCTCACCCTCTGGCTCTTTCCCTGTCTCTGCTTCCTGGCTGCCTTCGTTTGAGCAGCTTTTCCTCCTCTACACTCTTCTGCCATGATGTTTCTGCCTTGGAGGGAACCATCATGAACCATGGAGCCTCTGCAGCCATGAGCCTCCATGAAGTTTCAGGGGTCAGGTACATTGTCCCAGCAATGGAAAGCTGACACATACGGCCAGACACGAGACATGAAAGAAATATAACCATCCTGCCCTCTGGAAGCCCCACCTGTAGGTGCTACCAAGGCCTAAAATCCCCCTCGCATGATAACACACACACACACACACACACACACACACACACACACGCACACACACAGCAGTAACTAATAGGTGTAACCACCATCCCCAGGTTTCCTGGAGCCTGAGCCCCCCTGCCAGGCCTCAATCAATACAAGGCTGGCTGGCTGCAGCTTGGCTGAGTTCCTAATATTACAAGTGCAAACCAGCCTCCAGAGGGCTGCGCTCCTATACTGTAGCACACAAGGAAAGCATCATTCCAGCTTACACTCATCTTTGTGATCAGCTTTTCCCCTGATGGCTGCTCTTGTAACTTCCTTTAGATCTGCCAATTCTATTAAAAGAAAAAAAAAAACACCCACAGCCCCAAACTTCTGTGGATCAAGTATTTCTCACCTCACCAGGATGTTCTCTCTCCCCGCTAACTTCAGATACTGCTTCTCTGTGGCCATTTCAAAGGGAACAGTTCTTTTGATGGCATTAAACAATATTTATTGTGTAAACAAAAATGACAATGATAATAACTATTATTATGTGTTTATCATGACAATTTCCAGTTCTTACATCCCAAACCTGTGTGGGACACTGTGCTAGGCACTATGTAGACATGACAGCTAAGCTCGCCAAAACTGCGTAGCTTAGGTATGGATATCTCTTCTTGATCAGCAAGGAAACTGGTTTAGAAATGGTAAGCAACTTACTCAGCCAGTTAAGAGGGATGCCCCAACAGCTCAGGCTCTCCCATAATAATATGGTGTTGCTGGGCATCAACTGGGCCTAGGAAGAGCCGACCTGAGCACCAATAGGGATTCATGTTCCAAGGTCCATCACAGTATAAAAAGATTCCTAGGATCTCCAGCAGCAGATACCATTTGAACAAAGGCAACCATCTGGAACCTTCAGGCTCGAGACAAGAAATATTAAAACAAAGAGGAAAGCAATGAAACCAAGCATACCTCCAAAGAGCAGAGCACAAGTGAAAGTGAGCTCTTAAGATGGCAGTGGCACTGGGGTCTGCAGCCTAGTACCTGTGACGATGCACTGTGATGATTTTCCTCTACCATCTTCCTGGGAAGACCCTCCCTATGGGACGCTCCTCCACACAGCCCTGGCGGCTGTCTATCCTGTTGCTCTTCCAATGTCTGAAGTCTACAGTGTTGATAGTCTCAAAAAATATGGGGTTTTTTCTGTTATCAGCTCCAGCAATTAAAAAAAATTTTTTACTGTGATAAGCAAAAGTCTGCCCTTCTCTTTATATGTGTGAACAATAAGAAATTAAATAACAGCCAAGACAGAATGATAAGGTATTCTGTGACCTAAGTGCTTGTGGTATAATCTGACTTGCTCTTCAAAGCAGCCTCAAAGGGAAGGATCACCAGCCTTTCTGAAGTGTGGAGGAAACAGAGCCAGCACAGGCTGTGGTCTGTCCAAATCTCAGAGACAGAAAATCCTGGCAGAGCCAGGAGGAACAGCTGAACCTATCAGAGCCCGGGAACTTGACCCACAGTAGGAGACCCAGAGCAAAGCTAAGCCCTGCGCTCCTGACACTTCTGATTGTTCATTTTTTAAAGGGGCCTGGCCATGCAGTCACTGGCACCCCAAGTGCTAAGACAGGGAGAGAGGCCAGGGAAACCAAGCTGGTTCTTGTAGCATCTTCGTGTTTGCTTGAGATGTCAAATGGAGACTGGACAGCCCGTCTGGTCCCATCCGGCAAAGAACACTGCTTTGGAGAAGGAGGCTCTTTGGCTGCTGGGGGTAAAACACTACTGGGCTACAGACAATCTCCTGGTCCTGCGAGTGTCCAGGGCAGAGGAGAGTGCCAGCCCCTCCCTCAGGTCTGGCTCAGGGGAGCCACAGGACAGGTCTGGGGTGACAGTGAGATGAAGGAGGCAAAACTGCAGCTTAAACAAGGTTGAGAGCAAAGGAGGGGTCCAAATACATTTTCAGAAACCACAGAAAGCTGACTTATACCTAGAGCTAACTAACATACCACCCCCACCACCCAGGCCCGCTCCACACAAGTCCCATTGGCTTTCTCTTAGTCCCTGGCACTCAGTGTGCTTCCTCCTGTCACAGGACTTCGTGTCCTCTCCATCTGGAATACTCTGCCTTCTCTTTGTCTCAGTAACCACTATTCATTTCTCAGACTTCAACTCAAACCTTCCCCGACTTCTCAGACCAGATCAAGACCCCACAGTGGAAATTTTCCTATTACCAAACATGTTTCCTTTCTCATGCTCATCACTTTTGCACATGTACATTATTCCTATGTTTAATGATATTTATGTCCCGCATTGGCCATAAGCTTTGTAAGAACAAACCAGATTTCCTTGTTTGGGGGGCGGTTTCCTTACCATTGTTTTCTTAGTCCCTGGCAAAATGCCTGGAACATAGTAAAGGCTCAATAAAGGTTGTTTTGAATTAGAAGATGAATGAATTGATAGATGGACTAGGAAAAAACAAAGAAAGACAAGTCAATACGGGTAAGTCAGAGAAATATGGACAAGTCAGAGAAACTGGGATGAGTACCTGGGACAGGTGAAATTGCCAGGCACGCCTCCCGGGTCTGCTGGATGGCATCGGTACCCCTGGCTTTACACAGCGTATACATGCACAGCCATATTTGACAGCTCTGCCAGGGCTTCCTCTCGGTCTAAGGCCCTTTGCACACATACACCAGATCTGTCGCAGAGTCAAAGCCAGAACAGCCACACTGCCTTGTTTGCTACCTTTGAAAAGCATTTCTCTTCCAATCGCCATATTGGTTCCCATGAACTTCAGTAACTCTAGAGCTCCCACTTCTGTTGCTAAGAAGTAATTGTGTGCACAGATGAGCCACCTTAAAAACCAGGGGGTAGCCAGGGATGTAGCTCAGTGGCACAGCGCCTGCCTGGCAAGCACATGGTCCTGAGTTTGATCCCTGGTACCAAACAAAACAAAACAAAAACAAAAACCAGAGGTCTTCCTGAGTTATATTTATAAGACCACCCCAGAGACGATCAGCTTTATGCCTGCATTCTTCCATACTCAAAGGAAAACCCACTGCCATTTCTCCATGGAAAATCCATGTCTCTTTTTAAATTTTTGCAGTACACAAAATGTTCATTCATCTCGGGGAGTACATGTACATAACGTAGCTTTTTTTATCCCCTTTCCCCTTCCCACTGGCCTCCCTCCCTCTATGTCTAAATCCCCTTTCCCCATTTTCATTCTCATTTTAGCTCATGTTTATGACATATTATATAATGTTTACCTTCACTGTGATTTTTAAGTTCCTGCATGTGGCATTTCTTTCGCTATGTAGTCCAGGCTGGCCTTGAACTCACTATATAGCCCAGGCTGGCCTCAAACTCTAGGCAATCCTCCTGCCTCAGCCTCCTGAGTGCCAGGATTACTGGCATGCACCACATACCCAGCAGCATTTCTTAATTCTTACTTCCCCTTCCCCTTCCCCTCCCTCTTTCCCCTAGGTCTCCTGGACCCTCTTCCCATTTGCAGGAGATCTATCCTCTTGTTTCCTCCTACACCTTTTTTATTCAGCTTTTTGTTTGTACTTTGCATTACTCAGATGAGAGATACCATACGGTATTTAAGCTTGTGTGTCTGACTTATTTCACTTAACATCTCATATCTCTCTAAATTTTTCATCCATATGAGACATTAGCAGAACACTTTTCTATGGTCCCAATTTATTCCCACTGATCTTGTAGCTCCCAGATATGCAATGAAAGGAGAGTCTCGCTCTTTAAGATTCATAGAAGACCCCAAAACAAAACTTTTAGACCAGTTCAGAAGGTAAGGACCACGTTATCTTGTCCCCCGCCTGCCATAGGGCATATACTAGTGATCTACTTGGAAAACCAGACGTGTTCTTGTGAGTGGAAGGCTTTGTAAGACCTGCCTCAGCAAGTCCATCTAATTCATTTGGGATGCCTTCAGCTGCAAGTAATAGAGAATCCAATTACCAAAGAGATCCTTGCCTTCCCATAAGACTTGGTTCAGTGACCATCGCATCTGCAGTCCCGTGGCTTCCTCCTCCTAGCCTACTCTACTTCCGGGCATCACACCGACAGTCTAGGCAACAGAAAGCAGGCAACATGCACGTGCACATATGTGTGTGCATGGGAGACAATATTAACAGTAAGCCAGTAAGGAAATGTACCAGGTCCATCTGTCTCCTGTCAGAGGAAAACAGAAACCCACCCAGCAGCCTCTCAGCAAACTGTGTTCCCCTTCTTGGTTGCTAGCTTCCAGGGAATCTGGGAAAGACAGAGTTTTAGTTAGGTTCTGTCTACCCTGAAAAAACTGGAGTTCTTTTACTAAGCAAGAAGAGCAAATCAATATCAGGTAAGCATCCTTCTGCATCTCAAAGCAAAGCAGTTTGGGTAACCTGAATTAACACTCTCTCCATGCACCTCAGGTGCTCAGGCAGCTCTCTGCAAACAATTCTTTTTATGGAGGAAAACTCCAACTTCCTGTCACGAATTTTCAAATAACAATGGTAAAGAATAGCTGAAATATGCATGAATTGTTAATCAAGGTTTTTGCTCATTGATTTTTCTATGAAAATAGGTATACAGTGTACTTTTA
Organism: Heterocephalus glaber; assembly: GCF_053883595.1. Classification (NCBI taxonomy): domain Eukaryota; kingdom Metazoa; phylum Chordata; class Mammalia; order Rodentia; family Bathyergidae; genus Heterocephalus; species Heterocephalus glaber. Next base: position 13,680,966 of record NW_028258175.1, read on the forward strand.
TTGGTAACTTGAATCTGATTTGTGAACCTGATAGTTTAAATAATCAATTCTGTCCTAGAACACATCGATCACCTAGTACATAGGAAGTTCAGCCATATCCTAGTGGGATTAGATGGGACAAAGTGCCTTGTCTCAAGGAAACTCTCACGTACAAACCAATTCTACCCCATTGTCTGACTTTTCAGGGTTTGTCTAGCTGAGCTCTTGTAACAGATCTGCTGAAAACCCTTCAGTACCAAGATTCTGCCAGCACTGAGCCCAGGACTCTGGATGAGGTGAACAAAGAAGATATGGAGTGGAATTTTTAAAATAAGCGTGGTGATAAAAAAAAGTAAAATAAAAGAAGCGTGGTGCCCTTGGAATCCTTGCTAAGTCATATACTTGCTTTTTGTCATTAGACAACTTGTCTGACCTCTCTGGACTTTGGCTTCCTCAAATGACAACAGGAACATCAGCACTTTAAGAGAAATAGCATTTGGGCTAGGGATTTAGCTCCGTGTTTCCACCGCCTGCCTTGCAAGCATAAGGTCCCCAGTTTGGTCCCCCATACCAAAAAAAAAAAAAAAAGAGCAATAGCATTTGTAAAATAGCTAGTATGTTCAGAAAATGTTGCTTTTATTAACGCCTCCTTAAGAAAGCAGAGATTAGGCCAGGGATTTAGCTCCGTGGTTCTGCTGCCTGTCTCGCAAGCGCAAGGACCCGAGTTTGATACCTGGTACTAAAAAAAAAAAAAAAGAAAGAAAGCAGAGATTAAGACATTAAATTATAATTTTCACCAAAGTCTAGCAGATCCAAGATTTCACAGAAAAGAACTTTGTCTTTGGAATCCATTAGAGGTCAAATACCAATCCCTTCTCTCCCACTTGGAAGCTATGTAACTTTAGATAATTTAACTTGGCCTCTTTGAAGTTTCATTTTCTTATCTGTAAAATGGGTCTTATCTGTAAAATACAGATAAAGCCTGCCTTATTTAGTTGATTAGTCATTCAACAAACATATATATGCTATGTGAAAACAACCAGGGATAAAATATTAATAAGATGGTAATTCTTTCCTTTTAGTATTTAATGTCTAATGGATGGATATGCAGAATACCTCTAAGAGCTCCCACTTACTGAAAATCTACTAAATTTACTAGATGCCAGATACTTTAACCAAATTATCTTAACAAAGTCTTCACAATTTCTTAAAGGTATATAGAATGTCACTCCCGTTGTACAGGTAGAAAAAATGAGTTCAGAAAATTTAAAGAAACCACCCAAGAACACACAGTGAATGGCCATATCAAGATTTGCACTCAGGTCTGTGGGACTGCATTGCCTGTGACCATGCAGCTTTGCATGCTGTTGCAAATGAAGTCCTGGGCACATTACTGGTCACATGGCAAATGCAATCCAATTAAATGTGCTCCAGGAATACAACAGTATCACTGATGTCCTCCAGGCACTTTAGCCAAAGAGTCAAATATAACCATGAGGATGACCTGCATCCTCAAAAGTACACAGATTTGCTTTAATCCGCCTTGCAGATAAGTTACAGAAATGGCTATATAACAGAGACAGGGATCATGTGACAGAAGAGCAGATAAAAATAGTCTGTGAGACCAGCAGCCTGGGATAAATTTGTGGGGACCCTTGAGAGGCACAGCTGGAGCTGGAGCATATGATTACACAGATACAAACACAGAGAACCCATCAAGAATGCAAGATGACTGTCTTTAAAGTTCCCTAAAGTAGGTACATGAGGAAAATGCTCTACACCCTGCCAAGGAAATGAATAACCATGATTACAATTAGAGTTAATGAACAATTAATGTACTTCAGGCACGTTGCTAAGCAATTTACATGCATTGTCTCGCTTTTCTTCTCAACAGTCTTGCAGTTGGATACTATAATTTTCCAAGTTTTATAGTTGGAGAAACTGAGGCTCCAAGAAGTCCAGTCATTTGCTCAAGGGACACATTTGATAACTGACAGAGCTGGAGTTGAAAGTACGCTTCACCTTAATAACTCAGCCTTACAGGCTTGGCCCCACTGTGACGTACGAAGGCACACGATACATCAATGCTCCCACAAATCTTGCCATCCTCATCCCACCTGACCCTCCAGTTGTGATCTTCTTCATTCTCCTCTCTATCCTCGTCATCAGTGGCCACATCCCAAAAGACAGCCACCTTCCTGCAGACTGGCCTTGGTCATGGGCTTCCAAAACATGCCAGAATGTGCCCAAGATTTTGTACAGCTCTATGCCTGTTCCGTCCTTCCGCCTCAGAGAAATCAGAGGGTGTCAGGGCCTCCAAATCAAACAACCCTGGATCAAACCCAAGACTCTTGTCCCTTGATATGCAAAGTTAACCTCTCTGAGCCTTGTGTTCATCTGTAAAATGGGGGTGTTAATATCTATTCCCTTGGAATTCTCAGTAGCAGTAAAATGTATGCAAGGGAATTTGAGATATGTGGGAATGCCTATCACACAACAAGCAAAAAGTCTGTTATTTTCCCCCTCTTAGCTTTGTATGGAAAACACATCTTTATCCTTGAGAGCCCAGATCACAATCTCCTTTTGTCGTGGGCAGATTTGATCAGTCCATCATCCATGCTCTGAGAACTCTTCATTTCTCCCCAGTTAGCATCTGTTCCCCAGATGAGCCTGACATGAGAAAGTGAGTTCTCCCTGGTCTCATTTCTGTGAGTATCCAGACTCCATCCTGGTCCTACCATAGCTGGGATCAACCATTATTTGTCAACTGAATGGTTAAGCTGCACTGACACTCACTGGTCCACACAGCCACCTGCAGGGACAGGGGCATGTCCTGGAGCTTGGCCTTCACTGTTTTGCTTTTGTTTTGCATACTGCCTCATTTCCTACAGAAGAACATGTATACAGTAAGTCGGAGAGAGACCCAGAATGCCGGAGCAGTATCCAGCTGCCTTCTCTGGAGCCCCAGTGCTATGCCACACACTGTCACCTACAGCCCCTCTTCTCGAAGACTGTTACTGGAACAAGAGGAGGCGATGTTAAATGATCTTTGCAGTCAGGCCCCTCACCACTTCCTTTTTGTTAAGAGGAAAAGGTTTTTATCAAACTCACGAGATCCTTTTTATTGGGCTGTCTGATGGTTAATTTTGTGTGTGATCTTGACTAGGCCACGGGGGGTCCAGACACTTGGTCAGACATGATCCTGGGTGTGTCTGCAAGGACATCTCTGGGCAATTGCCCCCTGAGTTGATGAGCTGAGGAAGGCAGGCTGGCCTTGCTAATGGGGATGGACATGGCTCAGTTCACTAATGGCCCCCATGGAATAAAAAGGCTGACTCCCACAAGGGGGGAGAACTCCTACCTGTTCTGAGCTGGGCATTGTTTTTGTCTGGCCTTTGGACTCAAATGAAAACTTCAGCTCTTCCTGGGCTCAACGCCTGCAGCCTTCATCCTGGTATTGATCGTATGGGCTTTGATCATGATGACAGATGCCTGAACTAATTGATATAGAAAGAGAAAAGGTTCATTGTGGCTCACAATTTTTTTTTGTTTTGTTCTTTTTGGTTCTAGTCCATAATCAACTGGCCCCCTTGCTCTGGGCCTGTGGTGGGGCAGCTCATTGTGGTGGGGCACATGGTGGAGAAAACCATTCTTCTTGTGGCCAGAAGCCAAAAGGATCCTGCAATCCCCTTCAAGAGCACATCCCCAGTGACCTGAACATTATGCCCCACTTCCTACAGACTCCACCCAACACTCCATTCCCAACAGTTCTACCTTGGGCACCCATCCCTTTAACCCGCGGGCCTTCGGGGACACTGAAGATTCAAACTAAAGCACCAGCTTTCATAATCATGTGAGCCAATTCCTTAAAATTAAAAAAATGCATGGCAGAGACAAGATCTTCACGTGGATCTCCCAGACACTGAAGCTCGTGCTCTTATTCCTTCTTTGCTACACAGTGTTCCGCAAGTGGGTACCACATTGTGCCAGTGTGACTCCCAAGCAAGGATGGATCCACAAGTCAGCTCGGCTCTGCGAAGGCATCAGATGGCCAGTGGTAATTCTCAAAGTCAATGGCCACTGATCTCCCCAGAAGACTCCAAATGGAGCAGCCGATGTACACGTGAGGCTCATCCCTGGAGCTCAGCTCCTTTCAGTAATGGAGCCAACTTATGCGAGGTGTTTGATCACATAGCTATTCAGCCAGTGTCTCCGCTGGCAACCAGGAGGCCCAATATGAGCTACTAAAGTTTATTACAGAAAAATGGATTGGGTAATTTAGTTTCTTAAGGGGCTTCAGGTCAGAGATGTTTCTAAATTTTACTTTATTTTGCTCTGAATTGAAACTGGCAATTAAAGATGTCCAGTAAAGTTTGCTTTTGAGGTAAAAAGGTGCTGAGACTGGATTGTAATATTCCGAAGTGCACCAAATGTCAAACAGTAATGGCCATAAAAAAGGAAAGTTGAGTATTAAAGATAAATTGCTGCAATTGAAATACCATAAAATCTGATAGCCTCTTTCAGAATTTTAACATTCACAGAAGATTAGAGTGCAGAGAGCCCTTGAGATTTTCTTCAATACCCTCATCTCCAAGTCTCCCAAACCGGTGAAACTGAGGTACAGTGCAGAGCTTGAGGCCAAGTTTCTCAACCCTTGGGCCAGCGAACTCACTGGCAGGTAAGAAGGAAATATTTAGGATGGCCGAAATCATCTGTACTCACGTCAGATTCCGTAGACACTGGGAAATGTTTCAGAGTGCCTTGCCATCAGAAACGTTCCCACCACCTTCCCCAGGGGAAAGAGATGCAGGTGGAGCTCAGCTCCTCCGAGGGACGCCGTCTTAGTCTACCTTTCATCTAGAGTGCACTCCTTGGAAAGGTACATCTGAGTTGGTTGGATACCACCAGCCACGTCTTGAAAGTTCTGAGAGGTTCAACTGTCAAGAGAGCACAGCACTCCTTGAGTTATTCAGCCTGATCATCCGACGGTACAGAAGGCAGCTCCACCCTCTTACCCAGGGGATATATTTAACTACAGACAGCACTGAACTATTCTGTGAATTTCCTGGGGAGAGGTAAAAGAAACGTCTGTCTCCAGACTCAGATGGCACTCACAGACCAGAGAAGAACTCCCACAAGTCCAGCTTGGTGAGTCAGCAAGTCTGTTAAGGATTACCGACAGAGCAGTGGACAGCTTAGGTGCAGCTACACCACTAAAGTTGCCAGTCCCACTTAGAGAGCTCCTGTCTACAGGGGGCTCTGAGTTCCACAGTAAAAGGCAAAAGCAAGACCCAGAATCCCTAGGAAGAATTATGTGTTTCTGTGCCCACCATTCCCACCCTTAAAGGGAATTACGCTGGTCTCAGCAAACAGTGAGTGAGGGATGGCCGTGCTGGCTGGAGTCTGGCACACAGCCTGAGCACCTGGTGGGGGTGTACAGGACAGCTGAATGGTGACCTACTACAAAGTGGTGCTGGCACTAGGGCTCAGAGGACCATTCCTCCTCTGAGAACTTAGGCACTGTGATCAAAACATGCTGTGAATTCCCACATTTTAAAAAATCACAATAAAATACACATTGTCATGAATCTCCTCAAAATACTGCCCCTCACTTCAAACACCCTTATCCCATTACTCCTGCCGCTTTCTGAAGCAGTTCTGGAAGTCCTCTCTGGTGTCTTTAGCTGCATTGTGGTAATTTCCTCAATCAATTTAAAATGTTTACCTTTCGTGGTCATTTTTCCTTTGAGGAAGAGCTACAAGTAACGTGGTGGCAGAACAGGTGACTATGGTGGATGAGGACACATCACTGTGTTTTGATGAGCCTGCCTTTCAGCTGAATGGCAGCAGTAGTATTCACTATATTTTTTGTCACACCTCATTAAATCACTCAAGAAAGAAGACTTGCAGAACTGCTTCAGAAAGCAGCAAGAACAGTGAGATAAGAATGTGGAAGTATCTGAGGGGGATTAATGGTATGTGTCCTTTACTGTAATAATTTTTTTTTTTGGGTACTGGGGATCGAACTCAGGACCTTGTGCTTTTGAGGCAGGCAGTGGCACCACTGAGCTAAATCCCCGACTGTAATTTTTTAATTTAAATATTCACTGAATACTCTGATCACACTCCGTGTGCGTGTGCACATGGAAAGTACTGTGTTTTTCTGATACACAGACACCCGTGATAACAGAGTTTTCTTTGGCATAGCTGAATTGCCAGCATCACTACTTTTGCACTCTGGGGCCATTATGAAGTGCAATAAAGGCTACCTGAACATAAGTACTGCAATATTAGGACAGTCAATCTGATAACTGAACTGGTGACTAAGTAATTAGTTATTCAGCAGTGATATGATTCGGATATGCAAGGCAAACGGGTGATTCAATTCTGGAAGGACTGAGCAGGCCCACTCAAAATTCCATCATACTATTCAGAAGGGCATGTGCTTTAAAATGTATGAGCTGTTTACTTCTGGAACTTTCCATTTAATATTTCCACACTATGGTAAACCATCGGTACCTGAAATTGTGAAAAGTGAATCCTCAGATGAGGGTCGAGGGACAGAGTACTTTGCAAACTAATCCTGTCGAAGCAACTTCTGAGACACTTGCAATTTTAAGCTTGGGTCTAAATTATTCTCTTTTGGGGAAAGTGGAATTCCTTGGACCCTGTGCTATGACGTTTTTTCCTCTATACCAGATCCCTGGACCTTTCTGAAGCCAGAGGAGTAAAAGGGACAGGAGGATGCTGCTGCAGACACTTGCGAGGTTGCGGGGAGCTTTGCATCGCAAGGAGCTCCGACTCTTTGGCAGAGCCAAGGGTTCAGACCACGTGGGGAAAACTAAGGGAGGGCAAATGTTGGAAGTGGAGGAATAAAGTTCTTGAATTTTTGCTTGGCACACTGAGTGACCTGGTTCTCAAACTTCCCTGTGCATCAGAGCCACGGGGAGCATCTGTTAAAACTTGGACTGCTGGGATCCAAGCCCAGAGTTTCTCATTCAGGATGTCTGGGTGGGGCCTAAGAATTTGCTTTTGAGTTCCCAGCTGACAGTGATGCTGCCATCACTTTAGGAACCCCTTGTCTAGACCATGGGTTTGCCTACCAAGTCTAGTATGAAAACTCAGACCATTGGCCCCTAACCTTCTTCTGAGCAGAAATTTTTTGTGTGCATTACATCATGGCTTTGTGGAGGGCTGTTTGTCCACTTAACATCCACAATCGCCTCCTTTGGCCATATCATCTCAACTTTCTTTGGGGAACCACTCCTCCCACACTGTCTGCATGGGAATGCCGGTCATTTCCAGTCTCCCCTCGGCAAAAGGTGGATCCTGGTCCAAGCCAAGGGGAGACACAGAACGTAGTACCAGAGCAGGGTGTGTGTGTGTGTGTGTGTGTGGCAGAGATCTAGTTGTTTGTTGTTAGACAGAGAGCACAATAAATGGTCCCATTGTTTTATCATTTTCCATTTAGCAGCTTTCAAGATTATCTTTCAGGTCAGCATCTTATCTGACTATAAAGTTGCATCATGTTATGAGTGAGACTACTTACCCAACCCAGCTCTCCTTCTAGTCTAAGCCAATCAGCTCTTGTACCTGGAAACTTAAACACAAATTCATGAACAGTTCCTAATACAAAGACTAAACCACTGGAGCCCCATGCTGCTTCCCCAGGAAGTTGGGGTTCATTGGTTCCTTCTCCCTGGATCCCAGATCCTGCCTTCCCACAGCTTGGTTTTCCAGCTTCCCCCTTACTTCTCTGTGTTCTCTCATTTTTCTTTACTAAATCTTTTTTTTTCCTCTCAGTAAAATAGTCTGTTTCTGTGGCTTAAAACTTTACATTAATTTTCTTCCAAACTAGGAGACATGGAACTCCATTTGTAACACAGATAAAAAGAGTATCTCTAGGCAAGAAGGGAAGTAGCGATCTAGTACCCAAGCCAGGAACCTGTAACACACAATCTCCCTACCCTATGATGCCTCTAACAGGTTTCTGAAGAACCTGTAGCTTTTAGGGGTCACAAATAGAAGACCTTGACCTATAAAATCTGTATGTGTGTTGGGCCGGGTATTTGGCTCAGTGGTTTCGCTGCCTGCTGCGCAAGTGCAAGGACCCGAGTTCAATCCCCGGTACCAAAAAAAAAAACAAAAAACTGTATGTGTGTTTTGGCTTTACTTTGGCAACCAGAAAAGAGATAAGAGCTTGGGTGGATCAAGCCCTTAAAGTCATCTTAAAGTTCAATGAGTTAAAATATAGCCTGCTTCCCTAAGAGTTTAATTGTGAATCTCTGTATTAGCTAACTCCCGAAGCACCTCATGTATGCATGTATGACCCCATTCCCCTGGGCCTCCAGGTTGTGCTCCTTATTTCATCAGCATAGCTGGAATCAGATCTTTGGCTCTACTCTTACCACATAGGCCCAAGGCCTTGTTTCCTCCAAAGAAACACAATTGGAAATAACAGCAGGAACTGAGCGAAAACACGTTAATTTCAGCATAAATCGTTAAAGAGCAGACATCAGCAAAGAGGCAGCCGTTGAGGAGCCCCACACAACAGAACCAGCAAAATGCTTATAGCACAGCCCCCATTAGAAGCTGCTTCATGAAGTTCCAAAGAGGGCAGAAATGAGTGAGCTTTCAATGGGGGGACGGCGTGAGGGGGAGAGAGAGAGGTGCCCTCCCTACCTTTTCCTCTGCAAGATAGCTCTCTGAAGGAAGCCACTGTCTTCAGAAAACAGGCTCCTTCAACAACTTTAGGGCAATTTTGCTTCTAGAGATAGATATTTCACTACGGAGCATATGGGCCCCAGGAAATCTGAATCACAAGATGAAGGCAGACTATTCTATTTTGGAGAGTGGAGGTTCCAATCAAAGAGTTTTAGAGATGTCCATTGTGAGAAGCTAGCTTGATGTAGCCCCTCCAAAGAACAGGAGTCTTAGACATTGTGATCACGAAATCAGCCAGCCCAGTAGGGCCTTTGGGATGTAAACCCTCTAGGGGTCTAACCAGCTCATTCAGGGAAGAAGGAATGACAAAGGCCATTCATGTCCATTTAGGGGACAGAATCTCAGAACTGGGGGGCTAGACCAGTCTGTTTAGGAGGCGTGGGGCTGTCCAGCTAAGAAAGGGACAGGCTATCCCAGGAAGGGACTCTGAGCCTCTGTGAACCCATGAGCCTTTTCAGGGATTAGGAGGGTCAGACCCATGGGACAAGTTCCATCATGTCCCAGAAGGAGATATTCTCTGCAGACTAATTCCCAGTCTGGGACGTGAATCTCTGAAGGGTCGACATGACTGAAAGGAATTATTTAATGATATGTCTCATGGTTGCTGCTGGATGGGAAGCCATTCCTCACCCAGACTGGAGGCAAACAGAAGTCCATCCTTGAGTCACACAGAGAAGAGAAGGGAGACCTGAATGCCCTGAAAGCCTGATGCCCTGTGAAGAAGCTGCCACCAATCCACTCATCTTTGTTAACAACCCACCACCACTTCTTTTAACATCACCTTGGCCTTTGTTCATTTACTTCTCTAACGATCATGGACCGCATGTCCTGAGATGCCTCTTTGGCTTAGATTTGGTATCGGTTACTTGCAGCCAAAGACTTTTAACAGAAACAACTTTTCAAGATCCTAAACATATGCAGTCTTCATTATCCTGTCCTTTTCTTCATTGCTATGAAATGCCTACAAACATGTGCCACACCATTTGAAGAGATGAAATTTCTCCAATTATATTTCTGCAGCCAAACATCTGCATAGCATTTCATAGTTCACCAAGTATTTTTGTACTTTCACTAATTGGGGAGGAGGGGTCCTTAAACACTTGTGAAGTTAAAAATAACGAGGATGGTTGGTGGCATTACCTCAACTTTATAGCTAGGAAACAGAAGGCCTATGAGATGAATTAACTTGTCCTAAGATCTCTTAGGTCACATTATGCAAACATAATTAGAGCCTGATGTGTGAGCCTTGCTATCCATCTTTGGAACTTACTTTGATGGCCACAAACACTGATCTTCCCCCACCCATATTGTGTTGGAATTTATAGAACTGGATTCTGATCCATTCCCTGTCATGGACTTGCTGTGTGATCTTGAAAAAATTACTTAACTGCTTCAATCAGATTCTGTACTCATAAAAAGGTCTCACAAAACAGAATTTTGTGCAGCCCAAATGAAATTATACACAAAGATACATATTTCCCAACACAGTCATCCATAAATGGAGGGTCCAAAGGTCATTCATTGATCACCACCCCTCCATCTGGTCAAGTAGACTTAAGTTTTCATGTAGGTCATTTCCGTCCTGAAATGTCCATTTTTCTCTGCCTTTCCCCAGAAGTTCAAAATGAAAGAGGCTATTGTTCCTGATATGCCTGAGATAAGTCTGAATCTAACTTTGTAACCCAGATATTCCTTGGATGCATCCTCAGGACTCTTTTCCCCATGAAGCAGGGGTGAGGAATGGGTAGATGAGGGGAAGTAGCTGATTGATCAAATCTGTGTTGGCTCAACTTCATTAAATTGCCACATGGATCAACTCACAAAAGATTCTTGTAGAATGGGACATAGAATAGAATAGACAAGCTTTGATTGGAACAAGGTAAAAGAAGACTGTCTAGTTACTTTTTTCTGAGAGAGGGGGAGAGAGAGAGAGAGAGAGAGAGAGAGTGGGAAATCCTCACTGTGCAGAAGGCCAAGAAACCAGACAGACTTCAGAAGCCTTCTTGGCACAAAACTGGAGGGGTGGGGGACAGAGAACGACACAGGTTCCTAATCCAAGATGGCACACTGGGAAGAACATGAGACCACTGGCTCAACACACCTGACTCCCAAATCCTGAGGGTCATAAGCTTTGATGGCAACAAGGTAAAAGAAGACTATTTGACCAGTGTGGTTCTAGATGGGTTTCCTAGTTTCCTAAATTCAGAAAAGGAGATAACTACTATTCTACTCTCAACGTCTAGGACATTAATGTTTTAGATTCTGCATATGACTGTGATCCTACAGTATTTGTCCTTCTGTGCCTGGCTCACTTCACTTCACATAATGTACTCTAGCTCTATCTATGTCAGAATTTTATCTCTTTATGGCTGCATAGTATTTCATGTATATACTACATTTGGTTATTACCCAATGCATACATGAACCAACACGTGACATTGTACCTTATAAAAATGTACAATTTTTATGTGTCAATCGAAAATATATTTTAAAAAGATTAAAATATTGTTTCACCTGTGTTGGAAGGCTACCATGGGTACCTAGTTAGCCAGTGTAGGAGGAAGGTCTTTGAAAGGAGCCAGGATTGTTTGGATGTGAGAGGCAGGAAGCAGCAGATGTCACTGGTTGACTCTCCGGTCTCTGGCTTGAGAGAACAAGGAGTTGAAACAGAATGCAATGAAAGCAAAAAGCATTTGAAGAGAGAGAGGTTGGGGTGGGTTTTGCTGCATTTCCTGGCGGTGATGTATTCAAAAGTTGTGCGATGGGAAGCCAGACAACAGAAATGCTGAGCCAGATGTTCTCAGGGACTGGACCACTAATCAGAAACCTCACTCCTCCGTCAGCTGGAGTCACTCTGACGCTGACAGCTGGTACCCTCCAGGTGCTCTTTATTATTCCCAATCCTCCAGGGCCCCAAGACCCTTCCACAGGACTCTCTTTCTCATCCCTTTTCTCATAAATCAGCAGAAGAGACCTGCTAGGTCCAAGCTGATAAATGAAGCCCTTCCCCAAAGAGTCTGGCCCGTGCCCAAAGCAGCAGCTTGGCTGTCGATTCATAGTCCATTTCAATCATCTTTGCTTCTAATGTTAATGACAAAATATAAGTGATCTTCCAAGAGACAGAAAAGCTGTATTTTTGCAACTGGAAATTAGAAATGTATTATCACAAATGAACATTAATTATATATTTTAATGTTCACATGGGAGAGGTGACGGGGGCATAATTTGCAGAGGAGGGGGACTGGGGTTGAAACTCAGCACAGTCATTTTATTAAGCACGGATCCTATTTCCTATGCTCATGAATATTTCACTTGAAATATTTATTCCATCTTATTAGTCAGCCATTATGCCTTGGCTAAGCCCTGGTTTTAGACAAGTCTTCTCTCTTTTCTGATCTTGTTCTTGAGACAGCAATTCTTATCCAGAGATGATGTATCATTCTGAAAAAGAATATCCTGAAAAGCAAATCACGATTTACTCAGTCCCAGGAAAATCCGTGTTAGCAATGGTGGCCCCACAACCACTCAGGGCTGTGAATTGCTCTCTGGGAAAGGTCTCTTTAGGGTTTTCATCTCTTGCTCCAGAAAGCCTTCCTAATCTAATCATTGACTTCCTGGGTCCAAGTTTAGGACCATAGTGCCCTATCCTACCCTGTCAGAGCCCCCACTAGGATGCCCTAATTGTGCACGAATAAGATACATGTCCCTGTCTGAATATGCCCACTTTCTGGGTGGAAAAATCAAGCACAGATTTCAGGAACTACACAGCTCATCATAACACTTTAAGAAATCTACAGATGAGCACACATGGGTAACTGATACATATGATGGACTGCACATACGATGTACTTCCTGTGTTTGCAGTTGTGTCCCTGGCATGCACATAGGACCTCTCCTGTGACTCAATCCATCACAATAAATGAAATTGCTTGCTTTCTTCTACTTTGAGAATATAACCTTATTCCATCTTCTCTAACTCATCGCACAATACTCTTTATCACGTGCACTTGTGGTACAGATAAACTGAGGTTCATAGAGGTTGAGAAACAGTCCCTCAAGGACACATGCTGGTATGTGCTAGAATTGGATTAGGATTAAAGGGTGTTCCAAATCTTATGTGTTTAGCTACAATACATATACCATTTATGGACAGCATATGAAGAGCTCTGCATCCATTATCTCATGTAGTTCTCCTGTAACTATGCACTCAGCATAGTTACCATTCCATAGTTGGCTTATAAGACAATCCCAGAGAGGTGAAGCAACTTCCCCAAGCACACACAACTGTTAAGTACAGAATCAGAACTCAAGTTTTTCTGACTCCAAAGCAGAGAGTTTTCACCCTGATACTGAAGTAGTAAAGATTTGTGATGGTTTTCTTTCCAACTGCCCAAAGAACTACTGATTCAACCATGCCATTCCCACATGTGTCAGTCTACAGACTCAGAAGGCCCACTGCTCAGTTCCCACTTCCTGCCTCGGGGTCCTTCTGAGCCTATGGGTCCACAGATCCCACCTCCTCTCCAGTCAAAAAATGTTCCCTGATCTGGAGATCTTTTGTCTTGGAAAGAAACTGCTAGAGAAGGATCTATAAGAGATGGTACTGTGGCTACTTGGGGGACATAATAAGGAATAAGTTCTCTAGTGAATGATAAAGGTCACCAAGTGTGGCTTTTGGAGTGAGAGCTAAAAACTTCCCATACGAGTACAACTGAAACCATAAATAAATGACATGATGTTTGTGTGCATGTGCAAAGAAAATCATACAGAACTCCCTAATTCGAGTATAAAGTTCAAAAGACCATTTCCAGTTCATGAAAAAATGTTTAATGACATTCTTATGCAAGCATGTGGAGGAAAAAACAGTAGGGTGTGAAACTGTACATCGTGTCTGATCATAATTATGTAAATTATCTAAAAGGAGAAGGTCAGAGAGAGAATCTGGAGATAAATACAGAAACATACTAAGAACAATTGTTAATAGAGGGGAGACCTCAAATGATCTTTTCTCATATATTGTTGATTTTCCCAAATTTTCTTCAGTAAAAACATCTGCCTTTGTCGTAGGGGGAACATTTAAGTAACTACAATTAGCCCAATTAAATAAGCTGATGCTACAGTGTGTTGGATTATAAAATTTACATGGAAATCTAATATTATAGGTAGGGAACTTGAAAAGGAATAAAGTGTCCAAATTCGGTTCCAGAATCCACTAACCGTTAGAGAGCACTTTGTTTTCATGACATTTTCTCTCCATTCTCATGGTTTCAGAGGTGACAGAAGTAGAACACCTGTGCTGCCAAATGTGCCTGAAGGCCAGGGAGACAACTCCAGCTCCTTTTCCAACTTGGGAGACCACAGAGGAGGACCATCTGATTCCCCTCTGCCTCATACACACATTTAGGATGGGCCCACATGGCATCTCTCACTGCTGATTTTTTTCGATATTGGGGACTGAACCCGGGGCCTCACACTAAGCTATATTCCCAGGTATTTAGTTTTTATTTTGAGACCTATTCTTTCTAAGTCACTAAGTTGCCCAGACTGGGCTCAAACTTACTATCTTCCTGCTTCAGCCTCCTGGAGTGCTGAGGCTACAAGTGTGCACCACCATGCTTCACTTCTGACTCTGCTCCTGCTACCTCTGCATTGTGCGTGTTTGCCACAAGGGTGGTAACTGTGGTGTGTAAGGAGGGAAAGGACAGGGGGCGACGTGGGTGGTTACCGTCATCTGAGAACGCACACTTTCTTTACAAAAACATTTTCTTCAAAATCAAAGCCTGCTCTCTACCTCCTACGGACATTTTGGATACAAGGTATGTCATGTGGCCAGGACATTTTCCTGCATCTGAAGGACAGACTGTCTTCAATGACATCTCCCCAAGACCCTAAAAGCCATCGTGTCAAAGAAAGAATAAATAGGTCCCAGGGATTGAACTAAGCTCCATCTAATTTACCACTGATGTTTTTTCCCTGGAAATACCAACAAGGAGCATGTAATTACATCTTTCAAACCTGTGGTGAACTTTATACTCATTTTCTGAACAACTCTGTCTTCAAGAGTCACTCTTAATTTTGTACTAATGAGAACTTGATAAAAAAAAAATCAAGAAGCTATGAGAGCCATCAGTCCATTCTCTAATGATCTAGATTTCCTTCTTCAAGGCCAGAGCTATAACTTTAATATTAAAATATATGTTCACAGCGGTCCTTACCAGTGCCTATTAAGCCAGAGATGAGACAAGGAACAGAAAAAAATCCACAATATATTTTCATTCAATCTCTCTTAAAATAATGATGCATGCAACCTCATGTCATCACTTTTTAACGATCTTAGCCTAGTTAATAGCACAGTAATATTCCAAAAAGGAGCAGGGAATTATTTCCACATTTAATTTTCATTGCAAAAATGAAAGGAGCTCTCTCTACATTTTTTTCTACCAGAGAAGCTGTCTGCTGCCTATGACTGCATTAGCTCTGCTACATTACAGCTGAGCTAATGGATCAAAACCAAGTGATTAGTTTTCTATTCTTTTGAGCATTTTTGAGTACTGACTGACTGACTTCCAAAGATTTGGACATGGTTTTTCAATGTCTACATGAAGTTTATGTGATTTCCCATCAAGTCAGGGCTCAAGGCTTGGAATTTGTTATATGTAGGTGTGTCAGACATGTTCCTCTGGATGTCTGTGTTGCACAGAGTAGCTGGAAAGGAGCTCTGGAGAATAAACCATAGATCATGCATCTACCCACAGTATTCCTCAGGCCTCATTAAAAGCACAGATGATCCCATGGGGTCTCCTGCAGGGCCAACTATTCACCCATTTCTTCATTCTTTCATTTATTCATGAGCTATTCTGTGCCAGGCACTGTCACAGACCCTTGGCAGATAGCAACGGGCACCACAGTGATGGCAGCCTGTGTTGGAGCTCATAGCAGTAAGATTTTAGCATGTGATGTCTCCTGAACTCCAAGATGTCCTTGATTGTAAGAAGTATAATTGGCCAAACAGAATCTTCTTTTTCATGGTGAGGAATAAAAAGCCGTAAATCAATTTAACTATTGACATAAATTCTATGAGGTATCCAAAATAATATTAAATGTACAAAATAAAATTATATCATTGAACCACTATGAGATGCCATGATACATTTCAGAGAATGGCTAAAATTAAAGAGCAAAATAAAAGACTGCCAAAAAGAAACAGGGCCATAGATCTTATGTAAATGGGAAGGAGACAAAGAGCTGGGTGGTAAAGGACCCAATCTCTGCTATCCTGATCAGAGAGCCTTCTAAACTGCCCTCTGCCAGCTCAGCAGCACCTGGGACTCAGCACCATCAGCCCTGCTATTGATAGCAGCCGCTACTCCCTGTGCTTTCCCAAGCCTCACCCATGGGCAACCACTATGGCTCTCTTAGGCCTCTGGCTCTCCCAAGCCTTGTCCTTGGCAGGGAGCCACGACCCCCCTTCACTGACGCCCCCCACCATGACCCTACAAAAGACCCCACAGCCTGTACGAGAGTTATTGGTCTGGTCTCTAGTGCCACAGCGGTCCCCCTCAGGTTTGGAATAAACCCATCCTGTTGAGTTCATACCTGTTTCTTTGCCTCTCTTTTTCCTAAAAGGTGGAGGAATGGGGTATAAAAAGACTTAACATGTGTCATACGCACATACCAACTACCCACAGTGAATTTAATCATTATATGTCACAAACACGAGCTAAAAAAAGTCATAATGATGAAAATGGGAGAAGGGGATCCAGAGATGGAGGGAGGCAGGAAGGAGAATAAAAAGAATAAAGATACATTAAGTACATGTACCTATTCCCTAAAATGAATGTAAACATCATGTACAGTAAACATGTACTAATAAAATAAGTTAAAAGACTGATAAACACTGGCAAAAATATAAAAGAGCAAGTCTCATGCATTGTTAGTGGAGGGTAAAATCCGCCAAAATATTCTGATATTTTCTCTTGAAACTATACCCACAACCATCCAATGATCTGGCAGTTCTACTTATAGGTAATTATTCAAGAGAAATGAAAGCATATATCCAGTGAAGAATTAGTGTGTAGTGTCAGTCATAATAGCAAAGCTGTAAGTTACTCAATAGGAGAATCAATGAATGAACTGTGGCATAGTCACTCAGTGGGGTTGTACTCAATAAGCAAATGAAACAAAGTACTGATACATCACCAATATAGATGAATCTCCCCAACACTGTGCCAAGTGAAATAAACACAAAAGTATGTATATTATAGGATTTCATTAATATCAAACTAGACCAGACAAAACTCATCTGTGATGAAAAAAGTCAAAACAGCTGCTGCCTCTGGAGGAGAAAGGATGAGGGACTAGCCATGGAAGGGCCTAGAGGAAACTTTATGGGGGGACAATCATGTCCTGTAGCTTGGTAGATGCTCAGGTTCTGCAGATGTCTTCATTTGTCAAAACTCATTCAATACAACATTTGAGAATTATCCATTTCATTGTATGCAAAATCTGGAAGAAAAAAATGGTAGGCAAATACTGAACTCTAGTAAATGATATATATGTGGATATCTGCAACTTACTTTGAAATGTATCAAAAATAAGCTGGATGGGCCAGGCGTGGTGGCACACACCTATAATCCCAGCACTCAGGAGGCCTGGACAAAAGGACTGTTGTGAATTCAAGGCCAGCCTGGGCTACATGGTGAGTTCAAGGCCAGCCTGAGCTACACAGAGAGACCCTGCCTCAAAACAAACAAATAAACAGACAAAGCTGGATGGATGGATGGACGTGTGGATGTATTAATAGATGGGTGGGTGGCTGAACGGATGAATGAATGGGTAGGTAAATGCATAAAAGGATGGACAGATGGTTAGATATGTGGTAATTCAAGTGTAGTAGAATACAATTATAGAAACTAGGTTGCTAGTATATGGGATTTTACTATAAAATTCAACTTTTCTCTGTGTTGAAAATTGTCATCTATGAAGTGCTGGAAAGATATCTCACTGAATCAAGTATTGTCAGTATCCTTCCATCTTCCTATTAGACGCTTTTTCCAGATGTGAGCCCCCTCTTACAGATTCCATGTTCTCCACATTACACATTCTGCAAGCTCCAGACTCTCCCTGCACCCTGTCTCATAAAATAAGCTGGAAAGGAAGATATGTGAATTTGCTGTGGTTCTGTAACAGGTACGCATGTGAGCACTACACTGAGCATTCACATTTCAATCCAGGAATTCATTGGCCACTCACTAGTTAAGCAACTTTTCATTTCCCCTACCACCTCACCTGTTTCTTTACCTGTTGCTTTAAATCTCATCTATTTTTTTAAAAGAGTGACTATCATGTTTTGTGCAACTTCAGCATGCCAGTTAGTACACAAAGTGCCTTCATAAATTATTAGTATTGTGACCTATCTTGTGCTATAGGAGTCGTTTTCACTACTCTACAGATAAGAAGACAAAGATTCAGGCATTTGGGGAACTTTCCCTAGGAAGATATGGATATTGTATGCCAAAACCAGTACAGTACTCAAAATGTGGTGTATCCCATTTTAAAATGTGTTTTTGTTTTGTTTTGTTTTGTTGTTTTAGGTCCCAGACAGGGTCTCTCTACATGGCCAGGTTAACCTAAAACTCCTCAAACTTGCAATCCTCCTGACTCAGCTGCCTGAATGCTGGGATAAGAGGTGTACACCACCACACCTGAACTTAAACTTGTGCATTTTTAACATGCAATAAAATGAGGAGATAGAGAAGATGATCTTTGAGAGCCCTCTAAACTTCAGAACCACTAGGTCTTGAACAACAGAGAGGGGCGGGATTCACTGCCCTAGACACTGATGAACATAGTAACTTTAAGGGTCTTATTAAAATTAAATATGAATTAATAAACAACTGAAATACTCCACCTATTTAAAGCATTACCACCAGCACTCCTACAGGCTGGTTAGTTCCTTGTTTCCCAAACACATTGCAAAGGAGGCAAAGCAAAACAAGCTGACAACTGAATAAATCTGGAAAAGAGCACATCAATTCTTGCAGTCACCTAAGGTCAGCTGATTGTTAGAGCTGAAGAGGAAACATCCTGTATCCCACGGCACTTGCTTTCAGATAAGAAATAGCAGATACAGCTGCAGGAGGGAACATTCTATCCCTGGACCACAGGATAGGGATCTACCATATCCTTATTCAAGAAATGTTACCCTACGGTGAACAGTATCTTTACTTTAAAAAATAAAAATAACACCACAGACCTAAGGAAACATCCTCCACGTGGACAGTCCTTCTGGGATACTCCTCGGGGGTAATGCATAATCTTACACAGAAACTTTGCGAAGCCCTTTTGATGCGGCTGAGAACTAGGTCCACACTTAGTTCCATAATAATCTCATAAACTATTGATTTAAAACTTGGAGACTCGAAATAAATGACTAAGTTAACTCATCCTTTGGTTGCTATTGGGCTGCAATTGATTCATGACTAGTTTCTCTAACAGAAATTCATGGGGTAGAAATTCTGCATTTTGGATTATTGTGCACACATTTCTCATTTTGCCATTAAATGTTTCCCATGTGTCTAACTTACATGATCAATTAAACTGTAATAATATCCTTATTATGTGGCTTTCAAGACCTTTAATGCATTCTTTCTCTTTCTCTCATATTTTCTCTCCCTCTCTCTCCTGTGGCTTCTCTCTCCTTTTCCCTCTCCCTTCTTCTCCCTTCAAACTCTCTTCATCTCTACAAGACATATGCAGTAGATACTTTTAGTTTACTTAACAAATAATAAAATAGAGGGAAACACATTTGACAAAAATTACAAACTTGATAATTGTAGCTTCTAGGATTTGACCTTACTATTGAATAATGGTGGTAATAGCAATAATAATAGTAATAGTCATGAAAACATCCCAGGTTTTGCTCAGCAAGATGCTTTGTATTTATAGGTCGGTGATTCTCCAGCCCCAGTAGGATGGACCATTCCAGAGATGAGCAGGTGCTTCTCCTGGGGGATTTAGAGAATGTGAGCCTGTCCTACTTCTGCTGCTGTTTGGGCAGTTGCTCACTTGCACCCACACAATTAAACAGAAAGGCTTTGCCTGGACCAGTTGAATGGTCAGACCTCCTAACATGACCTAGAGGCTGGCTGCAGAGGGACATTCGAGGAGAAACACCTGCTCTGTTCTCTTTGGCCAAGTCTTGAGATCAAGATTGCTTAGGCCCACCTATTTCTGACATCTGTGTGGCCCTTTGTCATGCAAGATGTACATATGAGGTTCCCAAATGCTTTGGGGATGCTCACCCTTGATTTCCCCGCTTCCATGCCTTTTAATTGAAGGAAAATTGGTGGATTGTCACAATAAGGCAAAAAGTGCATGCCTCATGTAGGTTCATGAGCTAAAAACACGTTCTCACCGAAAGCAGATGAGAGCTGGTTTGTAGCAACTCTCCCATCCTGCACAAGCTTCCACAGCCCCCTTGAGAGGTCTCCTAATTGGCTGTAAACTAATTTGTAAAATTAAAGTGACTTGCTGGCAGTGATGGTGCATGTCTGCAATCCCAGCTACCCAGAAGGGGAAGCAGAAGGATCACAAGTTCAAGGGCAGCCTGGGTGACTTAGCAAGACCCTGTCTCCAAATGAAAAATAGGGCTGGGGATGAAAGTGGTAGAGCGCATGTGGATTTTCTAGAGACTCCTGCAGTAAGTCTCCAGTCCCCACCTGCCCAGTCTGCAGTGCAGGCCTGAGAAAAAATACATTGAGAGATAGAACTAGGAGAGGAAGTGGGGGGGGCGCGCAGGATGACCAATGCAGGTGTAACCGACAAGGCGCCGGACAGTTCCAGGCACTGACTTTTATTGGCAATCAATTGGGGTAAAGGCAAGTTCTGGGTGGTTTCTATGGAAAGTAATGTACAGGACAAAACAAAGCATTCTTTTTGTTTGTTTGTTTTACTTTGGTTTTGGTAAGACAAAGCATTCCTGAATTAGGAACAGAATAGATAAAATATAAGGTTGTAATTAGAACATTGTCCTTCTAGTCAGAAGGTTTTAGTTGTGGGAACGGAATTTGGGTGCGAGTTACTCTGACCTTGGCACTAAGGTTTCAGCCAGACTCGCTTCTTAAAACAAGCCAACTGTGGGGTTCACTCTTTACAGCCTGCTTTGGGCACAATCAATATTACAGTCCTCTGCATGGATTAGATCCCTATTACTGAAAAAAAATTCAGTGACTTTGTTTGTGACCTTAAAAAATTCCAGAATACTTCTCTTGTTGAATGACATGCAATTTGACAGAAGCTCCTTTGTTCACATATAGCCCAAGACTAATTACTTACAAACAACAGCATGAGTTACACTGACAGCAGATGCTGGTATTCGTGACCTAAGCTCACGGAATATCCAAAGCTCACGGGATGTCCAATACAATGTTTCTGAAAGAGTAATTGGTCCACACAGAATTCATTATGCCCCTTCTAAAATGTAGCTTAGGGGTCTTTGATGCTAAATGGGCCACACTCAAAAACACTGAAGTTGCCACAAGTGAGAAAAAAAGAAAAAAGTGAACTTGTTGAAAGCGGCCACAAGAATCTCCGACTCGTCCCAATCAAAGGAACTGTTTCTCCCTTTCCAAGCTCTTCATTTTCTGGCAGTCACCAACTCACCTTCCTAGCATGCAGAGGGAGGCCGTGTCCTTCCGGTGGAAATTAAGTGCTCTAGCTGCAATCCGGTCTCAAGTACTTACTTGAGCATAGACAACTAGAGTTAACCAGGTGGGAACAGAGGGTGAGGAGAGAGCAGTTCTGGAGCCCCCTGAAAGACAGACTACTGTACATCAGTTATCAACCTCAAGGGCTGTTCATGAAGCAGGATGATCTACATAAACCCCAGCACATAATAAATGCTCCATAAACATTATACCCTCACAGTGCCCCTTCACGAGTAACACAATCTATTCTCTACCTGCTGAGTAATTAGTGAGAGGGCTGCTTCTCTGAGTGATGCGTTATTCAAAGCCCGGACAGTTGATTCATTATGGATAATGTAATGTCACAATCTGGACTATTTATATTCAGATGAATTGGACATAATATGCCACCCCTGCTAAAGAGGAGCATTAATATTTAGCACTCTGTGCTAAGCCAGGATGATTGATTTGGCTTTAACTTTGTATCTTCTCTGCGGAATTTTCAATCTTCTCTCTCCTTTGAACAGGATATTATAAGATATGTTTTCTAAAGCATAAGTGGGCCTTGTCTAGATCCTGCTGAAAAACAGTTCAATAGGATGTTCGTGAGCTTTGAAAGTCCCCATACAGCTGTGTCCAGATGTTTTAGGTCTGAGACTTTGTCCTCAGTGGAGATTCCAAAGCACAAGTGGGGAGAATCTTTATACATAAATGTATGGCGTTAGGTGATTGGTTCAGTAAATGTATTTGTTTTGTAAAACATTATTCAGTCATTAAAAATGACTTACCCAAATCATTATCAACAGTGCAGGGATATACTTCTGTCACAGATTTAAGTAAAAATATGAGCACAGAACACGAGATGGAAACAAATATAGTGGCTGTCTTGAAGATGTGAGATTACTGATAATTCTTCTTTCTTCTTTTAAAATTTCTGCGGATAAATTTCCCCAACTGGAAGATTCCTTTATAAGGAAGTTAATCTTTACTGACTCCAAGCTCTATGAGGTCTGAGTCCTTGTTCCTTATTAACAATGGTGATTCCAAGTCTTAACCTGGGATCCATCACATCAATAGATCTCTAGTAACTTTTATCAACTCAGTGCTTTGACAGCTTCTGTCAATTTATTTTTTAAGTATAATTTCCATGTATTATTTTTGCAATTTTATTTTCATGTTAAGTTCCTGAAGCCAGGGAAATTAATGATGTAGAAGGGAGCAGTTAACAGTAGTAACAGTTGCCTGTTGTGTTTGATTCTTATGGTACTGGGGATTGAACTCAGGACCCTAGCACTAGGGTGCCCTGCTGCCAACTTTTTTTAGATGAGTCTTCTCTAAGTCATTAAATTGCCCAGGTAGGGCTCAAACTTACATCCTCTTGCCTCAGCCTCCCAGAGTGCTGATTTCAGGCATACAGCACCATCCTTGGTTGTCACCATTCATTGAGCAGTTACTACATGCCTGCTTCTGTGCCATCCACTCTGCATGCATTGTGTCTACCTCTGTGACCACCTTGTGAGTAAATGTCACTTCAGAGGCACACAGGGAAAGCCATGGAACGTAGCCAAGTCCAGCTCCGTATATGTGAATAAAACCTGTGTGACTCTAACAAGGCCCCTCTTTTTCACTAGGGCTTACCCGGCTATCTGAGTTATTCTAGTGAATTCTGTAGGCTCTTTTGCTGCAAAGGTAGCAGAATTTTAACATATCATATTTTCATCATGAATAATTACTACTCCTACTGATTGGCAGCACAGGCAAAAGTTGATGCATTGAAAACTGGACATTTAAAGGCCTCAGATCTTTCTATCATCCATACTGCTCCCCAGAGCCATCCAGATGCCTTTGCTGGAGCTCCTCGAGTCCTCAGCCCCTGGGGAGGCCAGCCTGGACGACCGTGCACTGACCTCTCCACCACGGAGGCACACACTGGAGCCCACGACAGAGTCAGCCGTGAGTTCTGGTGGACCTTTGGCTGGTCACATGTGCAGGACTGGGCCCACTCACTCTCCAGGAGCCTCTCTTCTTTCTGCAAACCCTTGCTGGGTACCCACGACGCACAGCCTAGTGCTCAGTGCTGGAGACTAAGGAGAATCTGCATCCATATCCACTGGAGCTCACACAGCTGGGGGGGGGAAAGACCTGGAGAGTGAGAATCACACCTGGGAGGATGGAAAAATTGCCCTGCCATGATGGAGAAGCACACAGAAGTTGTCACAGAGGTGCCTTCCCTGGCTCGCAGTGCCCTGACTGTGCCTCAGCTCTGAAATGTGAAGGATGGGCAGAGATTAACTTAGCCAAGGAGAGAGAACGATGGGTCATCGGAGAAATGAAAACGGTCAGAATTTCCCTGAGTGCCAGGAGTGAGTGAGAATAGAGACCAGAAAAGAAGGGAGAAGCTGGACATGGGACCCTAAAGACCATGTTCAGATTGGTTTGTGTTTATTCTAAGAACAATGGAAAACCTTCAAAGGAGTGCAGCAGGTTCAAGTGTGTGTATGTGTGTGTTGTGTGTGTACGTGCACTAGGGATCGACCCCAGGGCCTTGCACATGCCAGGCAAGGGGCAAGCACTCCACCACTGAGCTACGCCCCCTAGCCCATCTGTTTGTCTGTTTTGCTTATTTGTTTTATGATACTTGGGATTGGACCCAGGGAACTCTGAATTATATCCCTAGTCCTTTTTTATATATTTTTCTGGACATTTGAGACATAATCTTGCTAAGTTGCCCAGGCTAATTTTGAATGATGGAATCCTCCTGTCTCAGCCTCCTAAGTAGCTGAGTAAATTACAAGCATGCATCACCATGCCCAGCTCAAATTATGTTTTGTTTTGTTTTTTCACTTTTTCAAATGTCTATTTGCTTTTCTTTTTTTCAAATGATGTTTTAAAGACGTCCTTGAGATAGTGTGAGGGAAGAGCTGGAGAGTGAAGCAACAGGGATGTCAGCTTCTCCTTTCTCCCCTGGTCCAAAGTGAGATCTCTCAATCCGTCACACACCTTGGGCACAGCCTCTGGGTGGCATCTTCTCTGCACCTGTGACTCTGTTTTAGGTGCCCCTCCTGTGCCCGTGCCACTCTGTACTTTCCCTGTCTTCCCACATGTAACAGTGTATTGGCACTGCCTGTTGATTTCTTTGTACCATGTCCAGTCTCAAGCTCTAGGAAGGCAGGGATTACATTTGGCTTGTCCACATTCATCCCAAGGCCATAAACAATGTTGGTGCACAGAAGGCACTCCACAGACATTTATGAAACAACTAACATTTCACTGGGCTTCTATTGTGAACCAGTTACCTCGTAGCCCTTTCAGATGCAAGAGCTTGTCCACTTTCGCAACACTCTTTTGCAGCAGGTGCTATTATTCCCCCCCTTGGAAGAGAGAAGAGGTCAGGCAATAAGGCCAAGGATACACAGCTGGCATGCGGCATCACTGAGCTTCACAGTCCCTGCTTTGAACCACAACCCTACGATGAGTCACAAAAGAAGAAAATTCCAATCTGTTGCAGCCAGCATTTAATTCTCTGTGCTCATGGTGCAAAGCAGTAGCCTATAACTTCAAAACACTGAGTACCTTCAGAATAATCCCTGGTGGTCTTGGTGATACATATGGATTTTCTTCAGGAGACTGACCTTCGTAAATTACCACTTAAAATAGCCAATGACAAAACCCATCTCTGTTCCCTAAATGGCAATCAAACTAATGGACAGAAAGTAACTAAGAACTAAACCAAGTTTGTTTTTTTTAAAAAAAGCACTCAATCAACAAATTTAATTAAGCACTGACTTCCTCTTCAAGCTCCTGCTGTATTTCTGTGTTCTCCATTCCTGCCCAAATTCTCACAAGCACATCCTACACCCACCATCTGTACTTCTTTAGTTCCCATCCCCATCTTTACATGGGGCCTTTGCTCCCTCAAGTCCACTGAAATCACTGACAAGAGTCACCGATGGCCACTGCTTAGCCACACCCTATGGCTGTCTACCACTCCTGGGACTGCAGATGCATCTGATTCTGTGTGACGCCCCCACTCTTTGGAATTCCTCCTTGAGCACCCTGGACACGGCTGCTTGATCTAAAGAACAAGGGAACCAAAGCATCTTCTGATCTCATCTCTCTAGGACTGGGAAAAAAGTCAAATGCTCTCCCTCTGTCCTGAGTTTATTCTAGAAAGGGATCTCATTTAAGGACATGGCAGGTACAGCATTTTAGAGAAGAGGGTCCAGGAATCCCAGAGGCTAGGAGATCCCTACCACTCCATTCAAACAGTGTGCTGAGGCGGTCATAGACTTGAGCTTTGGTATCAGAGACACAGAGTCAAAGTTCAGTCTAGCAAATTACCAGTGGTATAAATTTCTGCACTCACACTTAAGGTTCCTGAGACTCGATGTCTTTGTGCGAAAAATGAAAATGCTAGGAGAAGGGATGATGAAGAACAAATGGAATCATTTATGCATAAAGTCTCTGCATATAGGAAGCTCTTGCCTCTCCTTATCCAGTACATTCTTAGCAATGAGCTTCCTCACACATACATCTCATAGAGCCTTGATCTTGGGCAGGGCCATGTGACTGCCATCCCATCCAAAAAAAATATGAGTGGGACTCTTGTGCCTCATTTCCTGGCTGAAGCATTTATCAGCCACAGCAGGACTGAGCAGTTGTGGCAGAAGCCTGGATGCCACATGATCAGAGCTGCTTATGTTACTGAGTCACCCTGGAGAGCTGCCTATGGACGACTTTAGAATCTGCCTGAGTGATACATAAACCTTTGCCATACTGAACCACTAAAAGTCCTGGGTTGCTCCATTCTTACAGCATAGCCCAGCCTAATCTGATTAAAGATACCACTCACTTGGGGCCCCTTTTCCTACTAGTGGTGGGAATAGGCATGAATCAATTTCATCTCCATTTGATAAGGGTCTTCACAGTTAGCAACCTCCCTTCTCTTCTTCTACTTCCCTCCATACACCAGAACCCAATCTCTTTATTTTACCCCTAAAGAAACTGAAGTTCAAAGAGATGAAATGGCTTGGCCAACCTCACATCCCAGGTATGTTGTACAGCGGGGCCACGAATCCAGGTTCCCCAGCTCCCACCAGCTTTCCCACCATCCACGCTACACTACAACCCAGAAGCATGCTGTCCTCCAGAAGGACTAGCAGACAGAATTCTGCTGGACTACACTGTGTGAGAGAGTGAGTGAGTGAGTGAGTGAGTGAGTGAGAGAGGAGAAATGAGACCCCAGAGACAGTGGAGTACAGGTCTCTCGGGTGAAGAGCCTGCACTTGACTTCGGAGGTACCAGAAAACAAGCCTGGGTTCTAAATGGAGAGGACTATGGGGCAGACTTTACCCAAGATCTCCTTGCTGTCTGCGTGAAGCTAGGCACAGCCAAAGCAGTGGTTCCAAGCCCTGGCCACATAGTAGAGAGACTCCCCACGGAGCATTTGAAAAATCCATGCCAAGCTCTCACCCCACACAAATCAAATCAGACACCTCTGGAGAGCAGTGTATTCTGGGCACTGGTATACTTTAAATGCTCACCGGGTAGACTGACCTCCTGCCAGGAATCAAGCTATTGGCTGAGAGGCAGCACGAGCATTTGGGAGCTCAGGCCAGGGAAATGCAGACTGACTGAAGAGAAGGAACCAGATCCAAAGCAACCGTATTTTATAAGCTACAATTGACCACTGTGACTGATGAGATGTGCGAGCTGAGAAAGAGGAGAAGGATGGGTGGGTGGGAAGAGATGTTCCATTTTTCTATCTTTACACGCACGCACACGCGCACACACACACCTCACAAAATACTATTTTCAGAGATTCTAACAAGCTCATCAGCAATTACCAAGGCCTCCTCTTCGCCATCTTCCCCAGCGGTTATCTATGGGGGACCACAGTAATTCAGGAGCGCACACTGTGCACTACAGGCGCCACTTCCACGCTCGAGGGTCCACACCCATTCCCATCACCCTGAGCTCTCCCTGCAGCACCCAGAAGGATTCTGCTTCGTTCCATCCCGGCCTCTTCCAGGAGGACTGGGGGATTCAAAGGGAGGCACCCCACTGCTGTCTCGTTAGTTAGGGCATTGTTTACTTGGATGCAGAGTTCTAGCAGCTGTAGCTCTGGTTCCATTGTTCACATGGCCAGGCAGGAAGTGTAATGGGAATACCATTAATTTAATGGTTTTAAAGGAGGTGATTTCCAATTTGAATTATTTTCAAGTTGTGAAATGAGTCCAGGGCAGTTTGTAAAACAGCAAGGAGCTAACGCACCATATAACCTTGATTTTTTTAGAGTCCCAGTGTCATGTAGAAAAAAACATTTTCTCCAAACCCATTAGAAGGGGGTTAAAAAATGATAATGCCACCCTCCTTCCACCCCCCCTTAGGCAAATTAGCAAGACAAATGTTAGCAAAAAGCTCTGCAGATGCACTGTTATTTATAAAGGGGAGAGGAAAGAAGATGCTATGATATAAATCATGCTGACAGTTCAATCAAAAAACTCAGAATATATTATTCATGCTGCACCTCACGACTTGGAAAGAAAGTGGACAGGGGGAGCCAAATATGTACTCGTGTGCTTTATTTACCCATAATAACAATTTGGATTCCTAAGGAACCTCTGCTTAATGAAATCTGCATGCTAAACTGACATGATGGGCTTGTTCCAAACTTAGTGTTTAAAACTCACATTGCTGGGGAGGCAAAAGTGAATGAGCCAGGTGAGACCCCTGCTCCTGTGAAGCTGGGTTACGGAGTGGGAGGGCTTGGATGCACAGATGACAAACAAGCCTTCAGCGAACAGTGGCCCATGAGGAGTGCCTGGAGAACAGCAAGCAGGTGGGACAGCAGGGTCTATCCACAGGGCTACTTTATCCTGAGGCTTGGCAAGCTCTGTCTTCCCAGGTGATGCGTAAGGTGAGGAGCCAATAAGGGGGAATCTGGAGAAACAGTGTTCTGAGGATGGGACCCCCACGCAAAGGTATGGCCGACAACCGTGAAAAGGGAAGCAGGCTAATGACACAGTGAGCAAGGAGAGGCAGGTGGGAGAGGGACCCAAGAAGTAGGAATTTCTGGTCCAAGTAGGAACTTGAGGGCTGCAGGAAGGAGTCTGGATTTTATTCTGGGTACAACCGAGGGCCACTAGAAGGTTTTAAGTGGAGGGGGTGACATGGTCTGATTGAAGCATACTGAAAACTCCTGTGACCAGCTCAGCAACTCAGTATGATGCCAGACTTCACATAGGGTGAGGAGCAAGTTGCAATAACTAGGGAGGGGTGGGACACTCGGTGGCCTCACAGTGAGAATGAATTATTCACCAAGGACTGGCAGGCGTGAAAGTCCTTGAGAGAGATGAGCTGTTCAGATACTCATGGTGAGAGGCAGGAGTGAGTGGTAGAGACAGTCCCTTCCGTGCAGTAAAGCACCAACACTAATGCAACCAAGGAATGATGACACTGTGTGTGTCACCGCACCCAGAAGAGCAGGCTGCAGAAGAGCAAATGTGGCCAGGAGGACCCAGTGCCAAATGTGCCAAACACTGGAACCATAAGACACCAGCCACTAGAGATGAGTTGCAGCTAGGACAGTGCTGCAGGCTCTCACTGTCTGTCCAGACCAACGGTTCTCAGATACCACCAGGGCACACGGGCACCATCTGGAGTCACTTCTGACGGTCACCACTCACTGGGAGGGTGCTGCCTGCATGAAATGGGTGGAGGCCAGGGGTGTTGCTCAGCATCCTACAGCACAGAGGACAGCCCCACAACAGACATGATCCGCGTCCATTTGGCCGGAAGATGAGACGCCGTGGACACGCAATAGCCACGGGGTCAAGCAATCCTGTGTGTGAAACTTGCACCCATCCTGAGCCTCACGGCCCCATCCATAAAGTGGAGATGACAACTGTAACGTGCCTCTGCAGGCAGTGAGACAGAGCTGGGGCATCCAGGTAAGATCCCCACTCGGGGGAGGGGAAGGGGGCGTGGCTGTTTTAGGAGATCTCAGAATGCCTGGGTCAGTGTGAGAGGCAGGGGAATGCTGCGAATTCGGCGTCAGAAGGTTGACATTTGGATGCAGGTTCCCTCGCACTCCACGGGTGACTCTGGGGAATGAACCCCGGCTTCCTGTGCTCTTCTTGCTCTGGATTTAGACAAGAGATAAAGAGATACAGAGATATTCCTGTTCTCCATAAAGAACCATAGAAACATGTCCTTGCAAGACACCCCATCAAGGACAGTCTGCCATAGTCCAATCAGGCTGCTATAAGAAACCGTTGGTGAACCAAGTGGCTTATCAACAACAGAAATTTATTTCTCACAGTTCTCGAGGCCAGAAAGTCCAAGATCAAGATGCCAACAGATCCAGTGTCTCCTTCCTACTCTTCAGAACTTCATTTTTTTTATGTATCCTCACATAATAGAAGGGACACAGGAGCTCTCTGGGTGTCTTTTGCAAAGACACCAACTAGTCGCATTTGGGAAGGATCTCTTCCCCAAAGGCCCACCTCCTACTACAATCCCACTGGGGACTGGCAACAGAGGAACTTAGGGAAGACACAAATAGCCAGTCCTTCCCAGATTCCACCCCTCTCTTCCCCGAGCAGGTGCACCTTGCCTGCTCACAGAAGACGCTGTACCCTCTTGCCCCAGCTAGGTCCTCAGTAACACCTCGAGGTACAACATCATTATTGAACAATGCAAAAGAGACAATCATATAAGCATTAGCTGAGAATGTCTCACCTAGGATGAGGTTTCTCAATCTTGGTACTGTGGCATTTAGGACTGGGTTATTATATGTTGCTGTGGGGAGGGGGGGCTGTCCTTGGAATCAGCAGCATCCTTGACCTCTGTCCTGTACATTGGACTAAACCCCTAATTCGAATTACTGAGCAAGCATGGTATAGTAAAAGAAAATAATCTGTGTAGATAACAAAAGTCAGATCCAAATCCCCCCTCTTCTTCCTAGCTATGTGGCCTTTTAAGCAAGCCACTCCCAATCTCTGGGACTCTGTCTCCTCACCTGTACTGTGGGTAGCCCACTTCTCTATGAGGAAGAACTATATGTAATGTTTTTAGCACAGTGTTTAGCACATAACTGCCTCTCGAAAAGTCTTTACTCCTACTTGTGTGGTAGAAAATTGGAATTGAGACAGCATGCTATGACTTGTCTCCCACAGCAAGGCTTCCATCCCCATAAGCAGGGCTATAAACAGACAGCTGGGGTACACAGCCCCACAGCCACGTGCTTCTTTACACCTGTGTGAACACGGGCTCCAGCGTCCTTAGATTGGTCTTATTACTGCGACTACCACCACCACGCTAGCACGAGAGGAAACTGAGGGATTTTCCCTTCTACCTGGAAGCTGTCTTGACCCCATCACACTCAAAAGATGCCTGGACTTTCAAGTCTTCCCCCTCTAAGGAAGGGAGGCCACGAAAATCAGATCTCCACGAGGTCAACTGTGCACATACAAGAAAAGCAAGGCTTGCAGCGGACCCTGGCAGGGTGTGGGTGGTCTGACAGCTTATTTTTAAATACTTTCAAAGGAAAATGAGTTGCCTCCAAGGAACTGTCTGTGTGCTAGCAGATGAGAAAGTGGAAGCAGAGCCTTAGTGCCCGGCTGCACACAGGCATTCTGATGAGAGCTGCTACTAATTTAAACCCATTTTGCAAGGTGCCCATAGCCTCAATGGGAAATCACCACCGTTCTCTGGGGAGGATGGTTAATCACCTTACCAAGTCACAAGAACAGAGAAAACAAAAAAGAACTGAAAAGATGCTCATAAAGGGAGGTTCCCAAGTGGAATTTTCGGCAGGATATTGCTCTCTAAGCACTTTCTGCCCACACTGTGTTCTGCTGCACGGAATAGATTATTAAGATTTAAGAGGCTCTCTGATGCTATTTTGGTGGTAGGGGGCCAATTATGTCCCCAGTTCCATCCCACCTTTTATGCTTTCTCTTGATGGAGTCCTGAAGGACATATAAACAAAGAATATTAGCCAAATGGAAGCACAGACCCCTTAGTTATTAGCTAGGCCAATGCCCAATGCTCCAGTATTACACTCTTGGGGAAAAACTAGCGTGCATGGCAGAGACTTGACGATTACCTTTCTTGAAACTAACTCAGAATCTGGACTGATCACACTGGAGAGGAGCTCTAGGTGCTGATACCACCCAGCAGGTGGACCACCTGGTGTATATTGGACAGAGGACAGGTAGAGTGTGAGGGATATAACTGGTGCAGCTCAGCTCACCCACCTAGACGCATGGACAGAAGAAGAGAGACAGGCTGACTTGGCACATCTCATACCATGGCCCTGGATCCCCATAGGTGGGGCCCAATTGAGGCCTGACATCCTGACTAATCACACTCCCTTCTCCTGCTCCTTTGGAGGAGCTTGGATGAGGGTATATGAGAAAGCTTCCAGGCATGAGAGGCCAAGGCTGCTGAGAACCCCTCCTAGCTACATGTGGAGCTCTGTTTATCAGTGAGGATTTCTAGGGATATGAAATGAAACTGGTCCTTCCATTGCCACTGCCAAACAATGGGAATAAGAAGAGAGGGATGAGCTCCTGAGGAGGCAGCACAGACTTGGAAGATAACCTTTAATTCATTTGTTGCTTCTTTCATCCAGCATAGCACAAAATAGCTTCTCTGGCCTCATGCAGGAGTCAACTCTTATCATAGGACCAGTGCCTTAGCCACTTTCCCATTGCTGAGACAAAATATCTAACACCCACAACTTAAAGGAAGAGAGGCCATTTTGGCTCACAGTTTCAGTGGATTCAGTCCATGGTTGGCTAGTTCCAAGTCAGAAGCAGCATGGTATGGAAAGACATGGTGGCAAAAAGCTGCTCATCTCGTGGCAATTGGGAAGCAGAGGGTGAAGGGGCAGTTGAAGGACATGAATAAACCCTTGGATGTCACACACTCAGTGATCAACCACCTCAAGTAGGCCCCATCTCCTAACAGCATATTCAGCTATACTTATCAGTGGATTGATCTACTGACAAGTATATCACTGCCATGATCCAATCACCTTCCAAACGCATGAGTCTTTGAGCAGATATTTTAGATCTCAACCATAACAACTATACATGTATGAACTAAGGTCAGAACTTAATGGGTAAAACTCCCAGACTCCTTTCCTTCTCCCCTTCAGTCCTTCCCCACACCTTTTTCCACTAGGCTCCCTCAAGTTTTGATCCATCTCCTGTCATCTTCTCTATGAAATTCAGCAAAAAAAATCCTTCATTCTATGAAAGTTTATCACAGGCCAATCTTAGATGGGTTCCCTGAACGCAGAGGCTGAGACAGGAATGGGGGGACAGGTGGTTTAATGAGGGAGAACTCCCCAGGAAAACCCTCCAAGGGACAAAAAGGAGGCAAACAGAGAAGGAAAAAGACCAGACAAGTCTATGGCCTCAAGATTGACATGGAGTCTGCCCTCAGACTGATCTCCAGCAGGAGGGTTCTAGAACAGAGGCAGGCAGGTTTTCTCTGCACAGGGCTAGACAGTGAATATTCGAGGCTGTGGGGGTCCTAGCGCCTCTGTAGTGACCACTCACCTCTCACTGTAGCTCAAACACAGCCACTGCCACCACCCACACAGAGATGAATGGGTGTGGCCACAAGGTCAAGGAATGTGCTCTTTGTCTTGTCCCTCAGCACTTCCCATGCCCGGGGCAGTGTAAACACAGTACTGCCATATCCACACCCCTTTACCAGCTGTTGCTCCCATGCTCCAACTGCCAGGATTCCTGGCTGCTGATGGCTTGCAGTTTCCTCCCTAATACAGAAACTACATTTCATGAGTGATGGATGATGGATCATGGTCCCTCCCTCCCCTACCCAGAAGCAGCCCACAGCCTCAAGCTGATGGAATCAAAGGTACAAGAGGCAGACCCTCTTGCCTCATGGAGGGACACTTCAGCAGTGTTGCATATGCTCAAAGAGGGGGCCAGAAAATCATGTCTGGTAGCCAAATATGACCTGCCATCCATTCAACCCTGAATTCTCCCTCTGCCTACTACACACCCTGGAAGAGGTCAGGGATGATTACTGAGCAGAATGGAATCAAACTGAGCCTTGAAAGATGGGTCACATTTGGGCAGGGATGAGGGGTATCCTTTTAGGTCCTCCAACGTACCACAAGCAGTTATGGACCATTCCATCTGCTACCAGCATCAGCTTGCCTCCCCCACATGGCTTGCCTGACTTCTCACTTTATCTCAGGTCAGACAGATCTGAGCCCTGCCCAAGTTAAGGACCCCTCCTCTGAGCCCCTACAGTTCCCTTGCTTGACACTAGGGAAATAATTCTCCCATAGGGTAGAAGTTCTTAAATGTTCCTCTCTGCTTCCTCCAGTAGAACATTTACTCCTTGGGGGTGGGGATCTCACCTGACCTAGCCCTGTCTGTGACCTGAGCATCTAGCATCTAACAGTGGCACACAGTGAACCTGAAATGCAGTATTTCCACAATTCCATTACCAGGTGTATATTCATGGAAGAGAAATCAGTGTGTGGACTAGACATCTGCACTCCCACGTTCACTGAAACATTATTTGCAATAGTCCAAATGTGGAATCAACCCAAGTGTCTTTCAGTAGGTAAATGGACACAGAAAATGTGGTGTATGCACAATGTAACACTAAGAAGCCTTTAAAAACGAAGAAAACTCTGTCATTTTCAACAGCATGGATAAAACTAGAGGACAGGTTGCAAAGTACACCAGGCAGAGAAGGACAAATATCAGATGTTCATTAGATGTGGAATCTAGAAAAGGAGAACTTATAAAAGCAGAGAGTAGAATTTTTACCAGCATGTGGGTGGGAGGTGGACTGGGGAGATATTAGACAAAGGACACAAATTTTCAATTACATAGAATAAGTAAGTTCAGGAGTACAACACCATGGGGACTATTGTTAGTGTAGTGAAAACTGCTATGAGAATAGATTTAAAATGTTGTCCAGGGCGGGGATTTAGCTCAGTGGTGCCGCTGCCTGCCTCACAAGCACAAGGTCCCAAGTTCAATCCTCTGTACCAAAAAAAGAATGTGGTCCACACACAAACTTGTGAGGCATACATATGTTAACTAGCTTGATTTAGCCTTCTGTGCATATATCAAGCATCATATGCACTATTAATATATACAATTTTTATTTGTCAATTTTAATGAAGTTTCTATTGCCATTTTTTTCTTTCTACTCTTTTTTATTTTTATATGTTTGCAATACATAGCAGATACATTCATTTGTGGGAATTGGTACATGTATATATCATATCTTGATCATTTTTATCCTATTACCACTGCTTTACATCTTCTCCTTCCCCCTCTTCTACCTTATCTCTACAAAGTCCATGTTTTTGTTTCCTTCCATCTCTCCCCATATTGACTCTATATGTTTTCATCCAATTTTTATTAGAAAATTTCTCAAGCATGCAGTGAAGTTGAAAGATTAATAAAGCAAACACCACTTAGATGCAACAGCTGTTAATGTTTTATATCCTATATATTTTAATAATATCAAACATTCTTTGAGTATTTATTATATGCCAAAATATACATTCTATGTACCAGCTCTGTGCTTTGCAAATATTATTTCTTTAATCCTGACAAATAGCACCAAAGATAAGCATTGTTATTCTTGCCACTTCACTGATGAGGAAAAATAGACTTTAAGCAGTTCCATCACTTCCAAAAGTCAAGCAGCTTGCTAGCCTTGAACTTGAACTGCAGTTGGATTCCTGACTATCAGATTACACTGTCACATGTAACACAGCTATAAGACGTACTGGGGCATCCCAGAAATGGTGGGGTGCTGTTATTGCTGAGGAATTTGAGACACTTGTGGAGAATTGCTTAAGAGAGCAGGCAGATGGAGCTAAGATGAGAAACACACAGCTAAAGTTTGGGGGCCAATCATGGGAGAGATTAACTCCAACCACACCGGCCCTGATCCCTTCTTCCTTGCCATATATCTCTGACACAGCCATTAGTGGCTGGGCTCAGAAGCTTGCCACTTTGTACGATCTGAATTGATCCAGTAAAGAATTCTCTGAAAAGCGCCATTAGGATGATTTATAGTCTAATTTTGGTTGCTATAGATTCCAAGTCAGACTTATGACTGGGGAGAGAGAAAAAAAATCCCCCACTAGCTTGGAATTCAGGCAAAGGTTTCAGTATTGATAGAGAAGCATGGCTGGCTGGGAAAAAGTATTTTTTAAGTTTACAGCTACCACTCCTGGTTTGGGGTTGCTATAGCAACCAAGGGCCCAAAGGGGGGGGCCTCTGAAGATCTCAAGCTAGGGAGGGAAAGCTGATTGATAGGTTTCCCGTACACTATTTAGACACTTCTGTGTCTAGATAGCATTAGTTCATTTATTAAAATACATGTTAAAACACCAGCCATCTCTCTTGCCCAGACATTTTATTGTAATCATCATTGTTAAGGAATTGTTAACAGGCTACTGATAGGAATGGAAGGCAAGTTCCATTAGGCAGTGGATCACCACATTGCTCGGGAGAAGTGCACCGGGCATAAGGTAGGGGTGTGATTCAGCTCATTTGCAAAGGCTGACGCCCTCCCCCACTCCCCAGGAGACCCACCCAGAGTTTGAGGGAGTTAGAGGCCTGAGGGATCCCAGTAAAGTCTTCTGCTCTTGTCTGTAAAGGGCTCTCGTCTGGACTGTGCCCAGCTAAACTCTCTGAATTTCTGTCGTCCCTGGCTTTTCCTGGGCAGGTGTGAGTGGCAGTTTGTCCCCTGAGCACATCGGACCCAATGTTCACAGACTATCAGAGGTGTCATAGCTCAGGAGATGGCCCACAGCTGTGTCAAGACAAGTTGGGAGTGAATCCCAGTCTATCACTTGTGAGATTTGTAGCTGAGAAAACTTCTTAAGTTTCAGTGTATCTATCTGGAAATAGGTATGCTGATATCAATCCCATGGCTGGGAGTAGAAGCAAATCATTCTCACCAGCCTTCTAAATGGATCAGCTCATTCCAACAGTGATGAGAACCAACTTCCACTCCATCTTGCAGATGAGGAACTGAAACTTAGAAACACTCAGAAACTGGAGGGGCTGCTGAGCTCGAGGGAACCAGTGAAGATGCATTCAGTGTAAAATGCTGAGCACAATGCTGGGTACAGTTAGCAGGTGATTTTCCATTAATAATTGTGGTAGCAAAATTGATAGCTCCTAAAATTATTGGTGCTCCATAAATATTCTTGCTACTGCTAATTTTATTATCATTATTACTGGTGGCAGTAGGTAGTATGGCTGTTCTAATAATCACCCAAAGCTCCTCATCATGGAGACATTTGCCTAAGGACACAAGTAATCTCCCAACAGGCAGTTGGCTCTTATTGCTCCTTATAACATTAATCCTTCCACCAACCCCATGGGATAAGCATCCTTATCTCAGTCCTATAGAAAAGGCTCTGAGGGTCTTAGAGATACAGTCACCAGCCTGGGGACACACCACTTGGTAGGCAGCATTCCTAGGATTTGAACCTTGTCTTCATCCCCTAAGTGCTTCTTTCTACTGTGAGCTAAAAAACCACAGACTGTATTAGGATGGGTCATCCATGGTCTTTTACTCAATCTTTGTATGATGCATGAATTTCCTCTCCAATATCTCTGAGCAAGAAATCCTTCAGGCTCAGCTTGAACACTTTGAGAGAGTTTACTGTTCAACTGAGGACAGCTTCATACTTAGTAAGTTCTTCCTACACTAAGCCCAAATCCCAGCTATGGATGCACTAATTCAAATCCCAGAGCAATGGCATGGGCAAAGGTCCTGGGGCAGAGCTTAGTACATTTGAAGAATTAAAAGAAGAGTGTGTCTGTAGAAAAAATAAAAGTGTAAGAGAGTAAAAGTTCCCACGAAGCACCCTAAGGTCACGCCACCTCTTTCCTTGCCTCTCCTTCAGCTTTTAAAAATCAAACAGGAGGGCAAGAACAAGTCCTGGATGGATCCTGCAGACTGAAAGTAAGTCAGGCACATTAATATTCACTCCAGATCTCAGTCCCTGAAGGCATCTATGACTGGATGTGTTTGTGTGTGCCATGGTCATCTTATTTGACGACTGTGCTTCCCAGAATCTTCTCCCTTGGAGGTGTCTACTTTAAAATTATCTTTAAAAAGGAACTGGAAAGGGATTTTGAAGGCAGAACTCAAGCCACAGTCACAAGGCCCAGGTCATTGTGTCTGGTGGGTGCAGGACCATCGTGGGTGTCCTTGGGAGATGCCAACCTACCCTCAAACTCCTCCTTGTCCATCCAACTTTCCTGTCTGCTGGCCCTGGTGCCAGCCACGAGCAGCCCCAGCTCCTACCAGATACCTGCTGCAGACTCCCAGCCACACAGCCACGCCCCACGGACAGAGCTCCACACAGGCGCCCCTTCCGGTCCCGCCACTTCTGCTGGTGGTGCCGGCACTTGGAGCAGACAGGGTGGGGACATTTTCTGATCCCTCTGCCAACCTGCATTTCCCTAGCATATGAGTCTAATTCCTGGACCAAATCCTTGCTCTACCACCATGGTCATGGTTTTGTTTCCTTGACTAAATTGTGGCCAACCAGCAGAATGACAGGAAGAGGGAGGAAGGGCCATAAAGGGAGGGGGGCTGCCTACTATCAGAGTCTTCAGTATTCCTTTTGAAGTTGCCCTCTGTGTCCTCGGATTTGAACAAGCTGCCTTCCATAGCTGCTACCTCATCACAGAACTGCGGTGGCCTTCTGCCGTCAGGAAACACAGCAGCGACTTCCCATGAGCACTCAGGGCAATGAGAGTTGAATGACCTCCCCTTCTTGCAGCCGCATTTCTGTGTCACCTGTTGGGACAGCCACCCTGTAGGCCCCTTCCTACCACTCCGGAATCAAGACCAGCTTGGTGCCTGGGTCCCTGATAACAACACCAAATTACTTTAAAGACCTAAAGTTGCACATGTGTCTTCACGTTTCATGACACGTTTCAGTTGCTTGCATAAAAACCATTCTTAACTGCTTCCAGGGGCCCTATTCTGTCTTTTATATATGCAGATGGCAAGGCTCAAAAGGTTGGCAAATCCATAAAGTTCTCACGGCTGTTAAGAAGCAGAACTGGAACTCAGCCCCAGGTTCTGTCCAGCTTGGAGGTCCCAGCTCTTTGTTGATACCACTCTGTTGTGCCCCATGAACATAAGTTTCCCTGTTCTACCATCTCTCCTTGGTATTTAAATTCCATGCTGATTTCAAGTCAGAGCCTACACCAGTGGTGGCGAACCTGTGGCGTGCGCACTGCAGTGGGCTGTTTGTATCACTGGAAGCTCTAAAAGGTTCGTCATCACCGCTCTACACCCCCCTGAGTCTTTCCTGATTGATCCAGTCCACCGGGAGACCTGACTTCTTTGGTTTCTATTTCCTTATGGCCTTACCAAATTTTTAATTTATTTCTTAAGAAATTTTATCCCCCCCCCCTTATATCCTCTCCTCTCCCTGCCTTAACAGTTTTATAACGCTTCAAAACCACTGTTCCTTCCACACCACCCTGCCTTAGCCCAGCCTCACTACATCACACATTCCTTAAGCTCAGAGAAGCCAAATGCTGAAAAATCCAGGGATGTGGGGGTCTGGTTCAAATCTTGGTCCTTCCTCTTGCTGGCTGTGTGACTCTGGGGGAAAATCAGTTTCATCTCCCCGAGTCTCAGCCTGACTTATGAAATGAAGGCCACGATGTTGCCTTAAGGTAATAATGAGAAGACTATGGGTAAAGCAATTAACAAAGCGCCTGGGTAACAGACACTTGCAAATGATAGCTACCACTGTTACTGACACGTGTTACATTTTTGGTGCACAGTCTTAGTGTGGGGCGAAGCGACATCATATAATATGAGTTCAATAAGCAACTGCTAGTAGAGTGGTCCATTGACTATTTCATTACTGAGATGTCATTTTATTCCAGGCAACGTGCTAAGTAATTGACTTTAAGGATTTTTTGAAAGTCAAATAAAATACCCCTGTCCTTGACACATGAAAAAATAACTATAATACAATGTGACAAATTCCACAATCAAGAAATTCATAAAGTTGCAGAGAAAAGGTGCTTGTTATATCTAGGAAGCCTTCCTGGAGGAGGTTCCAAATTAACTCCTAGAGAAGTGCAGAATCTGGATTATTGGCTCTGGG
This sequence comes from Heterocephalus glaber, assembly GCF_053883595.1. NCBI lineage: Eukaryota > Metazoa > Chordata > Mammalia > Rodentia > Bathyergidae > Heterocephalus > Heterocephalus glaber. The sequence continues at coordinate 13,720,530 of NW_028258175.1, forward strand.
ATTCCATTTTTAGTCCCAAGAATTCTGTTATCCTTGGGCTGGGGATTTAGCTCAGTGGTTTCGCCACCTGCTGCACAAGCACGAGGACCCGAGTTCAATCCCTGGTACCAAAAAAAAAAAAAAAAAAGAATTCTGTTATCCTTACCAAGAGGAAATTACCAAAAATAGCAGACGAAGCAGTAGCATTTAGGCGTCTCAGAGTGAGAATTCAGATTCATGTCTATGATAATTGCTTTTGCTTCTTTGAATTTCTGTCTAGAGGTGGATCAGTTGGAATCAAGGTTTCTTGTCAACCCTGCTTTCATTTCAGCTTTTCCTCCTGGGCGGTAAACATATAACCCACTCTGTAAGCTCTCCCCCACTTCCTTTTAGGCAGGATGTATATTCTTAGACGCAGCCTGCCGAGAAACAAAGGTTAATTCTGCAGGGAATGAATTGCAAAAGCCACGTTCTTATTTGAAGTTTTGATTTAGGGAAAACAACGTGGGTCTTTCTTTCCTTTGCAAAGTTCCTTCACATCTCCATCTGACACAGATTGCCGGCGTCACTGCATGCGTGGGCCAAAGTTACCGGCAAGATTTGATTTGATTCTGCTATTCTTAAAAGGCAGGAGACAGGGCTGTCAGTCCTTACAGGACTGCTAGGATGGAATGCTCAGTTGGGAGGCTTCAATGGAACCAACCTGGCCACATACAGGGGGCCAGAAAGTCAGTGGCATGAACAAGGTTGACAGTTGTACTTAAATAAGAGCCCCTGAGGTCGGTGCAGTTATGAAATATCAGAAGGTCACAGGAGTCATCCTCAAATGGCTACTGTGCTTTTGAAGTGCTATTGTGTTCCAGCTGTGAGCCTCTGATTGGCCCTCACTGTTCCAGAAGGGAAGCAAAGTTGGTCTTAAAAAGTTTCCAAGGGCTGCTTTGTGCTCCTGTGAATATACTGCAGTGGAACATGGTGGGGGGTTGGTAGGTCTTGGGGTGTTCCACTTAGCAAATTGCTACTGAACACCCACTATGTGCCAGGAACAATCTCTAACAGCCATGGACAAGCAGGGTGGCCCACACATTGTAAAGTTCTTGTACTGTGTGCAGAAGCAGGTATGGCTGAAATCCACTCACCAGGCTGTGACTCCTGCAGCTTTGTCTGCCAACAAGGTGAGGCTTTTTCTAACCCAGGTATCTGGAAAGGGCAGTTTTCTCAAATGCACACAGAGGAACACATGGATCTAGTTTAGGCTGGCAAGTCTAGCCTGGGGACAAGTCAACTGCAGCATTGGCCTTTAGGAAAGTTTTGTTCTAGCAGGAAAGGAAGAGAAGTCGTGAAGGTAAACAGGCAAACTAAACATATTCAAGATGACTTCAGATTCTGTGAAGTGCAAAGAAGGAAATGACTAGCATGGGGTTAATGCAGAGAGAGGGGAAGGATGTGACTTTAAAGAAGGGGTCCATGAAGCCTTCCTTAATAATTAGCATTTGAGCTCAGACTGAAGGTACAAAAGACTCAGTCACTCAAAAGTTGGGGGTCCAAGGTACTAACTCTGGGGAGTTCTCTGTGGGTTTCCCAGGGCATTTATTTGAGGGAAGGAGATCTTCCCAGTAACAGGAACTACACTTTCCTGTGGGTCCTGACATCGTTCTGCTCCAAATCAATTGATTCCTTGCTGTCCTTGGTGGGCAGAAAATCTTTGCAAAACGTGACCTTTCCCAAGCGTTATCAATACGGCTAATGGTTATGCTGTCAGAAATGTCCAGCAATCATCACACCTCAGGGGCCCCTCTGAGCTCAGTGCTCTTGGTTCAGAATTTCTGCTGCCCTTGGAGTGTGTCAACATTTGTTGAAGAGTCTTTCTTTGCCAAAATCTAATTATGGTCTTATATAGATTCATTTTACCTCTTGCATTTTTACATGCTTGTATGTCTGTTTGCACCAACAGACTGAGTCCCCCAGGGAGCAAGGGCTCTGTGATATTCCAGTTTGCGCCCTCAACGCTGAAGTGCTATATGCTTCAAAACAGGTCTTTGGTCAGTGCTTGGTGTGCTCACCATGCTGTTGTGGCCCCATACTAACAAAGCATGGTGTTTTGATACTTTAGTTAACTGATAAGACTGCAAGATAATTACAAAGTCCGAAGTCACTGTCCTAGGCTGATGATATCTGCCTGTACAGTGAAAGCACCTTGAGCTTGTGGCTACACATTTGTCCATCCTTGGGAAGCTTCTACATGAGCTGCCCTATCATACCTCTTAAGGAACCCCCTAAAAGAACTTATTCTTATAAATGATTAATGGATGTAAACCTTATTGAAGGTTCCATGGGGTAAATAAGATTTTATGTTTTATGCCAAAGCCAACAAGCTAAATTGCCATCTTTGAGCCTTCTTGTGACCAAAGTCTGCTCTCCTGTGCTGTCTGGTGTCTCTTTCTCTCTGTCTCTAACTGCCCGAAGAGCCCCCCACCGCATACTGATAGCTCCCCTTCCTACCAAATGGAGCATCTTCTGTTGTCCTAGTCACTGGTCAGAGCTTGTCTTCTAAATGGCTACTGCACATTGTGCAAGAGGAATCTCTAGAACAGTTTCTTAGAGAACTCAGTCATATCCACTTTCTTCCTAGCAGTCTTCAGTGTTTTGAGCATAGTAGGTGGTCCACAATTAGGAGTTAAGTGAAGCAACTATATCCCAGTGCAATCTATGATGTACTGTGGAGAGAGAAAAGGGGGGTGGGGAGAGAGAAAGAGACTTTTTTGTACTACTTGAGATCCACCCCACTTTTCTGTGGCAGGGGAATCACTGCTATCCCTGTCATCACCAAATGGCAAAAAGAGTTTCTTAGCTCTGGGATTGCCAGAATGGAGTCACTCTAGACTGCCAAGCAGTTAATAAGTTCTGAGCATGTACATGTCTACAAAGACGGGAATAACTCAATTCTTACCCAGATATTGCATGGCTTAGGAACCCTAATGACTGACTGCCTACCCAATTCCTTCTTCCTTATTGTGGTTTCTTAAAAAAAATGCCTTGCCCAAAGCCCAGAGAACTTGTCTTATAATCCTGTTCCCTGACCTCAGTGGATTGGACCAGAATGGACCTGTGACTTTAGTGAAGCCAAACAACTTCTCTCTCACCCTTGCAGATATGTGGGATTGAGATGTGAAGGTAGAATTGGGAGTTTAACTGGAAAGTCCCAAGCCTGTATATCAGTAGATGAGGGGACAGAGAAGTTGAAGAGAAAGGAGATGCTGATCCCAGAGACAGACAGGGAGAGTCCCAGATGGTTGATAGTATCACGAGATCCCTTGTATTTGTTTCACAGAGATTCCTGCTGCATCTTTACACCAGCTTCCTTTTCATTTGCCCTTCTTTGTGTACATCTCTGAACCATAAACCCAACTATCCTTGACCAACGACACTTTTAACAAAACAATCACAACTGCCCTCTCTCTGATCTCCCCATGCACCTTGAACTGGGGATCTGCTAACACACTGAGCTGGAATTCATCATTTACAGACTTTTTTTTTTAACCAAGCTGTCAGTAAACTGAAGTCAAAGTCTCTGATTCTGTCCCTGCATCCCTTCCAAATTCAGCACTAAGGGCATAGTAAATACCTAATAAATATTTGTTGAATCAAATTATAACAATGTCATCTGCAGAATAAAATCATGTACATATCGATTTGTTCTAAGCCCAACTTTCCATAGGAGAGTAGGATTCCACAATCAGCTTGCAGCCATGCATTTATAACTTGTACCAGTCACAAGCCACTTTGGGGAATCTTTTCTAAAAATAAGCACATCGCCTATATCACTGCCTCTGCAGAACTATATTACCCTCTGTGGGGGCTTTTAAATGCAAACTCGTGTGTAGATTTTCTTGCACAATACCAATAGTGGGAACTGGGCCCACTTTTTGTCACTGAATAAGCCCTGATCCCCCCTCTTTAGACTAATGGAATCACACAGTTAGATGTGATGGCCATGTCTTTCTTTTGTTTTCTTCTGATTACAAGTGGAGCTGATTCTACAATGGTGTCACAAGCACTACAATGGCATCCACTTCCTCAAAACAGAATCCATGTGCCCACATCATAATCTTGCTATGACCCAGCCTTCTTCATCCCTTTATCCAAAGCTGGTAACAAGTTATGGAGTACACATCAGCCAAAGTTGCCTTCTCTGCCACTGTAAAATGTTATTCATGGCAGAAGCAAGGGATTACTCTTTCCTAAAGTCTGTGTAGTTCACCAAATTGACACTGATGCGATTTGACACAAAGAAAAAGTGAAATTTCAACTTGGAAAATAAAATTGATAGGGTTAATATAAAATAAAACCCCATATCTTAAAATAATAATGAAACTAGTTTCCTTAATTTCCAAATGTTCATGGAAAAATATGATTTAACAGGCCTTGTATGTAACTGTCACTGAGTTAGCTCAGTAAATAATTAGAAACTGCCAGGGATTTAGCTCAGTGGTTCCAGTGCCTGCCTCGCAAGCGCAAGGTCCCAAGTTCGATCCCCAGTACCCCAAAAAAAAAATTAGAAACAATACGGACAGGTTGTTATTTATGTTCACCTATACTTGATTTTACCTGAGTACCTAAAAATAAATGCTTTATACTGTAACTTTTAACATTTTTATATAAAAGATCAAATAGGTAAAATGGAATACATGTATTATTTTATATATATTATTTTATATAAATGCATATAGGTTTGAGTCTATCTTAAATTTGATTACCCAGAATTAACTATTATGCCACTGGATCTACATGGACTTTCCCTAGAATGATAGTTCTGAAACCCATATGTTCCCAATGGAGCTTTTAAAATATTTTTCCACTCAGCTCAATTAAATTAGAATCTCAAAGTGTGAGACCCAAGCCATGGCATTTTTTTTAGAGCTCTTGGCTGATTCTAATATACAATACATATATAGACTTATTGTCCTCAGAAATATTTGAGGAAAAAATGATCTGTTCTCATTAAATGCCAAGCCCTCACTTCCAAAATCATGTCTCAAATTATCACCTGATCCAAATAAGCAGGACACAGGCATGATAATGAAGACCATGTTTGGAGATGGGGCTATAAAATATAGATGAATGAACTTCTCTGTGGAAGTTATTTGGGTCACATCTATACCAGCCAGATACCTCCATGAGCACATCTTCCATTGCAAATCTGCCATGCACACTTTCCACAAACCAATGTTAATTTGGCCAAGAGTCAGAATAGAGACTGCAGGCTAAGTTGGTGTCTGTTTTGAGGTCCTAGGGGGATGGGTCATTGGTTCCCATTTGAAGCATCTGTTCTACCTAGTTTTCTTAAGCCCACTGCCCTCCTTATTAATAAGTTGCTGGCTAGAACCACATGAAATGATGCCAACAGCCCTTCAAACACAATAAGCAAAACTTTTTAAATGTATGGTTAGGATACAAAACATTTAAAGTAAGTAATACATGATTATTCAGTCAGTCAACAGTTACAAAGTGGCCACTGTAAAAATAAAGAGAAATGTAAATAATTCAACTGTAGTAAAAAAAAAATATTACCTGAAAGAAATTTCAGGGTGGGAGTTACTTTGAAGTCAACTGATCCAACTGCTATATTTGTATGGAGATTCTGAGGCTCCAACAGGGCTAAGATAGATGGTCACCCTTTCTATCTTATCCTGAAATTCTATTTTCTTGATCCCATCAGCAGCTGACTCTTTTTTTAACCTACCATTTCCTTGCTCCCCTGTGGTGGGCAGAAAAGAAGAGGTTTCCATCATTGAATTGGGGCAGAACTAGGTCTAGAACTCTAATATCTTTCCTCCAAGTCTAAAATGACTGCACAAGTATTGACCCCAAACAGAGAAAAACTACTCTAGTCTCAACCTCCAACTCAGAAAATAATTCATTAAATCATCTTGGACAAGGTAGTTCACCTCTACAGATCTCACTTTCCTCGTCAGTAAAATGGATGTAATAAAAAAAATCTGTCTTGGAAGGTAGGTGGAAAGATGAGTGAGATCCTCTGAGTTCAGCAGACTTTTTCTAGAAAGGACCAGATAGTAAATATTGTAGGCTTTGCAGGCTGCACGAATTCTCCCTTGCATATTCTCTCCCTCTTTTAACAACCCTCTTAAAAAGTAAAATAAAATCGACATCATTAACACATGGGCCATACAGAAGCGGGCCTCAGGCTGTAGTTTTCCATGGCTGATCGAGACCATATGCTCCAAGAATGCAGAAACCAGCCATGTCTTAGCGTTCACACATTCAGCACCTAGGACAGCTCCAGATGCTACGGTATTTGCTCAATAAATATCTGAATGAATAACATATGTAAAGGACCGGTTTCAAAGTCTAACATGTAAAAATTACTGTATGCTTATTTAATGTTGTCACTGTTGTTGCTTACATAACTTCAGTGCCCTGAGATTATATGGGAGAGATAAAGATGTGCTCACAGAGACTGAATGAATGAGTTAACTATTTAAAGAGTGTGGAGGGAAAAATAGACAACTGTTAACTTTGGTAGCTTTGAAAAGTGTCACAGAGGAGGAGGCATTGGTCTCAGCTTGGAAAAATGGAGCAATCTTGGAAAAATGGAGAACTGAAGAAGGTAATTATCAGTGTATTCTGTTCCAAGGCAAATCAGAAGGGAGCTGTGTCTGTCATAGTTTTTTTTTTAAAGTTATCAGGTCGGCTCTCTAAGCTGAAACCAGCTAGGTGAGACAGGCAGCTTGAAGCTCCGTGGCCATCCTGGGCCCCGCCCATGCCACAGTGAGGTCCGCTTAGCCGCGTGGGGGCCTCCAAGGTCCAGTCACCCCCACCCCGTGCGCCTCTAGCCTTCTGGCTTTTCTGATATCTGGTCCCACACTACAGAGGCACAGGAGATTATAAAGACCCTTGTCCTGAGCGCCACAAGATAGAGCAGAAGTTAGTAACAGAAAGAGGGCTTCTCGGGCTCCTCAATGAAAACTGAAGCTCAGCAGAAAAGAAAGAGAACCTCTACAATAAAGGCACATCAGACCACTGTACTTGGTCTGCTGCTGGCTTGCTGAGACTCATTGACTCATACATGCACACAGATTCCTACGTTGCCTACTGTGACAGCAGAGACATAACCTGAAGGAGGCCCATAATTTCTACTGCTATTTGCAAAAAAAAAAAAAAAGTTTTCTTATTTTTAATTATTAATTTTTACTTTTTTTCTACTCTTCAAAGTTTTACTTTTCTTTCTTTTATCTTTTCTTTCTCTCTCTCACTCATTCTCTCACTCATTCTCTCGCTGTCCCACATTGCTCTTCACCTCCCCATTTGTTCCTTTCTGCACTGAATTCAGATTTCTCCCTTATTGCTTTTTTCTTCTCTTTTTCCTTCTCTTGATTATCATTAGGTTTAAAGGAAAGTAAATTCGGTATCTAGCCTCCCTGTTGATGATAGGTGATTCTATTCACATCTTTGTTCGTTCATTCTGTCTTTTTCTCTTGCCTTTAACAACTTCTTAGAGTTTGTGGGATCTTTCTGTGTCTTCTGGCCTCACCGCTAATCTTACCTGTTCTTTCTACCTGTCCCTCCCTCACTAACTCCTTGTAACTCCCCACCCTGAAGGGGAAAGATGCTATTTTGAAGAGTTTATTCATTATAAACTTATATTGGGGTGGTCCTTGGTTTTAACTCACATAGTTAAAAAGTGACAGATTAATAACTAACTACCACAAATTGTCATTTTCTAAGCTGTGCTTGATGCTATGGTATTGCTGACTATGTCATTTGGGCTAACATGTTGTGATTGATCTAATTAGTTTTCCTTCCTGGTGTAAGGAAAATAAAATAGCCTCAGAGTCATTAGAGTCTGAAAACACAAACACAAGCTATATCTGGAAGAAACCTCTGAAAAGCAATCATTCCACAAGGGCTTTAAACACAAGCAACAAAGATACCTACATTAAGCAATTCTGAAACATCAACCCAGGAATTAAACCAAGGACAGTACCAAAAACAAAAATGAGAAGACACTTAACCAAGGCACAAATGCAGGCTTCCATGCCACAAAAAGGAAATTCTGGGGGAAATGAGGTGGAAAAGTCTGATAAGCAACCACTTGGACACCCTGAAATGATAGCACAGGAAGCAACAAAGCAGATGCATGAGGCTCTACAAAAATTCAGAACAGAAATAATCTCCCAGATAAATACAGACATGGTGAGCAGAGTGAAAGACATGATTAGAGGCTCTACAGCAGAAACAGATAAGAAAATAGATGAGATCAGAAACATGCTGGAAGCCATGAATGCTTAGCATAAGAAAGAAATGGAAACCATGATTGCCCAACATAAGAAAGAAATGGAATCCATGAAACAGATTCAAACAGATATTTGAGAGATTAAAAACTCCATTGAAAGCATGAAGAGCAGACTAAGAGAATCTGAAGACAGAATATCAGAGATAGAAGACAGGATTGTGATTAAGGACCATGAAAACAGAGATTTCTTAAAAATAGTAAGGGACCATGAGAAATCAATCCAACAGCTGCTAGATGATGCAAAGAAGAATAACATAAGACTCATAGCAGTCCACAATAAAACAGGAAAAAGAACAACAGACATAAAAAAACTGTTCACAGAAGTAATAGTAGAAAACTTCCCAGACAGAGGTAGAGAATTGGACGTACAGATAAGTGAGGCATATAGAACTCCAACCAGCCATGACCAAAAAAAATCTACACCTAGATATATAATAGTCAAGATCCCAGAAACCCAACAGAAGAACAAAATTCTACAGGCAGTTAGAGAAAAGAAACAAATCACCTACAAAGGAAAGCCCATCAGAATCATGGCAGGTTTCTCAACACAAACCCTCAAATCTAGGAGAGCCTGGAGTGAAGTATTTCCAGCCCTAAAAGAAAATAACTTCCAACCCAGACTGTTGTATCCGGCAAAATTATCTTTCAAAATCGATGGGGAAATTAGGTACTTTCACAACAAAGAACACCTGAGAAATTTCATGAACACCAAACCAGCACTCCAAACAATTTTAAGCAATATCCTAGTAAAAGACATTGAAGGTCAAAACTCCATGAGGCCCAGCAGAGAGAAGGCACCATGCAAGGTAAGACACTAAAGTGAAAGGGGGGAAAATAAGAAATAAAAGAGCCAACAACAATAAAACATCAAGGCAAAGATGAGTCAATATCTCTCAATTATAACTATCAATGTTAATGGCCTCAATTCACCAATCAAAGGAAATAGACTGACAGAATGGACTAAGAAGCAAAACCCAGCAATATGCTGTATACAAGAAACACACCTAACTCAAAAGGAAATCCATAGACTGAAAGTAAAAGGATGGAAAACAGTTCTCCATGTGACAGGAACCCAGAAAAAAGCAGGCATGGCAATCTTATTTGCAGACAAAGTAGATTTCAAACCAAAACTAATTAAGGGAGACAAAGATGGTCACTACATCCTTGTGAAGGGAACAATCCAAGAGGAAGAGATGACAATCATAAATATATATGCACCAAATATGAATGCACATGAAAAACCAACTAAGCACTAATACAATTGTAGTGGGGAACCTCAACACTCCTCTATCACAAATAGACAGATCAACTAGAAAAAAAATTAACAATGAAATTCTAGAACTAAACCAAGCTATTGAACAAATGGACTTAATAGATGTTTACAGAGTGTTCCACCCCACAAAATCAGAGTACACATTCTTTTCAGCTGCACACAGGTCATTCTCCAAAATAGATCACATACTAGCTCATAGGAAATATCTAAGTAAATGTAAAAGAATCAAAGTTATCCCCTGTATATTATCAGACCATAGTGCAATAAAATTAGAGATCAATAACATAAGAAACCGCAAAACTCCCACAAACACATGGAAATTGAACAACATCCTCCTGAACAACCAATGGGTGACAGAGGAAATTAAAGAAAAAATTAGACAGTTTCTACAAGTAAATGATAATGCCAGTACAACATACAGGAATCTGTGGGACACAATGAAAGCAGTTCTATGTAGGAAATTAATAGCAGTGAATGCCCATATTAGGACATCAGAGAGAACTCAGTTAAAAAACCTAATGCAGAACCTCAAGCTCCTAGAAAAAGAAGAGCATAACAAACCCAAAGCTCATACAAGAAAGGAAATTATAAAGATCCAAGCAGAAATCAATGCAATGGAGACTAAGAGAATGATACAAAAAATCAATGAATCAAAGAGTTGGTTTTTTGAAAGAATAAATAAAAATCGATAAACCTTTAGCCAACCTTATCAAAAAAAGGAAAGAAAAGGCTCAAATTCATGCAATTAAGAATGAAAAAGGTGAAGCCACAACAAATCCAGCAGAAATCCAGAGAATCATCATTATCTACTTTGAGAACCTGTACTCTAATAAAATGGAAAACACAGAAGAAATGGACAGATTCCTAGATACATACAAATTGCCAAAATTAAATGAAGAAGATATAGAAATTCTAAATACCCCAATAACAATGAGTGAAATTGAAAATGTAATAAAAAACTTACCAACAAAGAAAAGCCCAGGTCCTGGTTGCTTCACTGGTGAATTTTACAAGACATTTAAAGAAGAACTATTGCCATTACTCTTTAAATTCATCAAGGAAATTGAAAGGGAAGCAAGGCTTCCAAATTCATTCCTGGAAGCAAGTGTTACTTTGATTCCAAAACCAGGGAAAGACCCAACCCAAAAAGAGAACTACAGACCAATCTCCCTAATGAACATAGATGCAAAAATCTTCAACAAGATACTGGCAAACAGAATACAGAGGGTCATCAAGAAGATCATACACCCTGACCAAATCGGATTTATCCCAGGGATACAAGGATGGTTCAACATCCGTAAATCAATAAATGTAATACGCTATATTAACAGAGTCAAGGACAAAAAACACATGATCATCTCAATAGATGCAGAAAAAGCATTTGACAAAATCCAACACCCATTCATGATAAAAATGCTACAGAAAATTGGAATAGAAGGTCTTTATCTCAATCTGATTAAGGCTATCTATGAAAAACCAACAGCCAACATCATACTAAATGGTCAAAAACTTAAAACTTTCACGCTAAAAACAGGAACAAGACAAGGATGCCCACCATCACCACTTCTGTTCAATATTGTTCTGGAAACATTGGCCATACCAATTAGAAAAGAGAAAGAAATAAAAGGAATAAAGATAGGAAAGGAAGAAGTTAAACTGTCATTATTTGCTGATGATAGGATACTTTACACAGAAGATCCAAAAAACTCAGTCAAAAGTCTTCTAGACCTAATTGACAGATTCAGTAGAGTAGCTGGATACAAGGTCAACACTCAAAAAACAATAGCCTTCTTATACGCAAATAGCAGACCCATTGAGAAATTCGGGAAATAATTCCTTTTACAATAGCATCTTAAAAAATGAAATATCTAGGAATCAACCTAACAAAGGAAGCAAAAGACCTCTACACTGAAAACTACAGCACTCTGAAGAAGGAGATCAAAGAGGATATAAGAAAATATAAAGATTTCCCTTGTTCCCAGGCAGGAAGAATCAATATAGTGAAAATGGCCATGCTTCCAAAACTACTATACAGATTCAATGCAATGCCGATTGAAATTCCAACAATATACTTTACAGAACTAGAGAAAACAATCCAAAAATTCATTTAGAAGCAGAAGAAACCGAGAAGAGCAAAAGCAGTTCTAGGCAACAGAGACATGGCTGGGGGTATCACAATCTCCAACTTGAAACTATACTACAAAGCTACTGTGATAAAAACAGCATGGTACTGGCAAAGAAACAGAACCGAAGATCAGCGGAATAGATTAGAAGATGCAGAAACAGCTCCAGACATACTCAGCCACCACATCTTTGACAAAGGAGCCAACCACCCTCATTGGAGGAAAGATAGCCTATTTAATAAATGGTGTTGGAAAAACTGGATTTCAACCTGCCAAACATTAAAACTAGACAAATACCTATCACTCCACACTACACTAAGATCTAAGTGGATTAAAGATCTAAATATTAAGTCAGAAACACTAAATTTGCTGGAAGATAAGTTATGCCAATGTCTTGATGACATTGCCATAGGAAAAGACTTTATGAACAAATCTTCAGTAGCGTGGGAGCTAGCACAAAGAATCAACAACTGGGATCTCATCGTATTAAAAAGCTTCTGCACTGCAAGAGAAACTACCAACAGAGCTAAGAGACAACCTACAATGTGGGAAGAAATATTTAGCAGCTGTACCTCAGACAAAGGTCTACTATTGACAATATATAAAGAACTGAAAAAAATCAGACCCCCCAAATTCAAAGACCCAATTCAAAAATGGGCATCCAAAATGAACAGAAATTTCTCAGACAAAGAAGTAAAAGCAGAACATAAATATACGAAAAAATGTTCAACATCACTGGTCATTCGAGAGATGCAGATGAAAACAACACTGAGATTCCACCTCATCCCCAAAGAATGGCTGCTATCAAGAAATCAATCAATAACAAATGCTGGTGGGGGTGTGGAGAAAAAGGAACCCTTCTCCATTGTTGGTGAGAGTGCAGACTGGTGCAACCACTGTGGAAATCAGTATGGAGATACCTCAAAGAACTAGGACTAGAGGTCCCATTTGACCCAGCTATTCCCCTGCTGGGAAACTTCCCCAAAGAATTAAAAGAATCATACCACGGTGATATATGTGCACCTATGTTTATAGTGGCACAGTTTGTAATAGCTAAAGCTTGAAAACAGCCCAAGTGCCCATGGACTGGAAACTGGATAAAGAATATGTGGGGTTTTTTTAATAAAATGGAGTGCTACTCAGCCATAAAGAATGAGAAACTAGAGACATTTATAGCTAAATGGATGCATATTGAGGCCATCCTCTTAAGTGAAATAAATAGGACACACATGTGTAAATACAGAATAGTTTCTCTAGTGTGAGAAATTGAAAGTGTAAATAAGGATGAAAATGATTAAAATGAATAATTGATAATTTGAAATAGGAAAAGGTCCAAAAGGATAGGGGTGGAGGGAGGGGAAAGGGAAAGGGAAGAAAGGAAAGGAAAAATTATGAGAAAGAAAAAAAAATGGAAACAAAGCCTATGTAAATAGGGAAGGGTGGTGGGGGTGAAGGGTGCACAAGTAATGGGGAAAAATAAGAACTAAGATACATCATGTTCAGGTACAAACACCCAATGATAAATGTAAATGTATTATATACCTAAAATGTGCCAATTGATATATAAATTTTTAAAAATAAAGTTATCAGGTCAAGGTTATTGTTACAAAAAGGCTACCTTTCAATATTCTTGAGATATGGAACTCAATATTACTGGAGTGGGATGTAGGCAGATTTCCAATGAGAGAATTGACATCTTATCATTTTGAGTTTCAATGATAGCAGAATATCTCTAATGACAAATATGGTCCTGGGTAACTTGTAAATCAGAAAAGACAGTGAAGCTCTCCCATGATTTGCTGTGAAATAGAAAGCAAACTTGATGAGCTATCCTGGTTCAATACCAAGATATCAACAACTACAGAAGCTGGTTACGCACAGATGGGGCAACTATGGGTGTGTATCACATTAGAGATACATACTCTCTCTTTCCCCTCCCACTGCATTCACCCTTCAACTCACACTCAGAGGATTTACTGCCTGGCCAGCTTTGGGAGCTTGAGGTTATGTTCATCCTAACACTAAATGGAATGTGACTCCATTTATACCTCTAAACTTTTGAATGGTAACATACCACCAGTACAATCATTATCACATTTATTCCTTTCACTGTCATTAACAGGCAAGTAAATGATTTCAAATGGTGAAATGATTTGCTCCAGGTCACACAGCTAAACAGTGCAGTCAGGTCCTTCTGTCTATTTTACTGAAACGTGTGGCTTACCTAAAAGATAAAACATAAGTGGCCTGCATCAGCTCATTTTCCAGAGATGGGTTTTGTATGGTAGAAGAGTCTGAGTCTCTGAGCGAGGGTTTGACACTTAGGCAGGGAAGGCACATGAGGTGAGCATCTCTCAGTAGAGAAATCCCAGATTTCATTCATCAAATAAGCATATCCCCAGGGTCTTACTTGAGTACTGGAATTGAGATGACGATAACTCCCAGCTGATTATCCAGCTATTTTTCCTGCTCAAAATGTACACAAAGACCCATCCCAGAGTTGCAACTCAGACTGCACAAAGCTGCTGTCATGAGGCATTAGGAAGACACAGGCATGGACCAAGGAGACAAAGTCCATCCCACTCCTCATTTGGAATAACTGGCCACGTCTTTTAAACGTAACCTCTAGATCCATTGTGCTAGATAGGTTATTTCAAGTACAGATGCAAGTATTTGGTCTATTTCATTCAAGTCATCCAGATTGATCAATGTAAAGATGTATATGGTGCCTGTGTGTCTGGCATTAAAAAAAAAAGAAAGAAAGGACCTCAGTGAACGCAAACAGTGCTTGGATTTCTTAAAGCACCTAGAAGGCCCCGAGTAAACCAAGCAGGTTCAAGTACGTGATGGATTTCTGCTGTCCAATTTAATATTTAATATTTTAATATTTAATCCTAAAACTGTGTGCTCTATTTCTTAAATTACAGAATATTAAAAAGTGGAGCTATTAAAAGCACTAAGTGTTTTACTTCAGGAAGAGAACACAGCCTTCCCAAAGTGACAGGTGACTCGGAGTGCCTTGGTTTATTTGTTTTTGAAAACACATTTATTTCTTAAATATTTATTATTAATGCTACCCAGTATTTATACACTACCTTGCCTACCGAGGACAGCTATGTGTGAATAACATCATCAGTCTTTATGAACTCCACAGTCAAGAAGACTGGGCTAACTTTTACCTCTTTCCAGATGGGAAAACAGAGATCCAAGAAGTCTTCCCAAGTCACAGAGTAAACCTACTGGATTCCTACATAAGTTAAGCCACTCTAACCAGTGTTTGTTGGCTGCAAGAGAAAAACCTCTGCTACAAAATTTCAGAGTCTTCCAACATTTATTTGATACTCATTTATAAATCTGGATCTATAGAAAATGTGTGTGAGATCTAGTCACAAATGTTACAATGCAAACAGCTCATGCATTCACTCACTGATAAAATAGTTACTAAGTTCCTACCATGTGTTTGGCACTATCTAAGCTATAGAGCTCTATATTAGTGTACTGATGCTGCTGTAAATCTCATCACAAATAGTAGAAGCCCTAAAGTGAAAGTGTCAGCAAAGTTCTATTCCTTCTGCAGGGCAGAATTCATAACTTTGCATTTTCCAGTTTCTGCATTCCATGGTTCATGAAACTTCCCTTGTCTTCAACGTGTATCATTCCAACCTCCACTGCCACCATCACATCTCCTATTTCTGGCTGACCCTCTGGCCTTCTTCATATGAGGACACTTGTGATGAAACTGGGCTGATCTGGATCATCGGCCCTAATCTCCTCATCTCAAGCTTTCACTGACTCACATCGACAAAGCCCCCTTGTGCTATTTAGGGTCACATATTTACTGGCTGTGGAGACTGGGATGTGGCCATGTGTGGGGAGGGGAGACATCAGTTGGTTTACTGAAGACTATAAAGATGTTTCAGATTGGTTCTAGCCCGTGCAGCAATCTTCATTTGATGGGAAGCAGGTACACAAACAACTGATGCCAAAATGTGATAGTAAGTGACAAGAGGGGATGGGTAAGAGGATGGACCCCTGACCCTTCTCAAGGGGATCATGATGTCTAAAGCTAGTCTTAAAGGGCAAATGGGAATAGTCATCAGGAGAGCCAGGAGGTACATGGAAGTTAGGTGGTCCAGGGTGTGAGGATTCTCCGGGTAAAGGGTGGAACACATGCAGAATGCAGTCTGGCTGTCTAATTCACTTGGCTTCAGGGTTGCTTTCCAACTGGTCAGCTTTGTTTGAGGTGCTTCGAGTGATAGATGGAAAAAGAAACAAGTCTGTATAACATAGCAAGCGTAGGAAGCCTGAGATCAGGTACTCTGGGCTTCATCCTGGTGCTGGTCCTTCTTTAGAGTTCATCTAACCTCTCTGATTTCTTTTTGCATCTGTCAAATGAAATTAACAATACTTGTGATGGTTGATTAATTGTGTCAACTTGAAAAGTTTGGTGAAGAGAAGCTTAGCTAAATCGGATCAGGGTGTGGAGGACCTGTCCCAGGGCAACTCACTGCCTGGAAGGCATAAAGGGGAAATGAGGAAGGACAGGTCTGTTTCTGTTCTTTGGAGGAGCTCCAGTCTTCACCTTGGATGTTATCTCCTGTCTTCCAAAGCAGACTCTTCGGCTTCTGGCACAGATCCTTCAGCCTTCCAGCGCAGATTCTTCAGCCTTCCATCACAGACCATTGGCCTCCTGATACGGATTCACACAGGACACTGCAGTGAGCTCCAGACCTTTGATTTAGTCCTTCAGTCCAGGATGCAGACAGACCCTCTGCATTCTTCCTCATCTGACTCTGTAGGTCTGTAGGTGGTCACTGTAAGCCAATCTTGAAAATTCTTGTAAATTCATATATATATATATATATCTATCTTTGTGTAATTTGTGTTATATCTATTTCTCTAGTAAATACTGATACAATACTGATCTTAAAGTTGGTCCAAAAGTAAAATGAGATTGAGAATATAAAGTCCTTAGCACAATTCTTGGCACATTCTAGGTATTCAATAAATGCTAGATTTTTTTTTTTCATGTGCCAGTTTGGCTCTCATCTGCACCAGGACACTGTCCATCCAGGTATCATCCAGGTAGTCCATTCAGGTTGCTATAACAAAAGACCATGGGCTGAGTAACTTATAAACAACACTTATTGTTCACAGGTGCCAATATCAAGGCACCAGCAGATCTAGCGTCTGACAAGAGCAAGACGCCTGCTTCAAACATGGAGGTTTTTCACTCCATCCTCAGAAGGCAACAGCTCCATTGCGGATTTTTTTTATAAGGGCACTAATTCCGTTTATGAGGGCCATGGCTTCAGTACTGAATCACCTTCTCAAGACCCCACTTCTTAGTACTGTTGCATTGGACATCAGCTTTCAACACAGGAATTTTGAGAGGAGCAACTGTTGAGGCCAGAGCATGCAGTTCATTTGTGACCATGCCAAGAAAGCCTCGTGGGGGCAGCAGGTGACTCTTCCGTGAGAGTCTAGGCCCCAGGAAGCTACCCACATGTCACCTCTGGAGGATCATAAGGACTTCTCCAGGATGTCATGCGGGATACTAAATACAGTCATAGAAAACATAATCACAGCTGGCACACCCAGACCATCTGATCCTAGAAAATGTTGACTGTTGAAATGCCACGTTCTTCTCTTCTTGAAACAGCCAGGTGTGGTTATTCTTGGAGACGAGTAAATAGCTGTGATTTCTGCTCCCTGGAGGAGTCCTAATTTCCCGGCTTTATCCCAGAACACTGACAGTGTCATGCAGATTAAAAGATCTTGTGGAACCTGGGCCAGAAGAGCTACTAATAACTATGCACATTTAGCCAAGTGATACAACCTCACTTTACCCACAGATGAAATGCAAAGTTTTGAACTTGATTTGTAGGAACCCCTAGGCCCTAAACCTAAAATGCTGTTTCTGTCAGCAAGTTTAGAGCACAGATAGGTACCAGCTACAGAAGGGCAGCCTGGGGCAGTGGAAGAACACAGCTTTGGGGTCTGATAGCCAAGTGCTTGCATGCCGGCAGAGATTTATTCACTGTAATATTTAGCTTGCCTTCTCAGTTTCCTTCTCAGTTTCTGAAAACTGAGGCCAAAAGTCTCTACTTCAAAGGGCTAATAGAGAGATAAAATGAGACAGCACATGTAATAGAGAGTCCAGGACACAATTAGTGCTCAGTGACCTTGAGTAGAAAGAGAAGATTCTCTCCAAACCTCCACCTTCACATTCCAGTGGTAGGGCCCTGTCCTGAGAGGTCTTCTTAATTTAATTTTTATTGTTTTCAAAGTATTGTGTATTTATAGTTCAAAAAGTCAGAGCTTTATTAGATTTGGATGAAATAATATCAGTCCTCTATCATTAATTACTGCTCCTCGGAGGAAATAGCTTTTCATTTTTAGCCATTTCTCCTTGTAGCTTCCCTCCATATTTCTAAATAACCTGCTTATGCTGTTGTTTCTTAATTTATCAATTTTAACTTTCTGTTAATGGTATTGAAAGATTTTCCTGCCTCCGTGCACATTCACATTCTGCCTACTTAGTGGTGTTACATTTTTTGGTTAAATCAATAATCAGCACATGCATTACTCTGGCTGTTAAGCCAAATAGAATATAGTAATTACATTGCTTCACCATACAAATTTCTTTGTTTTTCCTGAAGTGACTGCCCTTTTTTTCACCCTTTGACTTATTGTCTGTGTATCTCACGTCATGTTAGATGAACTCTTCCAAGAAATTTCCACCAGATCATCAAACAGATTCTAATGCAATAAAACTCATCAGTGAGTTATCAGCCCTTTTCCTAGGAGGTGTCTCTCTAGGACACCAACAGGCAGAGCTAACACTCTAGACCTGCTACAGAACTGTCATCTTACAACACCTTCACCTTCCACCTTTTAACCCTTTCCATCCTGAGGCGACCCCTGTTATTCCCCTCCCCACTGAAGCTCACTTCCCTGATTCCATATTTTCCTCCTGATTTTCAAAGAGGCGCATCCTCCACAAGCTTTTTCAAGTACCGTGTTGAGTCCTTGCATGTCTGAAAATAGTTGTCATTATATCTTTACTCTTGATTAATAGTTGGGGTATAGAATTCTAGGTTATAACTTTGAAAGCACGGCTCTTTTTCTTCTAGCTGCTAGTATTTCTGTTAAGAAGTCCAATGTTAATTCTTATTCTTGTCCTTTTTATGAGACCTATTAGTCCCTCGAAGTTTTTAATGTATTTTTGCATCCTAGCTTTTTATGATTTAAGAATGATCTACCTTATTATGAGGGTTTCAATTCAATTTACTGAGTACTTAGCCCCTGTAGTCCAGATCTTCCTATCTTTCACTTCTGGGCAATTTTGTAGCATTTATTCTTTGATAATCTTACCATCATCTCTGCATTACTTTCTGTTTCTTTGCTCTGCAATTTTCAGTAAAATATACAACTGCAGAATTATGTCTCTACTTTTCTTATATCTCTTCAACTTCTGTTTCTATGTTTTTGCAAATTTCCTGAAGTTTCTCTTTTAACTATGCTTTTGAGTGTTTGTCTCATCTTTCCTATTTTTAATATCCAAGTTGTCTTTTAGTCTCTTACATGTCATTTTTATAGCATACTTCTCTTGTTGCATGGATTAAAAATTTTCTCTAAACTTTGTGAGGAATGTCATTATGGTTTATTTGAAGTTTTCTTCTGCTTCCTGTTGTTTGGTTCCCACAAGTTTCATTTCACTGTTTCTGTGCTTCAGCCCATGTTGGAGGATTTCCTCAAGTGTCGGGTTACTCTGTACTGGTCTTAATATTTGAGTGAGACATACACACATATGAACATTGCTTACATGGGCCAAGAATATCAACCCCAAAGAATGGTCATTTTGTCAGGATAATCCCAGGTATCAGCATTTATAGGGTTTTTGTGCTTTTTTTCTTGGTCCTTTCTGTTTTGTTCAGGAAGATCCTTCTCTTCTTCTTCAATCTAGGGATACAGTTCTGGCATCCAGGATTCCAGGAGCCCAGAAAAAGAGATGGCTCATCTCCCCAGTCTTCAGCATGCCTCCTATGCTGCTGTTCACTATGCTTGGCATTTCTAACTAAGGAAGACATCCTGGTTCAGTGTTTTCAAATCCTCACCTGCTATTCTCTGCCTGGTCTAACAGGGGCAGCTGAGTGTCTGGGAGTCTCACTACTAGCTCACCCTCCTGGGCTGAATGCGCCCATTGCTGATGCTCTTGGAGCAAGCCAGTGCCTCCAGGTCCTAAAACTTTCTGAGGTCCTGTGATCCAAGCCACCTCGACTGCTGCTTGCATCTCCCAGTGACGGGTCCTCAGATTTTAGTTCTCCGCACTCGCTACTTCGTTCCCATTCACCAACCTGCACACCATAGTTCAAAGCTTGGCTGAAACACCCTATCCATTATCATCTCCTCTCTTATTCTAGCTTCTCCCTCTCTTGATGCTTTCTCGTTCTGTTTACACAATTTCATCCCTTCAGTGCCATTAAAGTGGAAATCTCCAGGGAGGAATGGAGAAAAATGAATGTGCTCAGTCTGCAATGTTTCACTGGAGTCTACTGGGGATTTCTTTCAGTGAAAGATTCTGCACGTGGGTGACACCAGGAAAAATACACAGGATGCGCTTCCCTGATAAGTCTCTAACTGAGATGCTAATTCACAATGGCCTCATTTTCTAGAGTAACTGAAGCTATCTGTGGCCACTCTGGCACCTAAAGAACTAGATGATATTACCTTGATCTTCAACCTCACACCTCATTCTTCCACGGATTCATATCATTCTCAAAGCTTATACTTTCCCCAGGCACCTATTTCTCCACTCAGGTGGGCTGTTTCTTTATGTCTTCCCTAACATGACTTCAAATCTAGGACAGAGGACTTTTCTTTATTTCCGTCCACCATTTGCCCTCCCACCAAAGACAAAGGAAACATCCTTTGAAAGGTACCCACCTATAGTAACTCTTATTGAAGATCAGAGGGGTGTTAATTCCAGATGGCAACGCTAATGCCCCTTACTCTGCTATATCACATTGTCTATTTGCATATTGATTTCTAAAATGAACACAGAAATGGAAATGGCAAGGACCTTTTTTATATCCTGATGGAAGAGTGAATCATAGTTTTAAGCCAAAGAAGAAGACCTGCAATTATCAGCCTGAAACCTCATGAAATAACATTTAATGGGACATCCAAGATTTATTTCCCCATATCCCAAAGGAGAAATAGACATTTCAAACAAGGCCAAGAGGAGACAAAGGACATTTGCATGTCTTTTTATTTTAACTGCCTCCATGAGTTTGTGAGATATTGTTTCTTTTCCACTTTACAGATGAGGCAGAAGAGG
The DNA here is from genome assembly GCF_053883595.1 of Heterocephalus glaber. NCBI lineage: Eukaryota > Metazoa > Chordata > Mammalia > Rodentia > Bathyergidae > Heterocephalus > Heterocephalus glaber. The sequence continues at coordinate 13,741,559 of NW_028258175.1, forward strand.
CGAATTAAATGGCTTCCCTGGGCCACATGGCTAGAAAATGACAACACGATGAATAGCAGTAACAACTGACACTGTCACCTCTGTGTTTGCCCTACACCGATTTTACAGACATTCACAAATGCATGGGAGCGTGCACAAACACATGCCCATATACATCCACCATTCATATATATATACATATACACAATTTTTCTTTAACTCTCATGATTACAAAAGTATGCCATTATCCTTCTTCTTTGATTTGGATTTAGAAAGGCTAGGGATTGTCCCCAGGTGACACAGCTAAGACATGCCTGTCTTTCCCATCTCTCCCTCTCTCTCCTCACACTGGCCTTTGAACTGTTATCCAAAGACAGTTCCCCAGACTCCCCACCATGCCCTCCCTACATTTCACTCCTGACATGAGGAGCAAAACATATTTTCCAAATTCCTGAAACTTGATGAACTTTGTGACTAAGTTGACCAAGAAAAGGTGGCAGAAGTGGCATTCCGGGCTTCTCCACTCAAACTTTGCGAGTAGTTTCTAGCTCCTGTTGCATGGAACTCTGACACCATGTTGGGAGAAACCAACTTGCATGGAGAGAGTCTGTGGAGGGCAGGGAGACACTCTGGCTGGTGGCTCTGGCTGATCTTCTACTGACACCCAACACCAACCACTGGCTCCGTGAGGGGCCATCATGTTTGCTGCAACCCAATCTAAAGCCTAAAGTTACTCCAGTCTCAGTCACGCCACAGGGAGGAGAAGAACCACCCAGCTGACCTCCACCAACCCACAAAAGCATGAGATGGCTACAGTGGTTACTGTTCAAAGCTACCAATTGTGGTTATGTGGTTATGTGTCACAAAGCAAAAACCAACCAAAACACTGCGTGTCTTAAAAGACATGACTCCAAGCCTTGGGATTCAAAAGCTATTGTCTTTCTGTTAGAACAACAACAATGGCACAGTCTTCCCATCAAGGATAAAAATGGCATGGATCCTTTCACTCCTGCTCTTTATAGGCATATAAAATAGTGAAAGATTCCTGAGGCAATGTGGCAATATATATTAAACATCCTAAACACACCCAACACAGCTAGGCATGGTGGTCCACACCTGTAATCCCAGCTACTCAAGAGGCTGAAGCACAAGGATCACAAGTTTGAGGCCAGTCAGGGCAACTTAGCAAGACTCTTTCTCAAAATTAAATATTAAAAGAGCTACTGATATCACTCAGTAATAGAGCACTCTCCAAGCACCATTACCACAAAAAAAGTCTCATGCTCTTTAACCACTTCAAGACATTATTATAGTTATAATAAATATGTACAATGATTTTTTTCTATGAGAACACTTAAAATAGTTCTCCTTATAACATCACACTCATGTGAAAGAGGAGAACAACTTAAATATCCAACAATAGGGGATTTAAGTAAATAAATTAGAGTATATGCACCTAATGGAAAATGACTACATTGCCACTAAAAGCAACAGAATGGCAATCTGTGTAGTGGCATAGAAGTGCATTCGTTGTTAAGAAGAAAAAAGCCCTTTTTTGGAAGAACATAGTTAGTTTCCATTGTGCTTTTTACACAACAACAATAACTGTCAACCTTATGATTAGTTTTACATAAAGTCATTTAATATTCACTCAGCATTTTCTTAATCAACAGGTGACAAGAGGGACAGAGACAGAGAAAAGAAAAGGGGATGACAAAAGAAATCAAAATGCATTATGTATATGTACGAGCTCCACCCAGGGAATTTAAACATTACGTTGTACAAACATGTACTAATAAAAATTTTTAAAAGAATATAAAAGTAACCCATTATTATAAGCTATTACAATTTTTTTCATTAAGCTTATTGGTACATTTTAGGTATAAAATACAGTTACATTCATTGTTGAGATCTTGTAGCTTTCTTTACATGACATATCTTAGTTCTTATTTATTCCCCATTTCCCTGCCCTCCCTTCACCCCCTCCACCCTTCCCTATTTACAGAGACTTTGTTTCCATTTTTTCCTTTTCTCATGTTTTTTCTTTTCCCTTCTTTTCTTTCCCCTACCCTTCCCACTTCCCCTACTCCTTTAGACCTTTTCTTCCCATTTCACAATATCAATTATACATTTTGATCCTTATTTACATTTTCAGTTTTTCACCCCAGAGAAGCTATTCAGTATCTACACATGTGTGTCCTATTTATTTCACTTAAGAGGATGGCCTCAATGTGCAACCACTTAGTATAAATGTCTCTAGTTTCTCATTCTTTATGGCTGAGTACTACTCCATTTTATAGAAAAACCACATCTTCTTTATCCAGTCTCCAGTCGATGGGCATTTGGGCTGTTTCCAAGTTTTAGCTATTACAAACCGTGCCGCTATAAACATGGGTGTGCATATATCACTGTGATATGATTCTTTTAATTCTTTTGGAAAGATACGCAGCAGAGGACTAACTCAGTCAAATGGGACTTCTAGTCCTAGTTCTTTGAGGTACCTCCATATTGATTTCCATAGTGGTTGCACCAGTCTGCACTCCCACCAACAATGGAGAAGGGTTCCTTTCTCCCCATACCCCCGCCAGCATTTGTTATTGTTGACTTGATAGCAGCCATTCTTTCTGGAGTGAGGTGGAATCTCAGTGTTGTTTTCATCTGCTTCTCTCAAATGACCAGTGATGTTGAACATTTTTTATATATTTATTTGCTACTTTTACTTCTTTGTCTGAGAAATGTCTGTTCATTTCAAATGCCCATTTTTGAAGCTGTTACAATTTTTTAAATGAGCAATTTTGGGATTTGGGGGATGATTAAAAAGCAGTCCTGCCATTCTGAAATGTGGGTCAAGTATTGAGGTGGTAGCCTGTGCCAAACTCTTGGGCTACAGGGCACCTGGTCTCATGCATATATTTAGTGACTAATTCTAAGCCAATTCTGAGACATCCCTCGTTCCCTTCTATAGCAGGCCAGTTCCCGGTTTGCCTTTGCCATGTGCATTAGGAGAGAGATTGCAAGACGTTCTCTGCAGGGGGTGGAGGAAGTGAACATCCAATTGCAGTGTTTCCCGGAAGTGATGAGAACACGTGATTGCACTATGCCATGTAAACTTAGGCAGCAGAAGTTTCTCCACCTTCCGAAATGACACTCCCGCAGTTATAAATGGGGTTTGCAGTGAGAGTTCTATCTCAGTATGAACCGCAGACAGTAGCCTCTGGGTCCCTTTAACAAGAGCAGTGAGCCAGGCTTTTCAAATGGGCTAAATTTATATTGCACACTAGACCCTGTGAATAAATAACAAGGAAATTCTTTTGTTGGCTTAAAAATAATCTATACAAATTCTATCTTCATAATAGTCTCTCAACAGGCCATGCAAGCGCCAGCGGGCGGGAGGGCAGGCAGAAAAGCCAGATCGGAGGACGAGGACAGAATCTCAGAATTTGGAGTGCCAGTAATGAAAAGCTACACCTGCTGCCTCTCAAACTGGAATTGATTGGATACAAATTTAGTACCCAAGAGTCATCCTGTGCTTGTTTCTCAGCCTTTCTGTGTCTATAGATTAAGGACCTATTTCCTCTGAGCCGGCAAGATGTTGTGAATTTCTAGAGATAAGCAGTGACCTGGTAGAGAGGAAGTGCTATGAGCTTGAAAAATAAGCAAATTAGGTAGGATGATAACCCTTGGCCACTCTGACTATTAATATTCATTTGGTGTAACACAACCCCTTTCCACGCTAACAGAAGCATAAGGGGAATTTATCTACTCACATAACTGAAAAGCTCAAGGACTGCAGGCATGGCTTTATCAGAGGCTGAATTAACATTACCAAGATCTAATTTCTCTCTCTTTAAATTGCATGTTGACTTCATCTTTTTTCAATAACTTCTTGCATCATAGTCTAAAGTGAGCTGTAGTGTCCTCAGAACTTGGCATCTTCCTGCTTTCAAATTCCTTATGAAAAGAATAAGAATTTCCTTCCATGAGGCGCAGTAAAAAGTTCACGATGCCTCCCTGACTGTTTAGGTTCCAGGCTGCTGCACAGATCTCAGGTGGACCTTGTTCATTTCTCTTCCTTCATAGTGAGAGGAAGAACAAGAAGATCAAGATCACCCAAAACCATGGAGTAAAATGAGGGGGCGCTGACAACCCAGAGTTTATTCAAGTTATACTTGTAAATAGGAGCACTCCCAGCTCATGGCAAAGACTTCAGATCCAAACAGATTTTAAAGAATATTTAAAATGTGCCTTGCAAGGCAGCCACTTAAAATTCCTGGTACAGAGAGCACCATCTCCTCTTCCTGGAAGCCTTGTTCGTGGTAAGGGAATGACCACTCACCTCGCTTAAATTCCTGCTCTTCATGACACGATCCACTCATGCCCCCACCTGCTCCCCTCACCTCCATCTCTACTCTTAGGCACGTCCTGGTGAAGATAACAGACTTCATCCACCTGACAGTAATAGCTTTACTTCTTTTCCTTTAGTACCATATAAGGCAAGATCCTGTGTACAAAACCCTGCTTTAATCTGCATGGTAACTCTTGGAGGTCACCTCTGCTGTTTATGCCAGGAGGGAAATAAGGATCCAAAAGATGATGACACTTGGGCCAGATCTTACAACTACAAAGTGGAAGAAAAGGGATCTGCCATATGACTCCTGAGCCAGGTTTCTTAACTGTACAATGTTCAGTTCAGGTCCTCCTCTGCCATAGGCATCCAATCCACATAGCAAGATATCCACTTGCTCCCTTGGTCTTAGCTCCAAGGTTTCCTTGGCTAGCCTCCCTGGCCACCTGTCCTCGCAACTATAAATACACAGTAAGGTGCAGATCCTTGTTGAGATCCCAATGACTCCTTTCATATAATTCCTCCTTTCATACAATTCCTCCTTTCATACCATTCAAGATTGCTTCAAGGGCCTATGTTTTCTTTTTGTTTTTTTCATTAGGTTTATTGGTACATTTTAGGTACACAATATAGTTTCCTTCATCATTGGGATCTTGTACCTCTACATAATCCATCTTGGTTCTTATTTTTTCCTCTTCCCCTGCCCTCCCTTCACCCCCTGCCCCCTTCCCTATTTACAAAGACTTTGTTTCCATCTTTTTCCTTTTCTCCTATTTTTTCTTTTCCCTTTTCGATCCCCTTCCCCTCCCACTTCCCCTACTCCTTTAGACCTTTTCTTCCTGTTTCACAATATCAATTATACATTTTGATCCTTATTTACATTTTTAGTTTTTCACACCAGAGAAACTATTTGGTATTTACACATGTGTGTCCTATTTATTTCACTTAAGAGGATGGCCTCAATGTGCATCCATTTAGCTATAAATGTCTTTAGTTTCTCATTCTTTATGGCTGAGTACTACTCCATTTTATAGAAAAACCACATCTTCTTTATCCAATCTCCAGTTGATGGGCATTTGGGCTGTTTCCAAGTTTTAGCTATTACAAACTGTGCTGCTATGAACATGGGTGCACATATATCACTGTGGTATGATTCTTTTAATTATTTTGGGAAGATAGCCAGCAGGGGAATAGCTGGGTCAAATGGGACTTCTAATTCTAGTTGTTTGAGACATCTCCGTATTGCTTTCCACAGTGGTTGCACCAGTCTACACTCCCACCAACAATGAAGAAGGGTTCCTTTCTTCCCACAGCCCTGCCCACATTTGTTATTGGTTGATTTCTTGATAGCAGCCATGCTTACTGGGGTGAGGTGGAATCTCAGTGTTGTTTTCATCTGCATCTCTCAAATGACCAGTGATGTTGAACATTTTTTTCATTTGTTTATTTGCTGTTTTTACTTCTTTATCTGAGAAATGTCTGCTCATTTCAGATGCCCATTTTTGAATTGGGTCTTTATATTTGTGGGTCTGATTTTTTTTGAGTTCTTTATATATTCTAGATAGTAGACCTTTGTCTGAGGAACAGCTGGTAAAAATTTTTTCCCACATTGTAGGTTGTCTCTTAGCTCTGTTGGTGGTTTCTCTTACAGTGCAGAAGCTTTTTAATAAGATGAGATCTCAACTGTTGATTCTTCCTGCTAGTTCCCGTGCTACTGAGGATTTGTTCATAAAGATTTTTCCTACGCCAATGTCTTCAAGAGTTCCACCTAACTTATCTTCCAGCAAGTTTAGTGTTTCTGATTTACTATTTAGATCTTCAATGCACTTCAATTTTAGTTTTGTGCATGGTGAAAGATAGGAGTCCAGTTTTAATCTTTGGCAAGTTGAAATCCAGTTCTTCCAACACCATTTATTAAAGAGGCTATCTTTCCTCCAGTGAGGATGGTTGGCTCCTTTGTCAAAGATGAGGTAGCTGAGCATGTCTGGAGTTGTTTCTGTATCTTCTAGTGTATTCCACTGGTCCTGAGGTCTGTTTCTTTGCCAGCATCATGCTGTTTTCATCACAGTAGCTTTGTAGTATAGTTTCAAGTTGGGGATTGTGATACCCCCTGCCATGTCTGTTGCCTAGAATTGCTTCTGCTATTCTAGGTCTCTTCTGGTTCCAAATGAATTTTTGGATTGTTTTCTCTAGATCTGTGAAATATACTGTTGGGATTTCAATTGGGATTGCACTGAATCTGTATAGCAACTTTGGAAGTATGGCCATTTTCACTATATTGGTTCTTCCTACCAAGGAACAAGGGATGTCTTTCCATTTTCTTATATTCTCTTCAATCTCTTTTTTCAGAGTGTTGTAGTTCTCAATGTAGAGGTCTTTTGCTTCCTTCATTAGATTGATTCCTAGATATTTCATTTTTTGGATGCTATTCTGAAAGGGATTGTTTCCCTAATTTCTCTCTCAGTGAGACTGTTATTTGTGTACAAGAATGCTATTAATTTTTGAGTGTTTACCTTGTATCTGGCTACTCTACTCTATCTGTCAATTAAGTCTAGAAGTCTTTTGGCGGAGTTTTTTGGGTCTCCAATGTAGAGTATCATATCATCAACAAATAATGACAGTTTAACTTCTTCCTTTCCTATCTTTATTTCTTTTCTTTCTCTTGTCTAATTACTGTGGCTAATGTTTCCAAAACTATATTGAACAGGAGTGGTGATAGTGGACATCCTTGTCTTTTTCCTGATTTTAGTGTGAAGGTTTTCAGTTTGTTTTTCATAGATAGCCTTTATCAAGTTGAGACAAAGACCCTCTATTCCAACTTTCTATAGAGTTTTTATCATGAATGTGTGTTGAATTTTATCGAATGCTTTTTCTGCATCTATTGAGATGATTATATGGTTTTTGTCCTTGACTCTGTTAATATAGTATATTACATTTACTGATTTACATATGTTGAACCATCCTTACATCCCTGGGATAAATCCAACTTGGTCAGGGTGTATGATCTTCTTGATGACCTTCTGTATTGTTTGCCAGTATCTTATTGAGGATTTTTGCATCTATGTTCATTAAGGAGATTAACCTGTAGTTCTCTTTTTTGGTTGGGTCTTTCCCTGGTTTTGGAATCAAAGTAACACTTGCTTCTAGGAATGCATTTGGAAGTATTGCTTCCCTTTCAATTTCATTGAAAACTTTAAAGAGTAATGGCATTAGTTCTTCTTTAAATGTCTTGTAGAATTCACCAGTGAAGCCATCAGGACCTGGGCTTTATTTTGTTGGTAAATTTTTAATTACGTTTTCAATTTCACTGATTGTAATTAGGGTGTTTGGAATTTTTATATCTTCTTCATTCAACTTCTGACTATGTTTTCTGCTTGAAGATTGCCATCTACTTTGCCCCAGGGGTCCTGCACATTGTCTACGTTCTTCATTTCTCTGCCTACTTATTGGGAAGCCTGTTTAGCAGTATTTTACTCACCTGCTTATCTTGTCTGCCAATAAGAAGCTGCCTCCCACAAGATGGGTGAACCAAATATTTATAGAAAAAGAGATAGCAGTGTACGAAATGGTTCAATGAGAATGAGAGGAATGCCAATTATGATGACACTGAGATAACTATTCATCATTGACTAGATTGACAAATATCAAAAGATGGACAATGTATCCTGTTGGAGAAGCTAAAGGAAAACAGACTTTTCTTTCATCCATTCCAATGGGAATGCAAAACTGTACAATCTTTATGGAAAGGAAATTGGTATTCCTTACCAAAAACATTTATGTATGCATCTATCCCTTGACTCAACAATTCCACTTGAAGGACCCTATTCCAAGTAGAAGTTTTCAAACACATGAACACACAAATATACAAATCTATTCACTGTGGCACTATTTGTAATAGGAAAGATTGGGAAATATCCAAATGTCAATTAATAGACCAATGGAATAAATAGCAGTATATCCATACTGTGGAGTAGTATACAATTATGGAAAAGGAATGTGGAATGGGGTCCATACTTGTTATTTGTGCATTCTGTGGTCATAAATTTGTCTATTAGTAAAATCAAAATTGACAGCACTTCCACAGTCATTTAGAGACCTGGACATGAACAGATTGGCAAAAAGTATGAGCTGCCTGATGTGCACATTCCCAGCTAAGTCAAAGAAGGTGACATTGCTTGCTTGTTTCATCTCGCAAACTGTAAATGTAAATGTCCTTTATGTGGTCTATGTAATGCCACATTTTTGGTATTTGGGGGATTTAACCATTTACAACAGCCCCCGGAATAGTATTAAAGTATTACCTCATGTTCCTAAGCTCACAAAGTCTACGATATGCCTTATAGAGGAAAAAAAAATGTTAAAAGAGACTTTCTCAAGCATGAATCATGGTGCCCAAATTCAACGTTACTGAATTAATTACACATTTTAAATGAGGTGTTTTTAAACAGAAAGACACACAAGACAAAGCGATACATGGACTTGTTGGTGGAAATATGACCAGAGGCTCATAGGAAACTAACCATGTATTTCTCCTGGATTTACTAATCCAGTGTTTCCAGGGACTTTGTAGAACATAACTACTGTGAATGATCAGAACTGTCTGTATTTCTATATATTGATAAAATGTGATCTCTAAGATGTACTGCTCATAAAAAAGCAAGGTATAGAATAATAGGTATAGCATTCTCTTTTTTATATAAGGGAGAAGATACGAAAAGATATGTATGTATATGTGTATGTATATATGGATATATATGTGTGTATGTAGCATATAAATGTATATGTGTTCACACACACACATACACACAATGGTTGAATAAACAAAAACAAAAAAATAATCACCCAATAGAAGTAGTAAGAAACACATGGAGGAAGAATGGAAATTAGACTTTTCTGAATGCAATCTTTCAATGATTTTACTTTTTGAGCATGTAGATATGCCACAAAATTATAAAATAAAATGTTTAAAAAGCAATACTTTCCAATCTAAAGCAAAATGAAATAAAGTAACTAAACTGTATCAAGTTGGTGGCTTAACACTGACAAATTATGTTAAACATACAACAATTTTGCTGCATGTCCCTACTGGGATCAGCCTAAGATCAAAAATAACTATAAAGATATTGCAAGTTGTTTCCAAAGATCATATTGGTAGTTGTAGTATTGATGGAATATTGAACACTCTGCAGTGTTCAGTTCAGTTTCTCCCTTCCCTGTAGCAATCCAACTCCACATGGTGAAGTATCTACTTGCTCCCTTAGTCTTGGATTTGAGGTTTTCCTGGCTAGGTTCCCCAGCCACACTTCCTCCCTCATGATTATAAGTACACTTTTTAGCTGGATGCAGAAGGGAGGATTCTTCTGAAAGTAGAAAGAAGGCCTACAGTTTAAACTGCCAAGTCAAAAGACCATGTGAACAATCAACAAAATTTGCTAAGAAGAGAAGTAGGCTTTACCTTGTCGTTGCTCAGTATGTGCTAACTTAGCCAAATATCTCAGCATTGTAAATCATGGATTTCCAAAGCAGGGTGAGATTGGTAGTAATTGATTCATGGGCCATGAAGGACTAGTCAGGGGCTATGCATCTATTTATCACAAAGCTTCTGATGACTTTTCAGAGAAGCTCTTTAACTTCTGCAGCATCTAATTCAATTAAAGCACTGTGGATTTTACTGAGCAGACACTGTAGTGGAGGAGCCAGAGTTCATCAGTTTGACTCCACACTTCCTTTTCAATCTTAAGAACGAGAAAGAGGTCAAGGACTGTGAGTCCTGATAAAGCGCTGCAGCATGAGAGGACTCTGTAGGAACCTTGGCTGTCCACGGTCACTTGGAAATGCTCTACAATCCCAAATCTGAGGAGGCTTGGCTCAAAATTGATTGCGATTGTGAAAGAAAAAAAGAGTCAAATGTTAAAGATGATTTAAAGCTGGTTTGGGTAAGTCATAAAGTAGTCTACAGTATAATAGTATTTCTCTTTCTACTTCATACTCTCCCTCAAAAGCTGTCCTTAAATCAGTGGTAAATTTTAGAATCAATAAGATACTACCGTAAATGTCAAGTAAATATTGGTTTACAGATGTGGCCTTGGAGTGGGATCATCCAGGTCCAGCTGGCTCTTCCTCTCCTTTGCCTGTCTTGACCTCACTCTTGCTTGAACTTCCTGTTCCCTGGGGAATACACAATCTCAGGTCTAATCTGTGCCCAAGCTTGACCATAGGGACCAGAAGACTTCAAGTCTTCTGTCTCTCGCAGCAATAGTGTGATGAAGCATGCTGTTCTGTGAAGTGAGAGAGGACTCTGAGAGCACAGGGCAGGAAGGGAAACCTGCAGGCCTGGGTTGGCTTCTTTCCTTGGCTTTGAGCCAGTGCCCAAAAACATCATGATGCTTGGAGAATTTGTCCTTCCTTCCTATTGAGCCTATTGTGGCTTTGACTGCAGACAGCACAGACAAATGGGAGCTGGAGATGGGCCAAGTCTGAGCTGTGCCGTCGGCTTCATCCGTCACCTGTAACATATTCAAGGGCCAGGTGCCCAGCATTCTCAAGCACACTCAGCTTCTCCTTCCCAACGGTGCGCCTTCCTTTTTCTAGGTTCAGGATGCTGTTTTATTAATTCTTATGTTCCAGTTTTGGGTTGCTGATTGTGTTACAGGAACTACAAATACATGATCTCATTTAATTCTCACAAGTGTTCTATCCTTGTTGATATTATCTCCCGTCCCTCCTGCTATCTTTCAGATGCTGTAATTGAACCTTGGAAATGGAGACAGGATTTGACTCCAGGCTCTATGGCAAAACTCACTTGAACTACCCAGCACTGGGTTCAGTTAATCAGATTCTCCTCCAAATATGCTTTTTTGAACAAAAGCTTTATTGAGGTATAATTCACATATCATATGATGGTGACACATACTTATAATCCCAGCTACTGGGGAGACTGAGACAGGAGGATTGCAAGCCTGAGCAGTGAAAGAAACCAGCCTGGGCAACTTATTGAGACTCTGCCTCAAAATAGAAAGGACTAGGGATGCAGCTCAGTGCTCTCTGGGTTCAATCTCACAGTACTACAAAAAGATAGATAGATAGATACATACATACATACATACATACATAGATACATAGATAGATACATAGATAGATAGATGAAATATGCAAGTCAATAGTTTTTACTATATTCAAAGAACTGCACAATCGTTTTCAATACCTAAATCCAGAATACTTTCTTCACCCCTAAAATAAATGCTATTCACATTAGCATTCATTTTTTATTTCCCCTACCCAAGCCCCTGGCAAATATAAATCTATTTTCTAACTCTACAGATTTTCCTATTCTGGATATTTCATGAAAATGGAATCATGAGTTGGTTTCTTTCACTTAGCATAATATTTTCAATGATGTAGCATGTATTGGTGTTTCATTCTTTTTTACAGCTGAATAATATTCTAGTGTATGGATATACCAGAGTTTAATTCATTCATCAATGAATGAATATCTGAGTTGTTTCTACTTTTTGGATGTTATGAGTAATATGCCATGAACATCCAAACACAAGTTTTTCATGTGGAAACCGTTTTCAATTTTTGTGGATATATACCTAGAAGTGGAGTTTGGGGGTTACACAGTAACTATGCTTAGCTTTTTTTTTCCTTACATTCTTTTATTGGTACATTTCAGGTATACAATGTGTTTACATTTATCATTGGGTGCTTGTACCTGTACTGTTTAACTTTTAAGGAACTGTCAAAGTTCTTTCCAATGTGGTTCTCACTCGCAGTGGCAGTGTATGAGGGTTCCAGCTTTCCCACATCCTTGCCAATGCTTGTCACTGTCCTTTAAACTATACTCATGCTTGCAGCTATGAAATGGTATCTTGGTGTAGTTTCGATTTGCATTTCCCTAGTGACTAATGATGTTGAGCATTTTTTATCATGTGCTTATTGGCACTTTATGCATCTTCTTTGGAGAAATGTCCATTCAAATAATTTGCCTATTTTAAAATTGTTGTCTTTTTATTGTTCAGTTGTAAGAGTTCTTTAAAAATTCTAGGTATACACTTTGATTAGTTATTTGCAAATATAGTCTTCCATTCTGTGAGATATCTTATTTTCTTGAGGGTGTCCTTTGAAATACAAAAGTCTTTAATTTTTAATGAAGTCCAATTTATTTATTATTTTATTTCTTATCCTTTGGTGTCAAATTGAAGAAATGCCACCAAATCAATGGTCATAAAGATGTCCTGCTATGTTTTTTTCTGAGGGTTTTGTCATTTAACTCTTAGATATAATCTACCATCTATTTTGGTAAATATTTCTAATATCTACATATGATGATATGTCATAACCATTTTCTTGCCTACAGTTATCCAGTTATGCAGTTATTCTGTATCTTCTGCATCTCTATATGAATGTTAGGATAATCCTAAATCATGTAAAATATACCTGATTTTATCTTCCAGCGGGTTAAATGTTTCTGTTTTACTATTTAGATCTTTGAACCATTTTGATTTGGGTTTATAGTGGTGAGAAACATGGGTCTAGATTCAATCATCTGAATGTGGATAGCCAATTTTCCCAGCACGATTTACTAAAGAGGCTGTCTTTATTCAACCTTTGATGAGATCAGATGCCTCAATGTGCCTAGGGCTGGTCTGGGCCTTCTGTTCTGTTCCACTGATCACCACGTCTGTTTTTGTACTGGTACGATGCTGTTTTTATCATGGTAGCTGAGGAATATAACTTGAAATCTGGGATTGTGATGCCTCCTGGTTTGCTCTTATTATCCAGGATTGCTTTTGCTATTCTGGGTCTCTTCTTCTTCCATATCAATTTTAAGATTTTTTTTTCCTCCAGTTCTGTGAGGAATATCGTTGGTATTTTGATTAAATCTGTATATCAGTCATTATGTATTCCAAACATGTGCTAATAAAAAAAGGCACCTGAGATTTTTATGAAGCCTGCACTAAATCTCTAGATCAATGTGGAAAATATTGCCATTTAAAAAATATTCGCACTCCCAACCTATAAACAGGAGATATATTTCCCATCTAGTGCTCCTTTATTTCAATGATGTTTTGTAATCTTCAGCATGTAAGTCTCATACTTCCTTCATTAAATTTATTCGTTTTATTGTTGATGTTTTGCAAATGAAATTTTAATTTCCTTTTAGCTTGTTAATTGCTAGTGTACAGAACTAAAATTGATTTTGTACATTGTTTTCATATCCTGAAACAATGTTAAAATCATTTATTACCTTTGATAGATTTTTGTGTGTAATTTCTAACTACATATACCAAACACTCCTGAGTGAAGGCCTGCATCTCTGAATGGTCCATTAAAGCCAAGCTTCATGGTATTTTTGAGCACACCTCTGTCTTACCCCCATTAGCTAAAGTGGGCTTTTGGGCTTTGTTGACGTTTTATTGATTTTCACCTGTTAGTGTCCAATGCCTTTCTTCTAGAAATAGTAACCTGGCTTTCCCCCCAGGAATACCTTCTCGTCCCATTCACAGTCCATAGTCCTCAGGGAACACAGCTCCAGAGATGGGGTGATGATACCAACCTGGCCTACAACTGGTTCAGCCTGGGCACGTGTCATGTTTGGAACCAATGAGGTGTAATCTCAGGACTTTCCAAAGGCACGACAAGGTCATCATCTTTCTATTCTGGGGACTGAGAGTCAGTGCAGAGGAAAGCAGAGAAAAGAGATGGAGAGAATCTGATTGTATCACTTCAACTCAGAATCATTGTGCTGGAAGCTCCTTCTAGCTCTGGACTGTTCACCTGTGTGATCCAGGAGATTCTCCTCATGCATAAGCCAGTTATCTGCCTACCGCTCTGATGTTATCTCAGACCATGTGCAAGAGACCACAGGTTTTTTTCTTCTCAGCTCTGAAATGTCTTATCTTAAATAAATAGTCTAGTGATCAAGGTAAAGCAAACATTTTTAAAAATACTACCATGGTTTAATTCTCTGTTCTGAGAAGGATGCTCAAAATCAAGAAAACTGATTTTCACTAGGGACACCTATTTGAATTATCTAGCTCTGCATTTGAAAATGCACTTTGCTTAAACTCTATGTGCAGCCCCTCGGTGGCTAATTTAATCTCTAGCAGCCCAGGCTTGCTTCTCTCATGGCAGTTTTTGCTAATGGTGACTTTGCTGTCAGAGGGTCTGGGGCCATGCACACTTATCTCCTTAGTATTTTTTAACTAATCCCTTAGATAGAAGAAGCCAGCTTGTGTTTATCAGGAGGTTATTTTGGAGGAAGTTTTGCATAATATCTAATAGTATTAAGCCAGAAAAAAAAATCCTTAAATAACTACCTCCACAAGGGAGGCTGTTTATTTTCACTTCTTTCTACAGCTCATGAACTCCAAGAATTCCAGAGACAGAAAGCTACCCACAGCTTATAATTTAACATTTACAAAGAACTGCAGAACTTTTCAACTCCAAGTACTAAAAACATCCCTTTGGGTTGATTCTGAGTTGATAGAGAATAGGAAATTACTCCAGAAAAGAAGGTCCTTTTATCTCCCAGCTGTTGATTTTTTTAGAGAGAGGGGATTAAGGAGGTCAGAGCATAGTCCTTCTCTCAGTAAATAGGGTTGATTTATTGCTTGGCACCTTTAAAATTTTTCCTCCATAAATGAATACAATAGTGGTTTTTTTCCATTAACTTTATTGGTACATTTTAGGTATACAGTACAGTTACATTTTTCATTGGGTACAATAGTGTTTAAGAGCTTAGATTTGAATCCCTTAAGGATGAATGAAAACTTTGCCCCAATCATTCAGTAGAATGTGCCCATGAGAAAATTATTGAACTACTCTGAGTCTTAGGATCTTCTTCCATGACTTGGAGGTAATAATAAAATTTACCACATGAAATTGTTTTTCATGGGATAAAACATAAAAGACACTTAATTATTGATGCCATAAACATGCCTTAAATATTATGATGTTATTTCTCTTTCTCCTTCTTCTCAATGAGATCGGTGACTATCAAACACTGCCATCTCCCTCTAAGAAGGCATGTTTACGGTTCTTCCTTAGAACCAAGCTGGCCAGCATGAGCAACCTTGCTAGACTAGAGCCAGACTGAACAAAGCTGACATTATTTGCTCCCAGTGCCTTAAGGGAACGTGTGTTTCAATACATCACAGCAGCACAGCCCCCTGAATATCACAGATTTCAGCTCTAGAAGCAAGTACTGGTTTTTTGTACGTAGATTTTAAAAAGATATTGGTTCTTATTTTTTCCTCCTATTTCCCTTAACTTATTCCTGAGTTTTACTAGTGTTGAAGCAAGCCACCATTCAGCTTTTCAGGTCTGTCTGTTTTTCTCCCACCAGATCTACTTAAAACTCTCTCTTCTGAAATTTGTCCAGAAATGACCAAAAAAAAAAAAATCCTATGTTCATTCCACTGAGCATTCATCCAGAACGATGACTCTGGAGCCAAAGGCATTTCTACCCCTCCCAGCGGAGTGGGTGATGTGGACATCAGCATCCCTCTGACAGGTGCTGATGAGCCTGCTCTTGGGGATCAGAGCACTGAAGGGTGAGCACAGCAATGGCGAGGGGGAGTCTCGGAAGGAACTCCTTGTGCCTATGTATTCTGAAGACTGAGGTGACTGCCAGGTGGTTCAAAAAATGGGGTCTAAGAAAAATGAACACTGTCACCTAAAAGAGGAAAGCATCCAACAAAGGCAACTCTGGGAAGAAAGAACAGCCAACGTCACCCTCTTTCCTGCTCTTCCAGTCGTGGCACTGGGCTGTCCCATTACTGTAGCCAAGGAAAAATGCCTGCTTTATGGGTTTTTCCTGCTGGAGGTGCCGATTATCACAGCAATCTGTTAGCGACAGATCAGGTGCACATCAAAGCAATGTAATCCCACTGGAAAAGTTAGCCTGAAGCAAGGATTTGACTGGAAAGGCCACCACATACAGGTTTGTTTTTCTGACCTGGGTACAATGGCTACAATTAGTGACCAAGCTGCACAGCAGGCTTTGGTGGGATTTTTCTCAAAGTATGCACTAATGGGATTCAGCCTGCTTAAAAGTAGACACTTTTGCAATCTCTGAGCTAAGAGAAGAAAGCTTATCAATCAAATCACAGCTTCCTTGAAGGGAGAAAAATTCCTTCTCCTCTCTTATTTATCTGTTTATCTACAATGTTTATCCAAGACCTACTGTGCTCAAAGGGCTGAAAATATGCAGAGCAAGAAAGAAGGAAGATAGCCTCTATAGAGTTGCTGCAGGAGACCAAACACAGCATTACACAATTAGATATGCAGTGATAATCATGGCAAATGCTTCCAAGGAGAACCGTGGAGCACTGTGCATAGCAACATCAGGGAACTTGCCCCTGCCTGGATGATCAGAGAAGGTTTCCTTGAGGAAGTATCATCTCAACTGAACACTAACAGAGAAGAAACAGCTAACAAATTGAGTGGGAAATGGAAATGTGTCACAGCAGAGAATGTGGTCTTTTGCAAGGTTCTAAGTCAGGAGTGAAATGAAGGCTAGTGTGGTCAGAGCAAGGAAAGTGAAGGAAAGGCACACGGAAGCTCTTAAAAAGTCTCAGAGGCCTTCGCCCTTGCCTGGAACATGTCTGCAATGCTGGAACATGCACGCAAGTCCATGGTCATCACTTGGCTCTACCCTGAGAGCAATGAGGAGCCACTGAAGGATTCTAGGCAAGGAGTGTGATGTAGTTTAGCAGTTGAGAGAGATCACGCTGGCATCCGTGAGAAGAAAGAGACGGACAGAGCCAGAAGGGATGCAGGTTCAATAGGTATTTAGGAAAAAAGAGGGTACACAGGAGGAAAAGCCAACAATAATTGGGAATCTACTGGATATAGAGCAGAAAGATCATATCAGTTGATAGGATATAGTACTGTATAATATACAGCTCAGAGGAAAATGTCACTGCAGAAAAACATCTTTGACACTGAGGAAATTTTCAATCATTGTTTCACAACTACCTTCTCTGAGCTTCCTTTGGTGAGACACATGACAAGAACCATTGTGATAAATACTGGAATGTGATATTGTCATTAGACAAAATTGTAGTCATGCTGGAAAAATAAATCTGAGGGTATGTGGTCTGTTTAAAGCCAGAGCTGGAAGGCAGGGCTCTGGCGTCTCCCACAATGGACTCAGAGCCTGAGGGCCACCTGCACTGAGACTGCACAGAAATGTTCTAAGGGTGAGTATCACAAAGAAGCAAAGTGATGAACTTGTGAAGTTTGCTGTGTGTGCGCGTGTGTGTGTGACAGTTCCAACACTCACTTTGTCCCTTACAGAACTTAGGTGGCTCTGGCTCTGACAACATTACTTTTCCAGGGTTCACCTTCCTTAGCTGAGAAACTGAACCAGAAAGGGCAATATGTATATAAGACTCACAGGGTTCAGCTCAGTAAATACTAGCTCCCCTTCTATCTCTGGCAGCAATTAGGAAGATCTAGCTAACAACTGTATTGTAATAAAATGGTAGTACAGGTAATAGCGAGCAGTGGCTGAGCACCTACAATGTGCTAACAACTATTCACAGCATTTCTATTCATTTATTCATTTATTCCTAATTTTTAAAAAAACCCTCTGGGCCCGGGGATTTAGCTCAGTGGTTTCGCCGCCCACAGTGCAAGCCCAAGGACCCAAATTCGATCCCCGCTACCAAAAAAAATAAAAAAATAAAATAAAAACCCTCTGAAATAGGCACCATCCTTATACTCATTTGACATATAGGAAAACTGAGGCTCACAGACCAGGCCTACCCAAGTGAGTGGAAGAAGAAAGAGTCAAAATCCTGTAGCCTGAGAGGGGATGAAAGAAACCACATCTCCATGCAACTTATGAGGCCACCACATGCGAAGCAGAAGTTGGGATTTATGTTAATCACCTTTGGTGAGTCAATATTCTCAATAAATTCAGATAGCAAAACCCCAGGCAACACTGCATAGCAGTGCAATCCTTGAAAAATTCAACACTGTTCCGAGCCAATGACAAATGAAACCCGCTGGATGTCTATTTCACAGCTTTCCCTACGTTCTCCCTCCCCTTGCTACCTTAGGAAAAAAGAAACAACAGCTCTAATTTATATGCCAACTTATCAAACCCTGGCGTCCTGGGTACTTTGCTGGGTTCTGGGGACAAGTGCATTGGTTCAACAGCACAAGATTTCACGCTGAGCTTCTGATAGAAAGTAAACACCACAATGTGGCCTTGGGCTTGGATTTGCAGGGGAGGACTCTGACAGGGATCTGAGGAGAACCCAGATTGGGAAAGGCTTAAGGTCTGAACCAGCCTCCTCTTTCACTCTGCTCGAGAAGGGACAAAGAAATGTGGGAAATTTTAAAGGTCTGTGCAAACCAACTATAAAAAGCAGGCTACATTACTAACAACCACTACAAGGGTAACACAGGAATGACCAAGCTTCTCGCAGCATTTCTGGGTCCAGAGGCCACTAAATACTGATACGCGATGGAGCTGAATGCTAATGGCTTAAACATCCCCAGCAAACTCCATGAGAGCAAGAGTTCAGTCAGTCTGATTCGGCGCTGAATCACAGCACTTAGCGTGATGCTTCAAGAAATAACAATGATGACAATGATAATGAAGAGAAGAGGAGAAAAAAGAAGAGAAAGGGAACCGTGCACATATATCACATAATGACAATGGGCCTGTCATCATCTAAGCACCTTCCATGAATAGTCACTTAATTCTCACAACAGTTTTATGAGACAGAATGCCGTGCTTTGGATGTGCTTTGTCTTCCCAAAGGGTCATGTGTTGGAGGCTTAGACCTTGGTGTCGAGGAGGTGAGACTTCTAAGAGCTGGGGACCAGTGGAAGGGCAGACAACTGGCCCCTCCTCATTGTCTGGCTCCCTGACTCTGCATATGACCTCTCCCTTCCACATATGCTCCTGCCTTGTTGCTATCTGCCAGGAGATCCTCACCAGTGCTGAACCAATGAGAGCACCATGGCCTTAAAGCTCTATAGCTGTGAGCTAAATAAACCTCTTTATAAAGTACACAGCCACAGGAATTTCACTGTAGTAACAGAAGCAGACTGATGCAGAGGAATTTTATTGCAGTAAGTCCCTGACTTATGAGCATTTGAGTTTGGCCTTTCACAGATATGAACAGACCTCACGTTACAAACATTCATAGATGTGAACAAGTTGCGGAAGTAGCTCACATGTCTGCCGGACATTGTCCCAGTTGTGCTGCTGTGTGCTCACTGTACAGTGGGACAGTGTGCAGTAGTACAGTGCTCAGTCAGAGCCCAGGATGTCCGGAAGCAGGAGGAAAAGCAGTGGTGATGTGGAGGGGACTGCTAGGAAGCACAAAGCAATATATATTGTATATTTGTGTCAAAAGTCTGTAAGACTCACTTTGTCAGACTTACGAATGAATCTGACTTATGAATGTTCTCCTGAAATAAAACTGGTTCATAAGTCAGGGACTTTACTGTACTGTGTTGTACAAATGAGGAAACTGTAATAACAGACTGACTCAGCTATGAGGTAGTAAAGACAAGATTCAAATTCAGGCCCTGACTTCAGTGTTTCTAATGAGTATACCATGATGCCTGTCTTAGAAAGGAGATCAGTTAATGCTTGTGGAATAAATGTTCCAGAAACTTTCACAGTGGTGGGGAATATAGTTGGTGAATAGAGTGTCTTCTTAAGAGGGTATACCAGAATTCCATAAGGAGTTTATTTAAACTACCTATCCCTCTCCTAGGCACTTTCTGTCTCAACTCTTGGATGAAAATCCTTGGTGTTGTCAGTTAATTTTAGGGGATGCAAGTATGTTTTCTTCTTCCTGCACCCTAGAAGGAAAAGAAAAAATCCTTGGGAATTGTTCTAGACAAGTGGTCTTCAAACTTGCCTGCAAGTTTTGACTAAACCCAGGAGTTTATATAAGTACTGAGGCCCATGCCCCACCCTAGATGGATTAGAACTTCTGGGAGTGGGGCCTGGGCACTGGAGTTTCCTAAGAACCACCCAGATGATTCCAATTAAAGATTCAGAAGCACCATTCCACTTTCCTCATCCAAAAGCACCCAAGGGCAGGGCATGGTGGCACTCACCCCTAACCCCAGCTACTTGGGAGGCCAAAGCCAGATGGTCACAAGTTCAAGGGCAGCATGGGAAAATTAGTGAGATCTTGTCTCAAAATAAAAAATAAAAAGTGAATGGATTGGAGATGTAGCTCAGTGTAAGGCTGAGTTTAATCCCCAGAAACACCAAAAAACTTAAAAGTAACCAATGGATGTTCCAGACCCATCTCATTCCTCTTCCTTAGATATTAAGGAAGGTACAGATTACCATACAGATATTAATGGGGTCAGATATTTAAAAGTTTAATTTAACTAAGCCAGTATTTCATGAACACTTCCTGTTTGGAAAAGACAAAGCACAACTTTTATCTTTTAAGGTCCTAAAACTGCATAATAGGGTAATGTAACCATAGAGATGAGAATATAACATAGTTATAATATAGTACTGGTATGAGAAAATATCATAGAGATAGGAAGGAGGAGGACTGAGGGGAAGATAGGCCCTACTGAAAGTTGAAGTGACTCTGAATAGCAAAGGAAAATTCCATAGGGGTTCAGAGGAAATGGATGAGCAAGATCAGAGAAAGCAAAGATGGCATCTCTCCTTTATTTTTTTACTTTTTTGTTCTAAGGTAATTGGAGATTCACATGGAGTTGTAAGAAATAATACAGAAAAATCTCATATATCTTCACCCCAGTTTTTCCCTATGGTAACAACTTGCATAACTATAGTACATACCACATCTTTTTTTCTTTTTGATAGAAGGCTTTGACAATGAGCAACAGACTTCAGAAAAGGTCAAAAATTGAGGTATCCTATCAGATAATTTAATTATGAGCATAGATCAACATTTTATTTCAAACTTGTGATAAGTAAAAGACTTTGCTGACCTTGGAAGGGACATTTCATAGAAATAGAGGGAAGTGAGATAATCCTTGTTAGAGAGGATGCAGGTAAAATGAATGTCTGGTTAAGAGCTTCAGATCCTTGACTGACAGGCAGCTAAGTAGGTGGGTAGGGAGTTTCCCAGAAGAGGTCTTAATCTCATTAAAGTTTAATGTAAAACTGCTTAAGCATTTTATCACAAATCTTAATTTCCTTCCTAGTAGGAGGTTGTGAATTATGTCATGAAAAAACTTCTGCCTCGAACCAGGTTTGGGACAATTTTTCTTTGTCATAATCCAGAGAAATAACTGAAGCATGGAGGACCAACCTTGAGTTTTGGGAAGAGCGAACACAATGCAAAGACCTAAGGTCCTAAAGAAAAAGACTCAGGAAGAAACACACAAGTGGGAGACCAGCAACATGGAAACTTCAGCTTCTGGTATGGCACTAATGACTTGATATCTGTTATCTATTATTTCCAAATCAGACTGTAATTCTTCATGTAAGTCCCTAGGACAGAGTTATTTGTCTATTTTTTAAGCACTGACTATTTTGGCTTAAACATTATTAAGCCCATAGTTAAAGCAAAATAAATACTAACTGAATGAATTTCTAAATACTCATATAACCAGAAACACTGCCTTCCCTAAATTTCAAACATGTTAGGGGTGGAATGGCTACATCATGACTACATTTCCTGAATTGATACTTGAAGATCACACGTAATAGTATGTTGATATATACCTGTGCTACAACTATAAAAATAATTGCAGCCTCATCTTAGACAAAAACTTCTTCCCAGACACATTGCTAGGGATCAGGAATCACTCAAGAAAGGCTTCACTATAATTATGATGATAGAGAACAGATTCATAGCTGCTGGGGATTGGAGGATGAGGATGTGATTTAAAATGGGATGGCAAGATGGGAATTTTTGGACAGGGTGCTCTGCACTCTGATTTTGGTGGTACAAATAGCGTATAAATCTATACATCTATTGAAACTCACGGAACTGTACACTATAAGCACATTACTTAAAAACAACTTTTTCTACTGAAAGTCTTTTGAATAGGTATCTGGTGTATTTAGCATGGGAGTGTTTCTGCCAGCCATTTACCACTGCTGCCTTCTCTAGGACCAGCCCCCACTTCCACCCCTGGTTAGTTCCCCAGGAATGATCCTAATCCTGTGATACTCCAACCCTACTCCTATCCTTCTGGGTCATTGAGAATGGGCAGAAACCACATTGAGCCAATCAGAACTTTCTCTTAGATACCTGAAATGGAGACTTTAGCTGCAAGGAAATCTCCAAGAGCAGCTAGAATGGTAACAACATAACATACAGTTGGGAGCCAGCCATATTCCATTACATAGACATAGAAGTTGTGAGAACTGGTTGTAGAAATAGAGAGAGAAGGATAAAAACCCACCAAACTAGTGGGGATAAGGGATAGGGAGGGAGGAGAAGGGAGAAGAAGGGAGGCAAAGAGAGAGAGAGGGAGAGGGAGAGGGAGAGAGAGAGAGAGAAGGAGGGAGTAGAGAAGAAGAGGGAGAGAGAGAATGAGAATAAATATCAAACATGTTGACTGATACAATAAGTTTCTTGTTCTTAATTGTTCTTCTCAAGGTCTATTGCTTTCTTACCCTTTCTTACCCTTGTATTATAAGACTCTTAGAATACAGAGTCTGCCCCAACAAATGCATATACACTTTAGGAAAAGAAAGACCTGTATAAATTTTTAATGCTAAATTTATTGAGACATCGAGAGATTAATACAAGTTACCTCTGGCCTCTACAGTTAGAAGAGCTGCTCAAAGTGGTGGCCATTGGCTTTCATACCTTTATTAGTATGGAAAGCTCCTGCTGGGTAACCCTGGTCACTGAGATTGCTGTGCATGCATTTTCAGTTTCTTCTCTAAGGGCTGGCAGTGTAGTGGGTTTTCTGCGATATATGGCATCCTCTAGGGTCTCCCATACGAGAGCAACATCATCTGTTGAAAAAACGTCAGACTACTTTTCTTTGCTGAAGTGTGTATGCATTTTTGATGGACTCTGTATATCCTTGTTTCTGTTTATTCAGGCTCAGTTATTCTGTTTCTCAAAGCATGGACTCTGACGAAACTATGCACCTTAAACCCTAGTTCCATCATCATCTACGAGTGAAAAGGTGGGCCACACAAGCCCTCGATATCTCAGTTTCCCCATCTTTAAAACAAGGGTAACAGCACCTGCCAAAAGGCTGTTAGGGTTAAAGGAGTCCGTGTAACATTTATAAAATGATGCTTGATGCAAAGCAAGAACCCAAACACTGTTGCTGTTGTGATTACTAACACAGCTTTATCAGAATCTATGTGAATCCCCAATCTGATTTCAGAGCAGGCAATAACTACAACTGTCAGTGTTTCCTGAGCTAAGAGAACAAAATATGGGAAAATATCTGATCCATTATGCAAACCCCAAGACTTCCCCCAAACATTAGAAAAAAAATCTCTTGAAATTATTCAAATATAACACAAAATTATGAACATCAGAAGTTTTATTTCATTTCCTTAAATCCTGGTAAGATTTCCTATGAAATTATATTAAAAAGCCAAAAAAATTCAAAACCTTTCAGAATCAAGTTTATTAGTCTTATTCTCTCTTAGGCATGAATGAATACAGCAGAGAGTTGTGGATGACATCTTACATCTACACCGTAATTTAGTTTACAAAATACTTTGCTGGATTCTATTTCATTTTGAAATTTATGACAGCCATTCGAGGCATGTGTTACCACTGCAATTTTACAGATGAAGAGACTGAGGCTCAGTCTCACCTGGCTACTTAGTGCTCATAGCCGGGACCAACATCTTCTATTCCTCAAAATTAATGTCTGTCACCGTATTTGTGCCTGCAATATGAGCAGATCCACACCTGGGGCCCAGCCCTAATATCTTCCCATTTCTCAGATTTATCACCAACTCATTTATTCCAGGCCTGTACATGTGGTGCTCACAAAGTGCAATGAGCTTACCATGCCATCCTCATTTTGCAGGTCATGGAGTCCAGTGCTCAGTGACCCAAGTCCGAGGTTGTATATGGGTATGTGAACCAGTAAGTGTGTGAATCTAGGGAAACAAATTTAGTACTTACACCAATTATATGGCACTGCTTCTTCGGTTACTTTATTCTTAACCTTGGAATTTCAAATTCTCAGGCAGGTAGGGTGGCAGAGCTACAGGTTCCACATGGTCAGAAAACTGCTAGAGCCAAGACTGAAAAACCCTTGCTTTTCCAAGTGAATGTCCATGAATGAACACTAAGGTCAATTAATATTGTGCAAATGTTACATGAGAATGACATACATATCTAACATAGAATAAGGTATAAGATAGAGTGGTAAGTATGGGAAGAAGGTAGACAAAACAAATGGAAAATGGAAAATCTCCTAGATACAGCCAATTTGCAACTGGGGTTTGTCTTGGGGAAATATCTGCAAGACAGAGAGAGGGAGTGAGGTTAGTGGTATGAGTGTGTACGCACAAATGTATGTGTGTATGTACACATAAACTATAAGGTTTCCATAGTAAAGAGCTTTGGGACCCAAGGATGTCATCCAGAGAGTCCGCCTATAGGAACAATAAGTTCCTCAAGTGAGAAGAGAAACTGGGTCATTGGTTTTTAGCAACAGTGAAATCCCAAATCATTGCTAATTTTATGCCAGAGTTTAAGGATTACACTAGTAGAGATTACACGGAACCTGTCTTCCAAGAGTGACCATGTGAGAATAACAACTACCAAGGCCAAAAACAACATTATTCTTCAGCCATCAGAAGAGGAATTTTTGTTTTCCTTTTTCCTTTTCTTTCCACAATAAGGGGAAGCAGGTCAGGCTCCTGAAGAATGTAAGCACCCTGTACTGCTTGAATTTGCCACAAGAAATGAGCTGAATAGGAATATGGAATAGGAAATGAGCTAGTCCCACATATGAGGTTTCAGAGATATTTAATTTAGATAACAAAAGGAATGTGAACCCTCTTCTACTTTTAACTAGGACAGTGGTTTATATCATACTAAATCTTCTGCCAATAGATTTCTACAAAATCTGGGTAAAAATGTTCTAAAATGCTGCTTACAGCCATTAAAGGACAATCAAAGCAGTCAGAATTTGGTGAAGTGAGACCATGAGGCGGTAATGAAGATATTGGGATGGACCCTCATATAAACCAGTGCTTCTCCCTTGAGGCATTTTCCAATCCATAATGCATGACATAGAAGACAGACTGAAAGTTGCAACCTAGAACTTCCAGCTGTCACTCCAAGCTGGTGAGACAAAAATGCAACTTTAGGACTACCACCAAAGTATGCAGAACCCAAAGGTCCAAGATCTTGGAGAGAAAAGAGAAATTCTAAGAATTAAATTTGTGATTCTACATACAATTTTCTGTGAAAGCATTTGCAAGTTTCAGAGGTGCAGAGAGAGAGAGAGAGACTGAAAATCAAGAAGAAAGCATGTGCTAAGAAGCAGAGACAAATTTTAGAGGTCCAAGGATGCAAAAGAGAATTGGCCTAGAGAGAAGAAAAACAGAATTTGAGTTAAAACTGCCAGTGAGTGCCACCTTTGGAGAAGGGGTTACACCTTAGGGGTAGGAACAACCTGGAAACAAGGGCCAGTTCTCACAAAATCTGAACCCAAGGTGATCTGCTCATACTCTCTTTCTCCCTGAAAGAAACTAAAGTAAATCCCCTGTAGAGGAAGATAATATTGTGCAGAGCCTCTACTATTTTTCATACAAAATGTTCAGCATTCTACAAAACACAAGAAAAAAGTTATCAAGCATCCTGGAATACAGAACACAAATGACTAAAACCCTGAGAAAGCAAAGACAATATAAAGTACCTGGAGATAATCCAGCTGAGTTATCATATGTGAACTTCAAAAGAATCATTATTACTTACAAAAACAAAGAAAAGGATGGAGAATGTATCATAGAATTAGAACCTTTAAGTAAAGAAAAATGGAAATTTTAAAATTGAGAAATACAGTAACTCAGATTTATTATTCATTAGTGATTTTAACATAATATAAGGCAGGACAAGGAAAATCAATGAAAGGTATGTAAGTAAAAGTACTCAGGTCGAGACATGGGAGATGGACTGAAAAACAGGTAAGAATGTGACCTATGGGACATTGAACCTATGCACATTTAACAATGGGGAATGAAAGTCTCCAAAAGAGAGGACAGAAGAGATAGAAAAGAAATATTTGGAGAGATACTGACTGGGAATTTTCCAAAACTGATGGAAGAACAAAGCACAGATTTCAAAAGCTCTACATTAAGAGGAAATGAATACAAAGTAAAATATCCAGGCACATCATTGCAAACCAAAAACAAAAGGATGAGTGCAAAGAGAAGCCACGGGAAAGAAAAGGTGTGTATCTTTCCAAGGAATATCAGTAAGACTGACAGCAGATTTCTCAATTGAAATGATAGAGACTGAACGGCAATGAAATGGCATTTTTACAATACTGACAAAATAACTGCCAACCTCAAGTTGTATACACAACACCAAAATGAAGGTAGAATACTTACATGTTTAGATAAACAAAAGCTAAAATATCTAATTACAGCAGATGGAAGGCTACAGGGGGTTCTTCAAATAGATGATATCCTAGAAGACAGATTGTGGAAGAAGCATGGGAAAACAAGAAGGAATAAAGAGTGCTGGACAGGAGAAATACATAAGTAAGTCTAAGTGAATATTGACTACTAAAATATTAGTGGTATATCTTAAAGTGTTTGCTGCATTTTTGAGAATTAAAACATTGCATTAATGGCATAAGAAATAGGAGAGGTTAAAAAGAAGTGAACTGTTATAAGATTTTAACTTTGAGAAATGGAAAAAGCAGACCTTAATAAATTAATGATGCATATTGTAATTTCTACTGAAATCACTGAGAAAAATAAGAATGTATACTAATAAGCTAAAAATTGGCAAGATGGTATAACAAAATATAATCCAAAGGAAAGCAAGCATAAATAAGAGTGTAATGATACATTTAAACATAAATATTTTAGTAATTAACATTAAATGTCAGTGGACAAAATAATCCAATTAACAGATATTTTTTAACCTGGATAAAAATAAACAAGTACATGCTGCTTATGAAACATAGAACTATAGACCTTTAATATAAAATGCTGAGAATAATATGATAAATAATATAGAAGGATATACCAAGCCAATGTAGCTATACTAATAGCAGACAAAAGACTTTACTGCAAGAAATATCATAAAGATCCATAGAAGAATATTTATAGACACATTTTCACAATAACCCCAAACTGAAACACACCCAATTATTCAGCAGTATATTAAAAATAAATGTGGTAGAGTCATACAACCCAACACTGCATAGAGATTAGGATGAGCACATTTCTAGGCACAAATTGCAGATGAATTTCAGAGATAAAATTTTGGACAACAGAAGTTAGAACTAAAAGGGCACAAGCAATATGGCTCCATTTTTTTTTAATCCAAAATGGAAAAAGCTAATGCATGGAGGTAAAATTCAAAATAATGGGGATCTTTGTAGGAAGTTATGACAGAGAAGGGACATGGAGTCCCCTGTGGGTCTGGTAATGATCAACACATAGACCTGGGGATACTGCATCCTGCTCTGAGCATCCATAAAGCGGTGGACTTAAAATTTGTACACTTTCGTGATTGTACGTTTTACTTCCATCAAATGCTTTAAAATAAACAAAATGTGATTCCATTTTCTACATCAAGCTAGTGAAAAGAAATATGATCCATTTCTAATAATTTTAATTATTAATTACAAACATTTAGCTAGCCCTGTCTACACACTCACATTACTCCAACTGTCTTAAATGTGTTAACTTAATACTTACAAGAATCCTATTGCTAGAGGGACAAGGTTTGTTCCCCGCCAAGGACCTGTGTGTTGGAAATTTAATCCCTAAAGTCACTTAATGGATTGGAGGTGGGACCTTTGGGAAGTGATTTGGTTATGGGGGCTCCGGCCTCATGAATGGATTAATGGACTAATGTATGCAGAGGGAGCAGCTATGGCATGCTTGCTCTGTCTTTCCCATGCAATGCTGTCTGCAATGCCAGCACCCAGCAGGAAGACCCTCACCAGGTGCTGCATGCTCTTGGACTTTGCAGGCTCCAATCCCATGAGATGCATAAACCTCTATTTCTTTTTACAGGAATGTGAAAGTGAGTATTTTAACAGCATCTCAGGTATTTTGTTATAGCAACCGAAAATGGACTAAGACGCCTATTAGATAATTCAATTACTACCCCCATTTTAAAGAACTGAATGTGTTCCTAAAGACATAATCAGTAAGAGGCTTGATCTCTCTCCCTCCTCCTTCCCTTGCCCCCTTCACTTCTCTTTCTCTCCCTCTTTACTCTCTGTTGCACATTAGAATTACTTGGGGAGATTTTTTAAAATTCCAGTGTCAAGGCTGCAGCCCAAACCAATTAAATCAGAATCTCTAGAGTAGAATGCAGGCTAAAGTATTTTTTAAAGAAAAGCAACTGCCTGTTTGATTATCATTTACAGGCATGGAAGTCAAAATTGTTAACCCTCATTTATTTAAACCCAGATGTATGTAATGAACTCTAGAATTAGTGTCTAGAATTAGGGTCATAGCAACTTCCGGTGACCAGCAACTTAGGATTTTCTTCCAGGTATCCAAGACTCCATCTTAATGGCACAGCCTCAACTATTTGGCATAGGGGCAGAGGCAAGGATGTGGAATTTCAGAGTTTCTTACCTTCCTTAATGAGAAAATACCTAGAGATAAGTAGTCACCTACTCTAAGAAATAAATGCCAAGGACGGAGGGTTGCAAGTAGACTTAACAATTTACCCAGGCTACTGTTGTGGTATGATGGCCATGTGTCTGACCTTTATAAGCTGGTACTTCAAAAACTAAGCCTCCTTGATAGTACCTAAAGTAGGCTTTCCTCTCGCCAGAGCGACTAAGTGACTAGATTATTCTAAGGCTCTAATATGCACATCAAGAGATTTGGAGTTACTCACAGGGCAATAGGAAAATTTTCTAGCATAATTTCTTTCTGCATTGCTGGGGATCAAACACAGGGCTTCACACACACTAGGCAAGTACTCTACCACTTAACTGTGTCCTCAGCCTTTAACATAAAAATATAATCATATGATGCTGGAAAGCATTCTGAGAAATAATTCTCTGGAAATTCCTATTATCCGAATCTCAGTATGGGAGAGAGAAAAGACCATAATGTTTGCACAAGCTTCATCAGCTAAGGCTGCTACAATCACTAATTCTAACTATAGAAAAAGAAATACATGCAGTTCTTTCAAATATATTCTTAAAGCTACCAAATGGATTTTGAGTAAAAGTTAAAGCAGAAAACTCTGCAAGATGTCTCCCTATGCCTTACTGAGTTATATTAGTGAGAAGGTGTAAAGGTGAAATGTTTCCTTAAAACATCCTTCCCGAGATTTGCTTAGTCGTAGCATCATGTCTATCTGCTTCCCAGTCTCCTTTCCTAATATGTAAAATGATATCCCATACCATCCTGACATCAGCTTCCCTTCCTCACCTACTCCTCTGAAATTCAAATGGAATTGGCAACACCATCTGTTATGAAGAAGCTCAGGACTGACCCCCATTTCTGGAGATCCTTGAAGCTATTGGTATAGGGTAGTCATAGTTGCTGGGTTGCTTCCAGACCAGACTCCCACAGTTCAGGAGAGACCACTGAGCCTGGATCAATTCACTCTCTGCCCATTTTTGCATTGATTCTCAGCCCTTTACCTAGGCTTTCTGAGCTGTAGACTTTTTACTAAAAGTTCGGCACAATAAACAAGTACACCATGGCACAGCCAAAAATCTATCAGTGAAGCACCTCACATCTACAAATTTCCATCAAGCTCTCTGCCTGACAACAGGATTTTTTGTGGACCACCTTGCATAACCCCATTTTCTCTCTTCTTCCCCTTCCTAGGTGTTTTTTAGTTAGTATTTTTGCTCCATGCAAGCTTTAACTCCCAAGTCACTTCTACTATCTTCTGTAGACCCTATTTTCACAATCTCTTTGTTTCACTATCCCCTTCCTCACCATGCCTTACCATCTGCCCACACTCAGAGCCCACGAAGTCTATACTAAGCCATTTCCCTAAACAATAGTAGTTTTCATCCTCAAAAAGTTTTGCTGCCAAATTTAAGTGGATTAATTTTTACCATGCTTCAGTCAAGTGATATGAGTTCCTTTTCCTTCTAAATTCAGGCAGTAGGTGGTACCTAATCCCAGCCAGGCACTGATCTACTTGGGATACAGTGGGTGAACATGACACATACCAAGATCCCTAGAAGGCGTTGAAGAGATGCTTGTTTGGAAAAATACAGTAAATCTTCTGTATGATGGATGAACAAAGGACAATATTTCCACATCTAAGACTTGGAACTCAGTTTACGCATAATAATGATTCTTTCTCTTCTTCTTAGGATACCCACCTAGGTCCTCTCCTTCCCTAAATAGGGCAAAGGTAGAGAAGCAATGCTCCTGACCAATTCCTACCAAATCTGCTTCATCACAATTACCAACACTCTCCATTTCCTCCAAAAACCATACTGATTGCTGCCCTCAGAAGGCAGAAGGCTCATGGATAACAGACAACTCTAATTCTTCTGCCAGATTAACCAGCCAACTACCAGTTCTAATTATATCAGAGAAGCAGCCTTTTACTGTATTTTTCCAAATAAAAAGTTTCTCCCCCAAGTGAGCTATAATGCAGGCTGCTGAAAAAAAGTAATTGTTTCCTTCCTATCACAGGCAGGTGACTGGATGCCTACAAATAACTTCACCTGGACTATAGAAAATTCACCTCCTCCTGTTGCAGAGTACAAACACAGTCACCATTTGCAGAAAGAAAAATTAAGTGGTTATCAGTTACATCAACTACCAATTCGTGAGTTGACAAAACCCTAAATACTCAATGGCTTAAAACAATAAGCTTTTATTAATGCTCATGGGCCTATGGGTGAGCAAAGAAGTTCTGAACTGGGTAAAGCTGAGATCATTTCATCTGGCAATTGCAGTCAGCTGACAAGGTTAGCTAGTCCTGGCTGGTCCAGGCCAGTCTTGGATGTCTTGTGTTTGGTTGGTTGTTGGCTGGAGCAAAGCCTTGCCAGTACTGTGATTGGTAGACTGTTGGCTGGAGCAAACCCTTACCTATATTGTGATTGGTAGGCTGTTGGCCAACCAGTATGAATTTCTACATGTGTCAAGCTAGCTCATGCCTGTTGGGCATTATTTCAAGAAAGTGTAAGCCACAAGGCCTGTTAAGGTCTAGTTTCAAAACGGACATGTTGTCGCTTGCACTACATTCTAATGGGCTCAGGAACTGACAAAGTGTTATGGACTAAACTGCACGCCCCACTCTAGACTCACATGTTGAATCTCTAACTCCCAGTGTGGAGGTAGGGGAAAGAGGGCTTTAAAAAGGGAATTAAGATTAAATAAAATCATAAGGGTGAGGCCTAATCCAACAGACCTAGCTTCCTTCTAAGAGATATCAGGAAATTGTAAGAGAAAAGTCCATGTGAAGACACAAGGAGATGGCGGCCATCTGGAGGCCAAAGAGAGAGGCATTGGGAAAAACCAATCCTACCAACCCCTTGATCCTATACTTCTTGCCTCCAGGACCATGAAGAAATGAATGTCAGCCAGTTAAGCTCCCCAGTCAGTGGTGTTTCATAATGGCAGCTCTAACAAACTCATGCACAAGGTGAACAAAGATGTGAAGGGTGAAGAAACACATTCTGTCCGTTTATGAAAGGAGCTATGAAGTCATATTGCAAAGACGGGCAATAGAGCAGCATAAGAATTGAAGCCATTATTGTAACCAATGTACCACATCAACTGACGTAGCACGATCCACTCATTTTGTATGACAGCTCAACCTGACTTGCAAATATCTATAAATGCAGAAAAAAGTCAGTGAGTCCCCTTCCGTACTGGACATAGAAACCCATGAAAGATGTGGGTGCCACCCAAAAATAAAAAATTAAAACAGGTCCCTTAGCTGTATCAAAGACCTGAAAACGTATGTGTGTGTACATGCACTCACACCCAAAGGAAAGACACTCAAGAAAATGAAAAGCCTGTTATGTGACTGAAAGACACTACTGCCCTAATTCCTGGTAACACTGTAGAGGAGAAAAGAATTAGAAACTACCACATTCCTAAAAAACAAAATTCAATGGTCACAAAAAGCTAGTATCAAAAATTAGAATTTCAAGAGTCCTCAGTGACAGAGCAAGCTTTTACACATCCACAGATCTTACCTTTTACCTGGGAATTGTGTGCCAAAAGTAGGGATGAGAAAGACCCCTCCAAATACATCACCCCACTCCAGTGCAATGATACTGATGTGCAAAAGGAATGGGGTGGGGGGTAGGGTGGGGAGTGAGAGACATTTCTCCCTTCACACTCTGGACTTGCACCAAAGAAAGACCAAGTGAGGGTAGTACAACGGTGAGAGAACACAAAACATTTCGAGCTTTCCATCACTCCACAGTGGAGGAAGGAGAATGTGTGATAAAATCTCCCTCTAATGCCCTCTAGTCTTGTATGGTAGGTATAGCTGCCAACTTGGAAATCTGGAAGCAAGAAAGCAGTGCTGAAAAATGTTCTGGGCTCTGGAAGCTGGAATGGAGAGAAAATAGAATTTTACAGAAGCCCAACAGCTGGCAGGTAGGTGGTAGAGCAAGAAAAGCTCTCCTACCATTCTGAAAGCTGGCAACTGCTTGTGAAGCCCAGAGACACTGGCATAATCGTGGAGCACTTGGATTCCAGGTCCTCCTGAAGAGATGTCCTGATCCCACATGCAAATCATTTAAAACCAAGGGTGAACCAAAGCAAACCAAAGCTGGTAAAAGGCTCAGGCTGAGCTCAATGACAGGTCAGGTTCAGTTTGGTGGCCTGACACAGGGATAGGCTATGTCTTCCCCTCACAGTCTGTTGGATGGCCTTGCTTAGCACCTCCTCATTTTACGTCTGTCCCTAAGGAGCACAAGGCTTAGCGTCAGCTCTTCAGGTTGGCACAGGCAGAACATGAAAACTATACAAGAATCCTTTAGTGGTGCTTCTCACCCTCAAACACTCACACTATCTCTTTGGGAAACAGCAAACTCAAGATGCAATACCGAGTGGCATGTGTAGCCAGGATGTAAAACACTTTTCTTGAACAAGACTGTCAAGGGGCAAACAGACATTTACTTATTTTGAGGTTATGTGTCATCAAGGTGCCAATCTACAACCCCAAATTCCTATTTAATGCCCCTCTGATATGCAGTTGTTTGACAGGCTTAAACCACACAAATGTATTTCCCAAGGCTGAGACAGACACCAAGGCCCTTTTGCCAGAGTATGTGGGGAAAGAAGTAAACAGCAAAAGGAACTAGCTATGGAGGGAGCCCATGGACAGACATCGCTGCTTTTGTTTGGAGTGTAAGCAAGGAAAACACTTTGACATCTGAAAACTTACTATATCCTCCCCTGTAACCGCTGAGCTTTCCCTGACTTCTTCACCAAAGCCCCAAATGCCCATATCTTTTCTCGCTCCTGAATATAAATGAGACCCTCTTCTTTTATTTTAAGACAATGAAAGACCTCCAGGCTTAGTCACCAGCACCACTGGGATCCCCAGAAGGTTCGCTGAGCCAGAAAGAATGTGGTATGGGGATAACAAGTTCCTTCTGATGATGCCACGTGTTCATAACTCATTCACATGTCTTCCTTTGGCCAAGGCAACAACAATTTGAAATAATCTAATGTGGGCCTTCCTGGAATTACAAAAATAGGAGGGCATCCAGATTTGAGGACTGGTTGTCCCCTGCTCCCTGGGGCTACAGCAGCTGGAAGACAGCCAGGAACCAAACCAGTCACACAGTCTTTTGAACAGAAATGGAGATTAGCAGGTGTTAAAGACAGATTAGTGATTAAATGAGTTCTTGCCTGGCAAAATCAGCATTCAAAGAGGAAGGGATTTAGGGAGGAGTTGGACAGCTGCAGGGAACCTCTTCTCACAAGAAGAAATTTGCCTAGATTTTCCAGGCTTCGGAAATTCATGAAGCTAAAGTGTAAAGGTAACCACCAGCACATAAATTCCTCCCAGGCAGGTGCTCAGAACTTGTCCTGATACACAGTGGCATCACAGCAGGTTTGGTTTTGTGTTCAGGGTATTTTCTGGAGCTGGGAAGGGAGAAGTTTTGTACTTTTCCTCTTCTTGTTTCAGGTCCTGACTCTAATTCCAAGACTTGCATTTGTAGGTACCTTCCTTCTCCACCCTGAGGCTTGGCTTTCAGCTGGAGGACAGAGAGAACCCTTTGAGCAGGCTCTGGCATCTTAGTCCATTTATTTGTTGCAGTTCTGGAAGCTGCCACAATAAAAATCCACGGCATGAGCAGAATTTGGGCCTAGTGAAGGTTCTCTCTGTCTCTCTCTGTCTCTCTCTGTCTCTCTCTGTCTCTCTCTCTCTCTCTCTGTCTCTCTGTCTCTCTCTCTCTCTCTCTCTGTCTCTCTCCTTACAAAGGCACCAATGTCATCCACAGAGCTTGCCAGAGTTTGGATCTCAATGTCTCTGTGACGCCTGTGTATTACAGGGTTGGTCCATTTGGGGGCACTATTGGGATGGGTAGAACCTCTAAGAGATGGGACCTTGTGCAAGGCTCTGAGGTCATTGGAGAAGTGCTCTGGAGATTATCTGACCCTAGTCCCTTCCTCTCTCTTTCCAGGCTAATAGGGTAAGTGATTTTGTTATCCAGGCTCTCTCTCCTGCCATGATGCATTGTCTCGCCACAGGCCCAAAGCAACAGGGCCAATTGATCATGGAATGGAACCTCCAAAATTATGAGGCAAAATAAACCTTTTCTCTTCATAAATTATCTGTTATTTTATTACAGTGACAGATAGGTGACTAGCACAGGGCTCCACCCTCATGAACTAATTATTTCCCAAAGGTTCCACCTCCACGTATCATTACATTTGGGATTAGATTTCAACATGTGAACTCAGGAAAGGGAGACACAAATATCCAGTCCATGGAAAACACCAAGTACATTGTCCTAGTCAACTAGGTTTTCAGAGATAAAGAAAACAAAAACTTTTTATTAAGTGCTTATTACATACCCTTTTATCATTTCATTTTTAACCCAAAGAACTGATCCACATTGGAAGATTTGCCATGAAAAAAACTAAAGATGGATTGAGCTCCTTATTTTGTTCTTTCCCATGTTTCTTTTTATTTCCTCTTAATGTTATTTCAAATTTGTTTGGGCTCAAATCATATTACATCCTCGTCATCTCCATTAGCTAAAATGTATTTATGGCTGATTATGCATGCAGAAAATAAATTAAATATCTGAATAACATTACCAGTAATTGGTGAAATTGCCTTATTTTTCACATCCCTACAACAAAAAAGGCATCAACAAATGACCGGGAAAACAAAGGGATAATCCATTATAATTGTCCGTATTACCGTAGAGATAGGACAGACACAATTATGGGCAATTTCAGTGTCTAAAAATCAAGTATGATGAAAATTATATTGAAGTTAGCAACAACAACAACAAAATTACTTTTGCTGTTGCTCCAAATGAACTGCTAGTCAGAAAAAAAGAAAGGAGCTCCTACCCTGAAAACTCCAGCCACTGGTTTGGAGAATGACACTGAATTGCTTAAGTTTCTACAAAATATAAGCCAGAATGGAAGTGCTTCTTTTGATCTGCTTGGGTGATTCTCCAGGATAGGGCTTCCCTTCAGTCACTGCCGGTTTATGGTGAAACATCTATGCTGACTTAGGAAGAGATTCTAGTGTGTTTTTGTAACATCGCCAGCATAGCCTTCAATATTCATTTGTTTCAGGCTATATACTGGATCAGACCGACATAATCATTAGCTAGGCTGGTAGCTTGTGATTTTTGATGCTGATATAAATTTGTGGTCTTTAATAACCATAATAGTCACCATGGCACAGAGGCTGTCCGACTGGGATGGATGCCAGCTCTTGCATTAGGCCAGGCTGCTGGGACCTTTTTTGTGCAAAACCAGGGCTCCCAGGGATAGAAATACACAGAAATACCACTGTTTACCAACCAATATGAAAGGCTTTCACTATTTCAGCGACAGTGCAACCATATCATGTGTCTCTCAGCTCAGCAGCTCAGTGTCAGCACTGGGCCCACACACACAAACACACGGCTGAAAGACCAGTCTGGCCTCTTATTTTGCCTCTGTTATCCAGGTGATTTTACTCACCCTCTTACCAGATGGACACTCTAGGAAAGTGCACTCCTGCAGGCCTCTGGCAGGTGACATGACAGCCAAAGCCAAGGCTGTTTCTACAAGGAACACAACTTCTCTCTCAGCACTGATACCTTGAAAACCAGTCCTGCATGGACACAGCCACAGGGGCCCAAGCATGGTCACCACCATTTTGACTTCTAAAGGCAAAGATATGTGAAGTTTGAAACAGAAAGGAGGACTTCAAAGCCTCTCCACAGAATCTAAAGAAGAAAGAGGTGGGGGTCAGGCTCTATAGCTCAAGAGTAAAAGAGTCCTTTTCACTGATTTTTGTCAGAGTGAGCATTATAAAGTACAGTTCCAATCATGTCGTGCCATCCCTCAAAATCCTCCAATGGCTCCCAATAACCAATCCTTCAATATGGTACACAAGGAACTTCATAATGGAGTTTTGCCTTTCTACTTGCTGCTTGCACCCTATATCCAAGCAACAGTGAACTATCTGTAGTATGGAAACATCATTATGTTCCATTCCCCTGACTTCCATTCCATTGACTGGACAACCCTAATATTACAATGCACATAATAAGTCTTGCTTAAAAATGTTCTAGTTGTTCTCAAGCAAATATCCTAAGTATCAGGGATTGACTGTATATTAGGACAGAATCACCTTTGTTGAATATAACCAGGCAATTGCAAAGACCCAAAAATTACGGCTAAATTCCCACAGATCTTTGGGGAAAATTAATTTGTGCCCAATGTCATCTACGATTATAGAATCAAAAATTATGTGTTTTAAGAAATGAAAAGCCTGACCATATCAAGGACTGGTGAGGATGGAGAGTGCCCAGAATTCTCATGCACTGCTGCCAGGAATGGAAAGTGGTTCCACCTCACGGGAATCAACTTTACACCTACCTACCATGTGACTCGACCATTCTAGTTTGTAGTATCTACTTACCCAAGAGAAAGAAAGTGTATGTCCACATAGGCCCTGCACACATATGCTCATGAAAGCCTTATCTGTAATGGCTAACAAAGGATAGAATCCAGGTGTTTCCAGTGGAACAAACAGTGAATGGATGAATCAATTGTGGTACAGCTACCTTCACACACTAGAGCACTCCTCGGCAGTAAAAATAAATGAACTATTGATACTGTATTAGTTACTTTATTCTCATTGCTGAGACAAAATAGCCAACAGCCAAAG
Organism: Heterocephalus glaber; assembly: GCF_053883595.1. NCBI lineage: Eukaryota > Metazoa > Chordata > Mammalia > Rodentia > Bathyergidae > Heterocephalus > Heterocephalus glaber. The sequence continues at coordinate 13,779,356 of NW_028258175.1, forward strand.
TTAAAGGGGAAGGAGTTTATTTGGCTTGCAGTTTGTAGAGGTTTCAGTCCATAATCGGCTGGCTCTGAGTCTGGGGTGGCAAACAAGCACTGCAGAGAAGAAACAACATGGCACGCACAAGGCAGGAAAGGTAACAAGAGATAACTTAACAGCATTTCCCTGCCCTTTTTTATCGTATTCAGACTACAGAGGATGGGTAGCACTCACACCCTTAATCCTCCTGGCCTTGGGCCTAGCATTACATTATGAATTAATTCTGGCCTCACACACCCTAGATCAACCCTATGACCACACGAGGCTTTGGGGGGACATCCAGACCCAAACGCTAACAGGTACACGCAACAAAAAGGATGAATCTCAAAGTAATAACGCTAGGTGAAAGTACCCAGATTCTCCCGCCTCCAAAAGGGTACACACTGTGTGATTCCATCTACAGAAGATTCTAGAAAATGCAGGTTAACCTGTAGTGACCGAAGCACATCGGAGCTTCCTGAGAATGGAAGGAACGGGAGTAGCAGGGAGAGATCCTGAAGGGACACAGGGATCTCTTGGCGGTAATGGGTATATTCAACTGTCATGAGGGTTTCAAAGCTGTACAAGTAAGTGAAGATTCACCGAATTCTACACTTTTTAAGTATGTGTGGTTTATTGCATTTCAATTACACCTCAATGAAGCCATAAAAATTAAAAACCGAGCAAGGTATATGTTTTATGAGAAAACAGCCTTTGTGGTTCGGGGGAATTACAAAAAGATATTAAGAAGGTAAAATGGGAATACTCTGATTTTGGAAGTACATAAGGTGTGATCAAAACACACAGTGAATGTTTAAGTTAGAAGTATTGCAGTAGGGCCGGGGATTTAGCTCAGTGGTTTCGTCGCCTGCTGCACAAGCACAAGGACCCGAGTTCGATCCCTGGTACCAAAAAAAAAAAAGTATTGCGCTAAAAGACGTGTTGCCATTCATCCCCCTCAAAATACGCTCCCCTCACTTTGAATGCACATTCCCCTCATTCTTACCCTTCTCTCAAGCAGTTATGGAACTCGTTTTTCATACACATTTTAAGGGTGTGAGCAAAACTATAGTGAAAGCTGCTGCTTGGTGTCATCCAACGGAAAGGCAGGCTCATAACAACATCACAGTGGCCTCATCCACCTGATTCACCAGATCTGGCGCTGGGACTATTCTGGCTCTTCCCCAAGGTCAAAATGACCATGAAAGATAAATGTTTTACATCAACTCAGGACACTGGGTCAGCCAGAACAAAAGTCCAACAAAGACTTTCCCAAAAGATGATTTCCAGAGCTGCTTTGGAAAGTGGCGAGAGTGACAGGATGAGTCTGTTCAAATGGGGGGAGTGTTTTGAGGGACGTCCACGGCAATGTGTCTTTTACTGTAACAAATTCCTTAAATGCAAACATTCACTGTTTTCTTTCATCACACTTCATAAGTTAGAGATTGAGGATGATGACACTTCAGAAGGCAAAAATAAACCAAAGGTTTAATAGTCGAGGCTGCCCACTTTTGGAACAACGGCTCTCGGTGCTAGTGAGCCCCAGCCCTGGAAGTCTTCATCAATTAATTAGTTTTTATATGCTGTCCACTACTGAACTTTATTTACCATTGTCAAAAACTAGAAACAAAACTCCTATCACTAGGTAAACAGATCAGCAAACCCTAGTCTACCAGAATACAAGTCAGCAATACAGAGACTTTTAAAAAATTTTATCCCGTTCCCCCCTCAAGCCCCCTCCCCTCCCCATTACAAAGCTTCGTTTCCATTTTTCCTTCTAGTTTCACTTTTTTTCTTGTCCCTTCCTTCCTTTCCCCCTCCCTCCTCCCTGTTCCCCTTCCCATTTGAACACTTTCTTCCCATTTCCCAACATGGAAGTAGTAATTTAATGATCATTAAACTTCTTGCCCTGGTTGAGCAATTATCTTCTGTGACCCCTAAGATTCTGATATTTACTTGTTTGCAGAGATGACACTGCCGGGGTCTATTTGCTGGTAGCAAACTCCTTGGAACGGATGCCTATAAAAATACCATTAGGAATTTTCCTCAACAATAAAAGAAGTGAAAATAATTCAAAGGAATGGGACTTCAAAGAAGCAGAGTTGAAAGGAAATCAGTTCTTCAGATATAGGAATTGCAAGAGAGTACAAAGAGCAGTGATGGGGGTGCTGAGTGGGAGGATGGAGGGCTGGACACGGAGGCTTAGAAATTCAGGACCTTAGTGGAAGCGTCTGAGGGGTGGAGGTATGAGCAGAGTTTGGGAAGCCAGGCTCTGGGGGTGTTTCTCCACAGATGCCCCTGGACTTGTCTGGAGTAATCTTCTAAAAGAACAAAACACACCCTTGTGTTCAAAAACTTCCAGTAGCTTCTTGTGACATTTAGAATGCCACTAAAATTCTTTCCCAGGGTTAAGTGAAAACAGCAAGATGCAGAGAAAAGTATAACCAAAATGGGATGGTATGAAAAGCAAAGACAATACAAGCTCTCTTTGACATCTGTCGGTTCTGCATGAGCATTTCACACGAGGGCATCACTCTCAACCATGACACGGAGTCACAGCGTCTCCTCAGCCACTCTCAGGTCCTGCCCGAGCCCCACTCAGACATATGGTGCTGCTCCAAGGGGGAGATGGGATAACTGCTGGAGGCAGAGGAGATCCAACGAGGAGCAGGTGTGATCCCCAGCAGCCACCTGGGTGGAGCAATTAAAGGATGGAGGAAGCAAGTAGTGAGAAGATGCCAAAGGGCTGAAACCTGACTTGGGTAAGAGAAGAATGAGGTCATTTTCCTCGCTCCTAAAAACCAAGGTGAGTAAAAGGTCACTCGGACCTATTCCCTTATCGTGCTTTCCCTCCTGGACCCATAAAGGAAAAGACATCAGTCCTATCTTGGGAGAAGAAGTTGCCAACACCCCCGGCCCCTCCAGCCTCAGCTCTTCTCAAGGGGAGCAGGAAAATACAATTGGTCACGCACCAAGACTCACTGGATCTGGTCTACCAAAGGGCAGGGATGTCTCCACTGTATGGCCCCCGTTGACTATTGTCCCTCTGAAGCCCTCCCTGGCTTGCCTCTCCCTCTATCCTCAGCAAACACCAGCTTCATCCCTGGAGCTGCATGGTGTCCCAAGTCAGACCTGACCTACAACTTAATAATCTTCAACTCAAAGGAGAAGCAGGGAGATGAAATCTATTTCTACTCAATACTTCTGACATCCAACATAGAGGGTTTTCCCATTCCAATGACCATTGATCCAACTTCCCAGACACCAACAGGGAATCCAGTGATTCAACCTAATTCTGACCCTGACACCCAGAATGAGCATCAGATCACACAGGTTAAGGGTTCATCCCACATGACCACTCCTGCTCCAGATGCAGTCTCCAGCTTTGAGCTTCTTGTACTTCTGACTGACCAGCTATAAACCAGGGGTGCCCATGGCCCCCGGCTCATATTCAGTAATTTGCTAGAGTGGCTCACAGGATTCACGGAAAGTCGTTTACTGATCCCATGTCATTGGAAGGGACTCAGATGAAGAGGTACATAGGCTGAGGTCCAGAAGGATCCTGAGCATAGGGGCCTCAGGCTCCTGCAGTGGGTGTGCACCATGCCCCTGGCAGATAGATGAGCGCACCAACTCAGCAGCTCTCCAAGCCCCTCTGGCTTAAGTTTTATGGAAGTTCCATTGCAACAGGCATGATTGATTAAATCACTGACCATTGATGATCAATTCAATCTCCATACCCTGACGCTTACCCCCCATATATACAAAAAGACGGGAAGTAGGGCTGAAAGTCTCAACCTTTAATCACAAGGTTAGTTCTTCTGGCAACCAGCCCCATTTTGATGCTATCCAAAGGCCCACTAAGAGCATTTATTCACACAAACTCGGGCATGGGTCAAAGGGGTTTATTATGAGTAAGAAAGCACGTTCCTCTCACTCCTGTCACTCAGATAATTACAAGGGTTTCAGAAGCTCTTCACCGGGAGCCAGGGGCCAAGGACCAGACATATATTTCTTATTATATCAGTGTTACAGAGGCTCTCCTCAGCCTCAGACCTACCTGTGTTCTTAGTCAAGGTTTAACTGAGACCCTCCTTTGGGAGCATTTAGGGGGCTGTGCAACTATCAATAAAAAGAAATCATTTGCTTTGTGAGGGAGTTCATCCATCAGAGTCCTGGAAGAGAAGTGACTAGCAGGATTTGCTCACCGTGAACTCTTAAATAATGATAAAGAACCTAAAGGGTGACACCAAGAAAATAGTGAGTAGTCTAATAAACACCACAGGCCCTCTTCTATCTCTTGGCAATAATGACACCCAAGACTGTGAGGCCCCATGCTATCCCCACTCCATATACGAGTAATAGATACCAGTAGTTAACTCATAGTTAGTAGTGGGACCAGGCTAGTCCAGCGAGCTTTTAATCACTGAACTATGCCATTTCTCTAAATGCATGAAGAAATGTTTTCATTGTTATGCTGTTGTCATTATAATATTGAAAGAAAGACAGAATACCAAGGAAGGCCAGCAGCTTCTCTAAGCCAAAGACAAGCAGCCAGGCACAGAGAAGGCTGCAGTGTAGGTGGTGGAGCTCAGGATTTGGTCCCAGGACACCTGGGCTCAAGTCTCAGGCCTACCATGAAGGTCCAGCCCTCCATCTGGCAAACTTTACGCTGACAAGGCTCAGACAAGATCATGCATGTGAAAGTACTTTACACACACAAGCTCTGTCTGCACAAGCACACACTTTATATGGTGGTGGCTTCTGGTTGTCACAAATGAGTTGATGCAGTGGTTCTAGATCTAGGGTGATTTCGTCCCCAAGGGGAACTAGACAATGTCCAGAGACATTGTGGCTGTCGCAACTTTGGAGGGAGGTGTTACTGACTCCTAGTGAGTAGAGGTCAAAGATGTTGCTGCACATCCTACAATGCACAGGACAGCCTCCTGTAACAGAAATACCCAGCCCCAGATGTTAATAGCTGTGAGGCCAAAAAACACTGGTTTGAAATGAACTCATGCATTATAACAATTCAGGAACAGAGGTGATGCTCAATAAATATTTATTGAATATATGAATAAAGAAAGAAGTAATCAATTCTATAATGTGGTTAACATGAGAAAGCAATGTCAGAATAACTAGACAGGTTATAAATAAGCCAGGAAGGCCAGGGAAGTGCTACACCCTTGCTACTCAAAATGTGGTCCACAGAGCAGCAGCCTCAGCATCACCTGTGCACCTACCAGAAAAGCAGCGTCCCAGATTCTATCCCAGAGCTGCAGAATCAGAACCTGGATTTTAAAGAGACTCCCAGGTGATTCATAGGCACTTTCACACTACGCTACAGTGTTTTTAAGGTTTGGAAAACACGGTAGCAGTGTCTGCCCTTGGTGACAAGATAATTCCCAATAGCAATGCTACGATCTAATTGAATAGTACAGAAAGGTTGCATTAAGATCAACCATGCTAAAGTTTCCTTCTTGGCTACAGAACCCAGCTTTGTCCACAGGTAGCATTTCCACCTGGATTCTCTCCATTTGGACCACAGAGTCCACACCCCAGGCGTTAGCAGCCCTTCCCTCTCTTTCTTCATAAAGTAGAACGCTGACTATAATGAAATATGGCACATTATCAATACCCGCTGTGCAGACACTGCACAGAATGCCACAACTGAAAGATTCCTTGAGGAAGAAAGGAAAATTCTGCTGCAACTTTTATTGGGAGTTTGATTGCTTCATTGCCCTTTACCCTCCAGGTGAAGGGGCAGCCAAGAAAACGGCATTCTGTGTGCTGCTGTGAGCTTATATCCTTGGCTCTGAATGCAGCTTAAACTGTGTTCCTTTGCAGCCAGAGGAAAAAAAGGTGCTCTGCCTCAGTCCCAAAGCTGAACACTTCCCGCCAATGAGAATTATCATATCCTTCCTTTAAAGAATAACGGGGTATCAGAACTCAGTATCTATTGAGCAATAAGTATCAAGGCATTGTTCTGTTTTACTCATTTAGGATCTCCATACCAATGAGGTAATCAATTTCCCCATTTTATAGACAAGGAAACTTAAGCCTAAAGAAGCTAAGGAATTTTCCCAAGGTCTGGAACCCAGAAAGTAAATGAAGCCAAGATTTGAACCCAGGAGTTCTGACTTTGGAGTTAGTATTCTTAGCTTCTCAACTACACATACTGTTTACACTTTAGATTTTTCGAGAATCAGTAAGTTGAAATTCTGCCCTGATGAAATATCCAGCCTAGTAAAGGGAGTTAGATTGGCAGCTACAACACATAATATCAGGCACTTAGAGCAGAGATGCAATTTCCTCTGTCTACTGCCATCACATCCTCCTTCCTTTTCTGCCCTTAGTCTAATTTGATTCAATGGTTTGGAACCAAGAAACATGTTACAACATGTCAGGTACCTTCTACATGGTCATTAAATAATGGCTGAAAGAATAAATAGATAAACTATTTGACAGATGAATGAACATGATCTTACAGTGAGGTCTTGAGAAAGGAAGGCACCACAAATGGTCACAAGCTCTTAGTGCAAATGTCCACTTATTTTCTTTCCAGCCAGAACATCCCCCAAGCCCTGTCCTTACTCGAGGAATTGCTCCTCTCCCAACTCTACCTGTGGCTCCCACTGGAGCTGTGATGCCCTTGTGCTGCATTCAGCACCCCAGCCACCACTGCTGAAGTGTGCCAAGCCAAGGAGTTCCTTTCTTTGGGAATTCTGGAATCAGGAGAAAGGAAATCAGAGCAACCTTTCCAGGTAGTTATAGCTGTATAACGGGAAAAAATGGGATCCACTGGCACCTATATTTTCAACCCCAGGCAGGCAGCTTGTATGCACCAGGAGAGCTGCATAAAGCTGAATGCTAATATGAGCCAAGAGCCAAAGATGAGAGAGAGAGAACAAGAGTCTCTGTTTCCAGACACTTAACATCTCTGGCTATTGTTTCTCTTCTGTAAAATGTGAAGGTAGAGGAGGAAAACTATTGCATCCTAAAGAGATATGGTCCCACCACTGTTGGAGGAAGGAAGGGCTCTAGCCAGTCAACAATGGCCAAGCAACAAGGAAGGTTGACTCTCCCTCTTCTATTCACACTCAGATCCTAGAAGGAGAGAGCAACACCAGATGAAGAAGTCCGGTTCTTCCTGTCCTTGCCTTGTACTAAACAGCCTTCTGAGACCTGGCCACAGGTGATGGATGTGTCCTTGCTGGTGATGGTGAAGAGGTAAGTCTCTACTACCTCAGGCATGTCTCACCTTTCTTTGGAACAAAATGGTGGGCGAAATTCACACAAATGTCCTCCTGTGGTTTGGGGTAGCACGAGAGGTGTCATGAACCACTTTTCAGGTCCTGCTCATTAGACAGTCTCCTCATTTGCATTTTCTTCTCACAGGGCTAAAAGATCTGGCTTAAACCAAGTGGTTTCCCTGGATTCATACAGGACTATGAAGCTCTTCAGTGAGGAAGCGCAGTAACGTCAGGGACTCCCAACTTTGGGAGGGCTGGATGGAAACAGCCCTTAAAATCCCCTATGCCTGTTATCAGATCTTGCTCTGTGCATGCTCCAAGGTCCCTGAGAAAGGAGGGGAGCTAAGAGCTAAAGAAGATGGTCCTTCTACAGTCCTCTATCACTGCTGCTCTATCTGCTGTGCTCTGTAAAACAGGGTTTGCATGTAACATGTGATACATTGACATTTTCCACTGTATTTCTTTTTCAAAGGCACGTGTGCCCCCCAAAATTAATGTCAGTATCTCCTAATGAGTCCCAACTTGGCATGCCCACAAAGCCCTTCGCAGCTGGGATTTGCATCAAACAAGTTCCCTGTGTCCAAGGTCACAAAACTGCTTCCCACAGAGGGGAAGGGACATGTTTAATTTCTGCTCCACCTAGACATCTAACATAAAGTTAAAAAACAAAAACAAAGAGCTTCATTTCTAAAAACTTTCAATGGCAACATATACATTTTAGAGCTTTTGCCTCACTGCTGGGGCGTGGTGCAGGGCATAAACAGAAGGTTGGGCAACATGGGGTCTCTATTCCCACATAGCTGCGCTGTCTGAGCTTGCTCCCCCCACTCAACACCTTTCCAAAAATATAAGCTTCAGAACAGGAAGCAATTCAAAAACTGCACGGGCTCACCCCACGTCTCCAAGCCCTTCCACATGTCAAGCCATCCACCGAAACTCCCTTCTCACTGCGGATTCTGCAAACACAACCAGCACTCCTTTTGATGAATGCCCTTTGCTAAGATGCAGGTCAGTGTAATTTCCCAAAAGGTTAGGAGGAGTGACTGCTCAGAGATGGCTCACTCATTATTTCAAATGCCACCCATACCATTCTCTAACATTTCTGGAGTTATTTACAACTTGATTCCAACACACCTGCCTGTGTGTCTGACCTGCCTCTGCCCTTCTCTCATCACCATCTCTGCAAGTCTTTAAATGGCATCCAGTGGCCAAGAATCCTCCCCTTCAGAGCCAGGGTGGTCTCTTACCTATGAAAGGTAAGCCACCATAATGGTTAATTTTCCCCTAAGTCATGCTTTAAAAGTCATCGATAAAATTCACTTATTTTGAGGCATGCAGGATTAATTGTATCAATGTGGCTGCAAATGTTTGGTCCGTTTTCAATTTGTTCAGCCAGATTAAAATCCCAATACTAATGTTTTACACTAACAAGGTAGCAAGCTTCAAAAAGTCTTCATTTCTCCTCTAAATATTGTTGGGGCATTGGTCTGAGTGGCTAATTTTAGTTAAATTAACTTTTGAGGAACAGATATTCATATCATAAGCCTGATGAAATTATAATAAAAGGGGTAATAATAGTAACATAAGATCTTCTATTTAGTCTCTACTGTGTGGCAAAATGATGAATGGTACTCAGCCATCTATTTTATATAACTATAACCACATATCTGGGTATAGCATTTTATAGATGATTTATATAGAGAATAGACAGGTGTGCTTAACTCACAGCATCTCTACAAGTTAGATATCAGAACATTATTCTTTCTTTACAAATAAGAAAGGTGAAATTCCTCAGAAAGAGGACTAATATCTAGAATATATAAAGAATTCCCCAAAACAAGACCACCTAACATAAAAGACCAAATCAAGAAACGAGCAGACATTTCACAGAAAAGAAGTACAAATGGCCAACAAATGTGAGAAAAAATGTTTAACATCTCTGGCCATTAAATAAATGCAAATTAAAACAACTCTGAGATTTCATCTTATACCAGAAAGAACAGCAATGATCAAGAAGTCAAAGAACGGGGCCAGGGATTTAGCTCAGTGGTTTCACTGCCTGCTGCACACATGCAAGGACCCAAGTTCGATCCCCAGAACCAAAAACAAAAAAACAAAACAAAACAAAGACGTCCACAATAAATGCTGGCGTGACTGGTGAAAAAGGAGCCCTCTCCATTGTTGGTGGGAGTGTAAATTAGTACAACCATTATGGAAATGAGTATGGAGACTTCTCAAAGTGCTAAAATTAGAAATTCCATATGGATAAAGAAAATATGGTATCTATACATAGTGGACTACTGCTCAGTTATGAAGGAGGATAAATCTGAGACATTTGTAGGAAAATGGATGCACCTGGAAGATATAACAGTGAGTGAAATAAACCAGACACACAAGCTTAAATACCATACAGTATCTCTCATTTGAGTGAGGCAAATCACAAAGAGCAAAATAAAGGCTAGATAGAAAGAAACAAGGAGTTAGATTTCTTACAAATGGGAAGGGGTCTTGGAGACCAAGGCAAGGGAGAAGTGAGAAGAATTAAGATATGCCATGTACAGGAACCCAATAACCATAATTAATGTAAACCTTATATGTCATAAACATGAGCTAATAATAATAAGGACTACAATAATAGTGAAAATGAAGAAAAGGAATTAGAGGTGGAGGGAGGGAGATGGGCAGGAAGGGGACTAAGGAAAAGAAACAAGCTGTGTTATGCACAAGGACCCCCTCCCCATGATGAATGTAAACTTCATGTACAGCAAGCATGTATTTTTAAAAAAAATTTAATAAACAAATAAACAAAAACAAAAAAGTAGAGGATGAGAAGTTCCATGACTGTCCTGAGACTACTCAGTCACTATCGGAATGAGGATTGGATTCCAAGGCTGTCTGCACTTTCCACCCCACCCACTGCTTCTCAACCCTAATATACCAAAAAAATCATCTTGCACCCAGCATCTACACCCATATACAAGTCAAAGCACCAAAATTACTGAACAAGATGGCTGTAAACACTCCATTGTCAGAACCTCTGGCCTGGGACAAGGTACTTAGCTTCTATGTGCCTCCATTCCTCATGGTAAAAATAAGAGGGGAACCAATAATACCCACCCCACAGTGTTATGGTAGAGGAAAAAATTAAGTGCTATGTGTTAAGTTCCTGTGGCTGGAGTTATGATACATAAATGCTGGATAATGAGCTATCTTCTTTAGGAGTGGTTAGAGCCTTGACTGAAAATCTTTAGGAACAGAACATGACACATTTACTATTGGGACAAAATGAGCACCCTACAACTCTATCCACTATCCACAGTGCTACCACCTCCTTCTTCCCTTTTGCACAGACGCCATTGTCCACAATTTGAAAAAGCAGGTAACTGAAAGGTTATCTGGCCAGCTGCTGAGTTCCCCAGGCTGTACAGGTCCTAGGCTGCTGGTTCTGAGACACGCCACCTGTCTCTGGACCTCAGCTCTGGAGCTCTCTGTTCTTCAATTCATATGACAGAGAACCTCCCACCTCCAACTGACCTAATGTCCTAAGGATATATTGGCTGATTTTTCCTCATATCTTCTTCCCGCTTTAATTTCTCCCTGTTTCTTCCCTGCCTCTTCCCACCCCTGTATATCCTTCTCACCATTTCACTCGGGATAATTAGATTGTATTTTGACCTGTGAGCTCTCGGATTTGTCCAATGTTATCTGCATCTCCACCATGCCTCAGTTCCAAGGGTGTGCTGGAAGAAAGTCTTGAACTTGATGTTTATTCCAATAAATGTCTCCCAGTCCTACATCACCAACACTAGCTATTTCCTAGGACTGCTATAACAAATGAGCACAAACTCCACCTAGAACAAATTTATTCTCATGAAGTTCTGGAGGCCAGATGTCCAAAATCAAGGTGTTTGCTGAGCCACATCACCTCCAAAGGCTCTAAGGATTAATCCTTCCTTCCTTTGTGGGCTGGTGGCTCCATAACTGCTTACTCTGCCTGTGCCTTTTTTCTTCTACGTCCTCTATAGACATGTGCCGTTAATTTAGAGCCTACTCAGACAATCCAAGACAATGGTTTCTCAAGATCCAAAGACATGTTTTCCACGTGAATACTCATGGGATCTAGGTAAAACATGGTTTGGGGGTCACTATTCATCCCATTCCAAGATCCTAATGAGTCCCACAAGAGCTGTGATGTGCTTTCCTTTTCCTATTCAACCTGCCTCACTTCTTTACCAAAACCAAGCTAAGATAAAGCTCTCCATTCCACAATACAAGCCAGATATCCCCGCTCCCTTCCTTAAATCCTGTATTTTGCAAAAATCCAATCCTGATACAGCAGGTTAGGAAATAATACAGGAAAATGAAATGGACCTCCAAGAAGATAAAAGGCTCCTGGTCCCCATCCCATCAAGACAGGTTCCAATGGCACAAAGATCACTGCATAGGAGACACTGACACTTTTCTCACTTCTCCAGCCAGACAGATGCTGAGAAATGGGCAACAAGAGACCTTTCCATAATGTACTTATATCCCAGCAATAACATTTCCATTCTCCACTAAATCTGGGAAGTGCTGAATTAAATAAATTCAGACAGGTTGCTTTATTGCAGAACTCATCAGTGATCGCAGCACAGTCAGTTATAATGAGAGATAAAATGATTTATAATATTTCCCACATTTAAAGGACCAGAGAACCCTGGTCTTGATAGCCTCAGTGTTCTTCCAAACCCAAAGGTAGATTATAACATTGGCCATTCTATGTCATTAAGCAGCAATCAGGCCACCAGAGAAATGAAAACAAAACAAGGTGTCACTTCACATCCCCTAGGAGGACCATCATTAAAAAGTCAGACAATAATAAGTGCTGGTGAGGCTGCGGAGCAATGGGGACCCTCAGTCTTAGCTAGCAGGAATGTGAAAGGGTACATCTGCTTTAGACAAAAGTTTGACAGTTTGTTACAAAGGTCAGATTTACTGTGGAACCCAGCAACTCCAACCCCTAGAAAGAAAACATACATAAATGTCCATCAATTAGTGAATGGGTAAATAAAACGTGGCACATCCTTTCAATGTTATTACCATCCAGCAACAGAAAAGAATAAAGCACTGACAGGTTACAACATGCATGTACCTCAGATACTTACGCTAAGTGAACAAAGCCAGACACAAAAGATCACAGATTGTATGGCCCCATTTATATGAGAGGCCAAAGGAAAAATACGTAGAGATGAAAAGGAGATTGATTAGTAGCTGGCAGGAGCTAGGAATTCGAGAGAGATTAACTGTAAATGGGTATAAGAGATCTCACTGAAGTGGTGAAGATACTTTAAAACTGGGTTGTAGAGATGGCTGCATTAACAGCATATTTACCAAAAATCATTAAATTGTATCCTTAAAATGGGTGAATTTTATGGTATGTAAATTACATGTCAATGAAGTTTTTTTTTAATGCTATTGTTGATGGATGAAATAAAACTTTATTTACCTAACAAAGTGCCTGTCAGGCTAAATAAATGTTTGCTCAAATGAAGATGCTGAGCAGCTTTCTGAGAAGTATGATTTCAAGAGTGAAGATTTTCACTGCACTTGGGAAAGTTGAACAAACTGTTTCAAGTACCTGCCTTTGATCATGCTTAGAGGCTGCACCGAAGTCTTTCTTGTCAGAGACGTACCTTCTGCAGAGGTTCTTGCAAACTAGAAATAGTTATGAGGAATCCGCAATTGCATTCTGTGTGTCCCCTGGACAAGACCCAACCTTTAGAATATCCGAAAATGGTGGCATTGATTAGAATTCCAGGACCAATGTGATACAAGTTCTAAGGGAGAGAGATTGGGCTCTTTGATCTGCCTGGTTCCACTCTGACTTCTGTCTAATTAGCAAAGCTTTTGAAGCAGACTGATAAGCATTCAGGGCACTTCACATGTCTGGTCACTGACTAATTAATTAATTTTTGACTTTGAGCAGTGACACTTAATTTGAAAACTTTCTACCATCCATGGATGAACGTGGAAAAGTAGAGCGAAATTTTTTAAAAATATTCTAAAGGTGCCATTTCAAGTCTAGTTGGTTTGAGGGGGCAAAATGGGTCAGTGCGTTAAATAAAGAGAAGGACAGTGGAGGGGAAACCCCGGGGGAAAATGGGCAAGGCTAGTTCTACGTCAGCCTTCCGGGTGTCTGGGCTTAGTCACCTGTCCTCTCTCTTCTCATGGTCACTGTATTGGAAATTCGGTGGGCTCCATGGCATTGCTGTCTATTGAGCACTGACTGTGTGCGCTGGCCAGAGAGGAAAAAGGGACAAAACCAAAAACGACCATGGGCAGGAGACTAGGAGGTAGACAAGAAATCTATGAATCTGCAAAGAGACCTTTTGGTATGACGAAAGGGACATTCAGAATTCTTTTTATCTTAAAAGATCTTTTTTACTTTTCTGATGAGAAGGGAACATTATTTTAGTGCCTCTATGTGCCTAGAACTAGGTCCCTCTCTCCAAGATTAGCTTCATCACAAATCTTTGAAGTGGAAGTTAACATGGTTATGGGTCAGAGGAGGAAACGGAGGCTCAGAAAGTGAACAGTTTGAGAACAAGGTACACAAATGGTTTGAAACTAGACTTACTTCCAACCTCATAGCATGGTGATCCCCACTAAGTCAACATGGAGAGAATATTTTGGGGAGATTCCCTCAGCATACTCAGTAAAGGGTCAAAGGCCTTGGGAACCAGTCTCTATTTTAAAGTGATGCATTTGACCATCCTCTCTGTGCTGACTCAACACTCCAGCCTTGGAGAGAAGTCTCCCATGAAAGCCCCCATCCAAACGAGTCCAAATCTCAGGCCATAAAATTTAACCAATTTAACCAAACTTTACGAAAGAGTTAAGGACTTCAAAAAAATTGTTCAGGGAGAAAGTCATGGCTGCCACTAAAGTATGGCCTCTCTGATGGAAACCCTAATAAGTTAGATCTCTATTCTCCCCTGTTGCTGATACAAAAAGAAACCCCTCCCTGTCCCCACCCAAGGCCTTCCTGTTTTCCATCCCAGGATGGCTGACCACAGGCACAGAAGACACCCCAACTGCAACCACACAACAGGCCCCACTCTCCAAGGTGCAGACGAGGCAGTCAAAATAAAATCGATATTGGCTGCAATAACTGGCTGCACAGTTCTAAAAACCGGCGGTGTTCACTGCCCTGTAGGGACAATGACAAGGGCGCCCCAACTCAGGATCCAAGTCCTGTCTCTACCCCCAGCTGAAGATAGCAGATCTGGTCCTAGCTCCCTCTCGGCAAGACTGTTCTCCTGTGATAACCACCAACAGGTCCTGTGAAAACCCGTGCTCTTAGGAAAAAGAGCACAGGTTTCCTCACTAGCAACTGAGCTTCAAGTACTTTTCAGCCCCAGCCATTTTTAGAGAACAATGTGTTTCCTCCACCTTCATAAAGGCACAGTCCTATTAAAATAATCTCAATTTCCATCCCTAAAATAGAACTCTGAACACTGCAGGTCCCTCAGGCCCTCAGGCCCCTTTACCATACTATTGACCAAGGTTACAAGAGTTCATGACCTTTGTGCAAATTAGAAAACAGCGCCCCCTCATGGCAGGTGCGCTGCCCCACCTGACAGCTCAGAGTCTGAGAAGCAGAAGAAAGTGCCCCTCTTTAGGGTGGATACACCCCATAGTGTATGAACACTATTGTGCAGTGAGCAACCCACCCAGCCATCTCTGACTGTGCCTGGTTTCCCCAAGCAATACTGGTCTTTTCCTTTATACCTTTTTAATTTAAGGACCCATCCTGATGATTCTTCATAAAGAAATGTTGCCTGCAAAAAGTTAAATGAATAGCCATCCCCTTGAGGGAGGTAAAAACTGAGATTTCCAACAAAACAATTCAAAAGACCTGAGCTGAATCCACAACTCAGCCAAATGACAGCTGTGTGATTCGAGACAAGTCCGCTGGCCTCCCTCCAGTTTTCCTCTGTGAAATGGGGGTATTAACACCAGCACTGTTGAGATCTCGAAGATGTTTAAAAATCTCTGTTAGAAAATACTGTGTGATCACTAAACATAAAGTGACCTATTAGGCAGTAACCACATAAAAAGAAGTGGCAAATGGTGTCATTTGTACATCCGGGGAAAGCCATTTCTCCTGTCCTTGCCATTTCTGGCCACAGTATCATCCAACAAAAATCTGAGAAGGGCCATTACTTGTCCCTGGTTTTCCCAAAAGGTCATTCAAACAATAAAGGGATGCCAATGTGGAAGCTAATTAGTTCTCAAAGCCTTTCCATCCCACCTGATCAATTAGGCTAAGTACTAAACACTCTCATTCCTAAAGTGCACAAAATTGAATTGTATGTATGCTTTGCTGTTACAGGATGGTAATGTACTGCTTGCAGAATTGGTCATACAAGCTGGGGAGTAATTAAAAAAAAAAAAGTTTTTAAGTCACCACCCTGCCTAGTGATAAGGCGCCAGCTAGATGTGTTTGACTCGGATTTTTAATTTCTTGAGAGAGAGGGAAGGAAAAGGCCTACAACATAGGCTTTTGTGAGCCTTATCAGGCTGCCTTAAAGACTTCTGTACAATGCCCAAATCTCCTCCAGGCCGCCTTGCCTGTGCCTTCCCAGGGTGGGAATGGGAGGCAGACAGTGGTGACTGCCAGATGTGAGAGCCAGACGCAAAGCTCATTTTTCTTCGTCAAAGGCTCCCTGCGATAGGAGGAGATGGCAGACATTGGCACGGGAGTTTTCTTAGCAACCCACCCAAGCACAGAAGTGCACCCCCTCCTAGAAGACACGTTATTAAAAAGATGTATTTTTGAAAGCAGCCTTCTCTGCAGGTAATGTCAATGTCAACAGATAGGGGGAGGGAAGCAGAGGTGACGGGGCCCCTCCAGAGGATGGGGAGATCCTCCCAGGGCACAGTTTAAGGAATGATCAATGCACGTGTCAAAGGCAGCGGTAAGCGCGCTGAGCTTCTCAAGGACTGAAGCTCTGGTGACAGAGTTCACATGTGGCAGGAAGATAAGAGGCTCCTGGTTCTCCTCTCCCTCTTTCCTCTCCCCAAGGACCCTGCTTTAATTTCCCACTCTGCATGGTATATTTTTGGTCCCAACGGAGACCCTCTAGCCTCATTCAATTCTTTTTCTAATCTCACTGTAAATGTTTCCAGGAGACTGTGATTAGCAGACATTGACCTCGATGCTATTTGGGGAAATAATGTGAGAGGCTGTGTCAAGACCCAACATGCAGCGGAAGATTCTGGAAAAATGTTCTGAGCACCGGACAGCGGGCTGGGGAGAGGGAGTGGGCAGGTGTTGAAAATCCACGTCGCTTTGTGACTTTGTGTAAGTCACATCACCTCCCAAGAATGAAGGCTCCTTTTCAATAAAACAGGACATGGAGTATGCCATCAACACCATCCAGCACCACCCACCTACACCCCCACGCTGCACACCACTGTTGCTAATGCTGCAGTTACCAGGAGGTTCCGCAATGTCACTGTTCAATGTCTCAGCTTTACTGCTGTAGCAGAACCCCAGAGCCCAGGGAGGTAAAACCACAGACATTTGTTTCTGGCATTTCTGGCGGTTGTGAGGCACAAGGCAAGATGCCAGCTGATTCAGTTCTTGGCCAGGGCTCTCTTCCTGGCTTGCAGACAGCTGCCTGCTCACTGTGTCATCACAGGGCAAAGAGAGAAGCTCTGGTGCCTCTTCTTATGAGGTGTGATCAAAAAACACAGTGAATGTTTAAATTTATAAGACTTTATAAGAACAAAGTGGGTGAGGACACACCACATTGTTTTTAGGAGTCTGTCTTTCCATCAGATGGCACTTGGCAGAAGCATTCACTGCTTTTTTTTTTTAATCACACCTCATAAAGACACTCATGAAAGAGGACTTCCAGAACTGCTTCAGAAAGTGGCAAAAACAATAGAATAAACATGTTCAAAGTGAGAGAGAGAGTATTTTCAGGGGATTAATACCAATGTGTATTTTACCATAATTTTTTTTAATTTAAGCTCTCACAGCACATTTTAATCACACCTCATATAAGGGCACTAATCCCATCATAGGGGCTTCATCCTTGTGACCTCACGTAAACCAAGCAACCTTTCAAAGCCCACCTCTTAATACCACCACATTGGAGGTTAGGGTTTCAATGTATGAATTTGAAGGGTACATAATTCAGTCTATAAGGGGTACCCACACTTCCTGCAAGATCTAGAGGACTCTGGAGCCCAGATTGGAAAGCAGAAGGTCACTGGTGCATCTCTAGCTCTTGTCCCTCCAGGTTAGCAGTTGCCCCCTGCTGCCTGTTCCCCCAGGGCAAGGCAGTGGTCACCCTTTGGTTATCTTAAGCAAGGAAGATGTTCCTAGCCTCTCATCCTAACTTGAGTCTATTCCATATTTCCTTGATCTACAACCAAGGCCCCTTTCTGTCTCTTCTACCCAAGTCTGAGATGAAACTTACCCATGTCAAGAAAGGGATTTAGCTCAGTGTCCCTATTCAAGGCTCCTTAGCACTCTGCCATGATTAACTGGAAGTAGCTGCCTGGCATTGACAATGATCCTGACTGAGGCTATGCTGGGGCTGAGATCGGAAAAGAGCTGTGATTGATTAGTGATGTCTACCACAGATGCCACACAAGAGACCCTGGTGGACAACCAGACACTTGTCATTCCTGACCAAAGAACCTCAGCAGAAGTTCTCACACACTGGTGTGCATCAGAGTGAACAGGAGTGCTTATTTATTTCTTATAGCTATTGACATTAGTATCTTACAGTTACTCTTATATGTAACTATGATTCAGAAGAGTTGTACCAATTCTTGTGCTCAACAACAGATTACGATGCTTTAGGAAAGGATAGAATGAGATCAAGAGAGCTGCCTTCTTGCTCTGTTCTTGTCACCAGTTTTTACGATTTTTTTAAAATGTATGAGTTATTTCTGGGGTTTTCTATGTGAATTTTACTTGTTAAATAAAAATTTTATATATTTAATATGGGTGATATAATGTTATGATATACATATACATAATGAATGATTACTACAGTCAAATAAATTGGCATACTGATCACTTCACAGTCACCTTCTGTCTCAAGTCTACTCTCTCAGCAAGTTCGCAGAACACAAGTCTCTCCCCCCATCTGAAGGCAATACATTTAAAAACCTTCAGCAAACACCTGAAGCCAGAGATAGTATCAAAATCTATATATACTATGCTTTTCCTATACATACAAACAGAAAAGTTTAATTCATAAATTAGATTAAAATTAATAAAAATAGAACAGTTTGCCGTATTAAAAGTTATTTAAAACTGACTGTTTCTTTCTAAAATTTTCCATTTAATATTTTTGGATTATGGTTGACTATAGTCATGGAAATCATAAAAAACAAACTATGCATACAGAGGAGTTCTTGAGTTCAAGCTCCAACACCACAAAAAGGGGAGGTATAATAGGAAATTATTAACTATGCCCATCATGCTATACATTAGACTTCTAAACTTATTTATCCTCTTTAACTGTAACTTTGCATCCTCTGACCAGTGTTTTCCCATTTCCTCCAGCTCTCCGGCTGCTCATAAAGACCATTCTACTCTCTGCTTCTATGCATTTGACTGTTTCAGATTCCATATACCCCACATTTCCCCCAAAATAAGACTGGGTCTTATATTAATTTTCACTCCTAAAGAAGCAATAGGGCTTATTTTTAGGGAATGTCTTATTTTTTCCATCTACAGCAATCTACCTTCATTCATTTACTCATGCACAAAAATCTACACTTATTCATGTACAAAAATCTACATTTATTCAAATACAGTCATGCTATCTTCTGGAACATTGTCATAACTCTCCAAACCCCAAATTCCAGCCTGAATTTCTTGTGACTCCATTTCCTGGAGAACCACTGACCCCCATCTCTCAGATCCAGCTATAGAGTTGTCCTTAAATGAGCACTTCTTGTGTGTGTGGCCTGCTCCCAGTGCATTGGCAACATGGCTATTAGTGATACTGTCCCCTAAGATCTTCGCCCGAGTCACAACCTCTTACAGGCTGGGCTTCACAAAGTTTCCATTAAATCAAGTGTTAACTGAGGACTTACAAGACAGGAGTGGCAACAAAAATGATGACAGTTAAGAATGATGGGCCACACAATAGTGACAAAAATGTATAGGCACCAAAATTCAGAAGACTTTTATTTCACACAATTGCATTAAGTACATCCATTATAACACTTGATGTATTGAATTATGAGCATTCATATTAGATGCAATTGTGTCCATTCACTACCAAGTGCACACATTATTCATGCGTTATGTCTGTGCTCCAGTTGGTCATTCGACGTAAGTCCCAAGTTCATCTGATTACATAGGAGTTTACCTCTTATCCAAAGGCACCCACATGGATCTTCACAAATCCTTAATTATAATTTATATTATTGCTTATTTTAAGTATTAATGTCAATAATATTATTTGTGTATAATTATATGTCAATATTATTTTATCATTCAATACATCCATCATGTGTTGCACCAAACCTACTAAAGGCACCCATCTGGCTGATGATCTTATCTGATGCTTATTTTTGTGGTAGGGCTTATATTACAAGCATCCAAAAAAATCATGCTAGGATTTTTTTCCAGTTAGGTCTTATTTTCAGGGAATACAGTAGATAAGTGAGATCCCACAATATTTTTCTTGCTATGCCTGGTTTATGTCACTTAGCACAAATCCCCCAAGTTAAAGCACACATTTCCAGGCCCTGTACCAGAAATTCTGACTTATCAAATCTATAATAGGCTGGGTTTCTCACTCAATCCTATGCATAAAAGGTCAGGGAAGAAATGGGTTCTATTCTGGTCTTAGTGGTCTGAGATTCTGAGTGGTCCAGGAACACCTGAACAAGGGTCTCCAGAGATGTATCCCTTACCCACAGGCCTCAGTCCTTGTCACTTGGGTGGACAAAGGCCTGACTTCCCACTGCCAGCATTTGCCTATTTCTACAGAAGGGTTTTCTCAGACCACCGGGCTCTGCTCTACTCACACACAAGACAGACGGAAGAACCAGGGAACTATGCCCCAGAAGCAGCAGCAAGCAGTGAAGCTGATACCAGAGTTTTCCAATGGATCAAAGTCCACTTCCTCACAGCCTTTTCTTCCTTGGTGACAGCTTTGCCGGCCACCTGCCTTTCCTATCTCACATTCCCACCCTCCTCTCCCAAACTATGTTCAAAGATTACTTCCCAAATACCCTATCAGCCCCACAACTGTTACACTGGCATCTGCTTATACAGAAAATCCACTTTAAGTCAATGAGTCAAGAGTTAGTTTCAGGAGAGACCACCCAGATACCATCCATAAGTGCTTGCAGGCCCCAGCCAGAATCATGTCTGGACAACAGCCCAGCGCAGAGATCCAGAAGGTCATCATTCTGAACCCAGGAATTGAAACAGTAGTGAGCAACAGAGAGAAGGCCTCTCTGAGGCTTGTTGAGAATTTAAGCCCATGGGGGGAGCAAAGAGTTACCTCAATAAAGGCACAGCTGACTGCATTGGTTGAAATGAGAAGACACCTAAACAAGACTCAAAACCAGACTTCCAGATTACCAAAGGCAATTTCAAGGGTCAACATGATGAAACAATCTGAAAACTTAACCAGCTGGACTCCCTGAACTGGCAATGAAAGAGGATCTGGAAAAAATGAAATCAGAAATAATTTCTCACATAACAACAGAGATTGTGTCCAGAGTGAAAGACATGATTAAAAACTCTAGAGCAGAAACAGATAACACAATAGAGGAGCTGAGGAACATGATGGAATCCCAGCACAGGAAACAAATGGAATCCATAAAACAGATGCAAACAGATATCCAGGAGATTAAAAAATCCATTGAAAGTTTACACAGCAGAATGAGCCAATGTGAGGACAGAATATGAGGTGCAGAAGACAGGATTGCTATTAGTGATCAACAAAAGAAAGATTTCTTAAAAATAGGAAGGGAATACAAGAAATCAATCCAGCAGCTGCTAGATGATGCAAAGAAGAATAACATAAGACTTATCAGAGTCAAAGAAGAAACAGGAGAGAGTGCAAACGACATATAAAAACCGTTCACAGAAGTAATGGCAGGAAACTTCCCAAGCAGGGGAAAGGAATTTGACATACAGATAAGTGAGGCATATAGGACACCAGTCAGATGGGATAAAAAAAAAAAAATCTACATCTAGGCACATAATAGTCAAGATTCCAGAAACCCAACAGAAAAAAAAAAATTCTATAAGCAGAGAAAAGAAACAAACCACATACAAAGGAAAGCCCAACAGAATCACAGCAGACTTCTCAATGCAAACCCTAAGGCAAGAAGAGCCTGGAGTGACTTATTTCAAGCCATAAAAGAAAACAACCTCCAACCCAGACTGATGTACCCTGCAAAACTATCTTTCAAAATCAATGGAGAAATAAGATACTTTGATGACAAAAAGCACCTGAAGACCTTCATGAATACCAAACCAGCACTCCAAAAAATGTTAAACAATATCCTAGGAAAAGTGAGGGCCACAACCCCATGAAGCCCAGCAGAATGAATCCATCAGGCAAGGCAAGAAATTAAATGCAAAGGAGTAAAATCCAACAACAGGAAAAGGTTATGACAAAGATAAGTCAATACATATCAGTTGTAACCATCAATATCAATGGTGTCAATTCACCAATCAAAAGAAATAGACTGGCAGAATGAGTCAAGAAGCAAGATCCAATATGCTGCATATAAGAAACACATATAATTCAAAAAGAAACTCATAGACTGAAATTAAAGGGCAGAAAACAATACTCCATGTGATAGGAACCCAAAGAAAACCAGGATTAGCAATCCTATTTGCAGATCAAATGGATTTCAAACCAACACTAATTAACAAAGACAAAGGACACTACATACTTGTAAAGGGAACAATCCAAGAGGAAGAGATGACAATCATAAATATCTATGCAAGGGACAGGGATTTAGCTCAGTGGTTCCACCGCTGGCCTCACAAGCACAATGTCCTGAGTTCGATTCCTGGTACCAATAAATAAATAAGCAAGCACCAAATACTAGTGCACCCAGCTGTATAAAAACAAATATTAACAGATGTGAAAAATAAAATAAGCACCAATACAATAGTAGCTAATGCAATAGTGGGGACCTCAATGCCCCACTGTCACAAATAAATCAACTAGATAAAAAATAAATAATGAAATACTAGAACTCAACCAAACTCTTGAACAAATGAACTTAACAGATGTTTACAGTGTTCCACCCCACAAAATCAGAATACACATTCTTTTCAGCTGCACACAGGTCATTCTCCAAAACAGATCACATACTTGCTCATAGAATATGTTTATTAATCATGTCTTGCACTCTGGACACAATCTCTGTTGTTATATGGGAAATTATTTCTGATTTCATTTTTTCCAGATCCTCTTTCGTTCCCAGTTCAGGGAGTCCAGGTGGTTGAGTATCAGGCTGTTCCATCTCATTGCCCTTTGGAGTTGCCTTAGGTGATCTGGAAGCCTGGTTTTGAGACTTGTTTATGTGTTTTCTCATTTCAACTGATGCAACCCACTGTGTCTTTGTTAAGGCAACTTTTTGCTCACCCTGCAGTCTTCAATTCTCAGCAAGCCAGAGTTGTCTCTTCCCTGTCGCTTACCGGTACACTAATTCCTGGGTTCAGAAACGTAGCCTTGTGAATCCCTGAGCTGACCTGTTGTCTGGGTGAGGTTCTAGCTGGGGTCTGTGCACACTTGGGATGGTATCTTGGTGCGCGTCTCGCTAGGGCCTGCCCCGCTACATAGCTGTTGTCTGGGAGGGCCTCTGGCTGGGGGATGTGCACCCCAATCACTAGTGTCTGAGCGGGCTTCTGGCTAGGGTCTGTGCACACTTACAGATGGTATCAGAGCAGGCCCCTGGCTGTTGTTTGTGTGCCTGTGCAGCTCTTTTCCAGGTGGGCCTGCCTAAGCAGTTGGCCCAAGCTGCCTGTGGGTCCAAGCACCTTGGGTTGGGGCAGGGCCCTGGCTGGGCCTGCCTGCAGCTGAGCCACTCTGGTCTACAGTCGCTTCTCACTGGGATCTAGAACATGTTTAAGGAAATGCAAAGGAACTGAAGTTATCCTATATATATATTAGCAGATCATAGTGTGATGAAATTGGAGATCAATAGTAAAAGAAACTACAAATATTTCATAAACACATGGAAATTGAACAAAACCCTCCTGAACAACTAATGCGTGGTTCACAGAGGAAATTAAAGAACAAATAAAACAGTTTCTACAATTAAATGACAATCCCAATACAACATATCAAATTTATGGGACACAATGAAAGCAGTCCTATGAGGAAAATTCATAGTGAAGAGTTAATTTCAGGCACAAACTTTATGAAAGATCAAACCCGTGTCAATGTTAGAAGCAGAAGAGGTAACACTTTCCTTAAGTTTCCTCCCTTCAAACTATGCAGGTCTAGTTTTTCCTCCCATTTTCCTCCACATGCCATTCATGGCATGGCTGAGTCTGTATGTTTGTGCAGTAGTTTTACCTTTTCAAAGCACTTCCACATGCACATGTCCCTTTGATATTTACAAGTAATCTCCAAGGTAGAAGAGGTGATAGTAGTATCGCTTCTCGGCCTTTTGGCTAAGATCAAGTGAAGAGGAGATAGTATTACCCCGTGGGTAAATGAGGCCAGCCCTTGGAACACGGGACCAGAGAAGAGAGTCAAATCACACAAAGTCACACATTGTGTCGGTCCCCAGCCTCCCACCAGCACCACTGCCTCTTGGTGGCATCATCTGCTGGGAGTCACACGGGCCCCAGGAACAAGAACAGGGGAGGGTCATTTACTCTGAGGCACAGGGCATCACATACAGAATAGGGCCTTACAGTAAGAACACATGGTGATGATGGTCATTTCTTATTTCTGCCCTTGGGCAAGGGATTACTCCAGGAGAAAACAGTTGTTCAGCGACTGTTATGGTTTATACCTAAATGTCCCCCCTAAAGCCTCATGTGCTCATAGCTGGGGCTTTGGGGAGGTGACTGGATCATGGGTGTGTGATGCTCATCAGTGGATTAAGGCACAGATGAGTTTATATCTGGATGTGCTGTCCAGAGGTGAAGCCTGGGCTGAGGAGGTGGGTCATGGGGGGTGTGGCCTAAAAGGGTGTATCTCATTTCCACCTCCCTTGATTCCTTTCCCTGGCCCCCCTCCTCTATGCCATGAGCTGTTTCTCCTCTGCCATGCCCCTGTGCCCTTCCACCCTGCCTTGGAGCCAGCTGATTACGAACTGAAACCTCTACAACCTACAGCTCAAATTAAATCTTTCCCCCTTAGAGTTGTAGGCGTCAGATATTGTGTCTTGGCCACAAGAAAAGTAACTGAGACCTTGACAGGAAAGACAAACCCAGTCAATACACTCTGCTGACCTGGAGCCAGCCAGGGACACTCAGTTCCTGATCTCCTATTCGTAGGGTGCCAGCACTAGTGAAGCAGGAAACAGTGAGGACCCCAGCACAGATAACTATTTTAACACAAAGATAGGAGCAAAAAGCAGCTTTTAATGTTGCTGGCAGCTCAGCGAGTGACTCCTGTCAGTCTCAAGAGCCCTGAACGGAAGTTTGCACTTCCTTCTATACCTCTTTTTACATATAACAAGGCTTAATTCCATTGGAGTTTCCCTGGGAATAAAGCAAGCAGGATTCACACAAAGCAGAGCAGCAGAGAAGAGGACAGCAAAGAGCTCTGGCAGGACTTTCTGAGTCCATTACACTCCTTTGGTGACAGATTACAGAAGTTGTCATGGCTGCTCAGGCACATTTTACAAAGAGCATAGTTATGTAGTTAACCCATAATTGCCTAATAACACAGTTAACCCATAGTTGCCCAATTCCATATGGAGGGGTGGTCTCCTCTCTCACTATCAGGGAAAGGGAGAAGTGAATGAGCTTCCCTGGTACAGTAATTCAAAGGTCGACAGTGTTTTCTGAGTACAAATGAGAGTTGGCGGTTCTCGAACTTCAGCACGCATTAGAATGACCTGCTGGGCTTGTTAAAACTCAAGGGTATGGCTGGATCCACCTCAGAGTTTCTAACTCATTAGGCCTGGGAAGGGCCTGAGAATCTGCATTATACAAGTTCCTAGGTGGATCCAAAGATGTCAGCCTGGTGACCATACTCTACGAACCCCTACTTTGAGACAGTGCTATCCAAATTAAAGATACATACCAAGTACCTGGAACCATACACAAAAAGCATATCCCAACTTAGGAAGTACAGTCTGTGTTTCTAATGAGCCCCTAGACTTACAGTCTAGGGACTCTGTAGGTAGCAAGATTCTGAGTCAGGTGTCTCTGGAGGGGATGTTCAACTACCTCTAACATCCAGCCACAAGCCAGCTTATTAGAAATGCAGATTCCAAAATGAAGACTGCTTTAATCTGTCTCAGCTGCTATAACAAATTTCTTTAGGCTAGGTCATAAACAACAGAAGTCTCTTTCTCTCTATTCTAGACTGCGAAGTCCAAGATGAAGGCCATGGCAGATTCGGGGTCTGTTGAGAGCCCTCTTCCCGGCCACCGTTCAGCTGTGCCCCACGTGTGGATGGCGCTCTCCCAGGCCTCTTTAGTACAGGCTAGAATTCTTCAGGACCCGCACTAACCCTGACACCCTCACACTGGGGATTGGGTTTCAACGTGTGATTTGGGGGAGAAGCCTACTCAAAAGGAGAAGGCCAGAACTTGGCTTTGGGCTGACAACTATCACACTGGACATCAGCTAGATTCCTGCTGAACCAGGCTGAGAGGGGCCATCATCGGTGGGTACCCTGAGGGCATCAAGACAGCATCCCTTCCCCCGAAGCAAAAAGAGAAAGAGAAGAGAAGAGGGGGAAAGAGGCAAAAAGAGGGATCTGCGCTGATTCCAAGATGGCATTTGGATCGATGTAGAAATCCAAAACAAATGCTCAACAACTTGCAAACTGCCTTGCCCGGGACTCTCCTCTTTGCTTTTTTGTGTGCTTTAATTGGAAGCCGTGAGCATGACGGGCCCACGTGGCATGCCACGTTCAGTTGCTCCAAATGACTCAGGTCTCCTAATGCTGCTTCTTGTCGGTTGCAGAGAACATTTCATGTTTCCAGAACTACAGTACAATCACTTTCTAACTGTCATCCGGAGAAGAAATTGCTTCACGCTCAGGTACAATGGCACTTTCCGTGTGCCTGGTGGGGGTCGTGCCTGGGTCAGAGAGGCACCGAGATCATGGAAGGCAGATGGTTCCCTTCGTCTGCACCCAGGAAAGAGCGGAAGCTGGACTGGGAAAATGAGCTACAGGGAACAGAGCA
The DNA here is from genome assembly GCF_053883595.1 of Heterocephalus glaber. Lineage (NCBI taxonomy): Eukaryota > Metazoa > Chordata > Mammalia > Rodentia > Bathyergidae > Heterocephalus > Heterocephalus glaber. The sequence goes on from NW_028258175.1 coordinate 13,805,998, forward strand.
TAACACCCAGGGGCCCTCTGACCCCAGAGTCAGGTAAGCAAGAAAAAAGCTTAACAATGTGCCTGGGGACATGGAGGAACTGGGGCTGGAGACAGAAAGGAGGCCATCTGCTTTAGTCCCAGAGACATTCCAATTAGATTAGCTTTAAAGTTCTTGAGACTAGAAGCTTGCAAAAAAACAGGGTATGTGGTACTAATTTTTTGGGCCCAAATACTGTTTTACCTTGTTGGGAAACATTTTTTTCAAAATAAAAAAAAACACAAGATTTTACTTAGAGAACAAATACAGAAATCGCTATGTGACCGACACTGGGCCAGCAAGCTGATGTATTCCCCCTCCCAGCCACCCTACAAAGTGAATGTCATTATTTCCATTCTATAAAGCACAAATTTTTATGAAAACTGAAATCATTTATCCAGAGCCACACAAAAGCAACAGTGGCAAGGCACATACTGAACCCTGGCTGCATAAAGCCATCACTAGGCTTTCGATCTCTGTCTTAACTTACCTATGGGAATAAAATGCAATGGAAGCCAGGTACAGTGGCTGCTTCTTCTGTAATCCCAGCACTCCCATCACTCCAGGAAGCTGAGATCCCTTCATGATCAAGTTTAAGCCCAGCCTAGGCAACTTAGCAAGACTCAGTCTTTAAATAAAAAAGGGCTAGGAATGTAGCTCCATGTGAAGGTCCTGGGATCAGTCTGTAGTACCACCAAAAGAAAAACATCAGAGATGAGGACCCACCAACATGTTACTGTATGTAAAATATGAAAGGCTACACCCACTTCAGAAAATGGATTAGCAGCAGTTTCTCAAAACACCAAACATTTTTTAAAAAGTTAAAATCTCCCATACATAGAAAGCACCCAACAATACCACTCCCTGGGTACCTTTTATAGTTCGACCTAAAATGTCACCCAGAGGCTCGTGTGTTTCAGGTGGGACTTTGGGGAAGTGGTTGAATTATGGGGGCTCTGCACTCATCGGTAGATTCATCCATTGATGAGCTCATACCTGAATGTGCTGTTAGGAGTTGGGGCCTTGTTGGAAGAGGTGGGGCCTGGTTGGAGGAGGTGGGGCCTGATTGAGGAGATGGTTTACTACAGCATGACCTGAAAGGCTGTGCTGTTGTTCCTGGCCCCTATTCCTCCCTCTGTTTCTTTCTTGCTGTCTCTCTCTCTCTACTTCCAGGTCACCATGATGTGAGCAGTTTTTCTTCACCACCCACTTCCACCATGCTATTTCTGCCTTGGAGCCAGCCAACCATGGACTGAAACTTCTGAAACCATGAGCCTAACAAACTCCTTTTCCTTTAATTGTGCATGCCAGGGAGTTGGTCTCAGTGACAAAAATCTGACTGATACACTACCCAAGAGAAACGAGACCATGTACCCACAAAAGACTTGGGCAAATGTTCCTAGTAAAATAACATACGATAACCCCAAACTGGCAACAACCCAAATGTCCATCATTAAACAGAAAACAAGACTTAACATGAGATAAGTAAAACAGACAAGCAATAATAAATATACAGTGAAATACAGTTCAATAATAAAAATGAACAAGATGAACCTCAAGAGTATGCTCTGTGGAAGACGCAGGACACAAAACACAGGACACCCATAGTGTACCTTTATGGCAAATGTGGGAAAACTAAGTCTATGACCCAGAATGCACACAGGTGGTTTGGGGCATGATAGGGAGCAGCAAACCCTACAAATAAGCGCAGGAAGCATCTTCAGAGTGTGGCCATGCTCTCCAGCTGGCTTGTGCTGCACAACTCTGCAAATCTACTAAAAGTCATTAAATCATGCACATTAAAAGGGTGAATCTCATAATATGCACATTATTCCTCTAGAAACAATTTCAAAAATAACATGTGAAATCTAAAAGAAAAACACATGGGAAAAAAAGAGTGAGCAATGGGTTGGCCAATGACCACATGACATGCCCTGGACAAGGTGACCTCATTTCACTCCTATGGTGCAGCCTCCCTGCCTCATCCCAGATGCAGTGCCATCACTTCCTGCCCAGGGACCCTCCTGCCAATCAGCCCCAGCTCGGCACTTGGAAATATTTGCTAAACTGAGTCATGACTAAGAGACCAATTCTGGGTAAAAGACAGAAGTGGGTTCAAATCCTAACTATTATGCTAAACAGTTAGCTATTATACTTTCAGGACTTGAAAATATGAGTAGAGATAACATTTGTGGTAGGCATTGATGTATGGCTAACCCAGCTTCCTGTTTCAATATCCCTTCCTCCCTGCCATTTTTCACTACAGCAGCTGGCCGGGATACTTCCTCAGATCCCCTTCCAGCAAGGTATCGTCTTAGCTAATGAGATATTAAGTGAATTTATACATGGAAGGAAGATTGGTTCTGAGAAATATTTTTGTTCAACTGATAAAAAGAACAGGATAGCTGGCACCCTCCATGCTTCCTTCTTCCTGACTTGAAGATGTGACATGGAGTGGGGCAGCCATTTTGTGGTCATGAGGAAAATATCATAAAATAATGAGGTTCCAGCCTGGCATTGTTGTGCCACTGGACAAACTCCAGCAGTCAAATGCTTTCAGGATTTCTGACATGTGAAAATTCTATTTTGAATTTCATATCGTATTTTTATATTACTTGAACACATCTCTAATATTATGGTATTAGAAGCAGAACTACAGAAGTGGGGTTTTTTGCTTTGTTTTCACCTTATTAGAATGCTTAGTCCTCCTGCCTTATCTCTTTCCAGTCGGCTTTCCCAAACCACATCTGAGGTCTACGGTTGTCTGCCTAGAAGGCTGGAAGGCACCTCTGGACTGCCCCTACTTTACTCCAGTCCTAACTATTCATCTGGAACTTCTTTTTCCTGGTGGGTTCATTGGAAAAGTCCCAAAGCAGCAGCCACAATGGAAAATAAATGGGTCTAATTTCAGAAGAGACAAGCCCATTTTCTCTTCCCACCAGCCATCTCATCATACAATGGCAATTACCATCATGATAATAGGCAATCGATACACACTCCCTGTGACCAGCAACGTTCACCCTCACTCACCCATCTGTTGGAGCGGGGATTCCACCGTGGGACATTCTAGATGAAAGCTCTGGCCTTTCCACTGGCCACCGCGACTCAACCCCTCTGTTCTTTCCAGAACAGGAAGTGAGAACACCAGGCAGTCGCCAACCGCCTAACAGGGCCCTGCCTGTCTCTGCAGCAGGCCACACCGGCCATGACCCCAAGCAAATGGCAGAGGAAACCGGTTTTCTTTAGGCTCCTGAGAGAAGCAGGATGGAAGCTGCTAGAATCAAAGGGTGCAACTCCACCCATGAGCAGGTGGGACGGGGCCCGGGACCCTAAGATGTACTCCTAGAAGACAGCTGAGGCTGAGGGATGGGACCCAGGACCAAGGATGGGGTGGTGACGGGCAGCCTGCGACCCACACCTCCTGGTAGTCCTAGCCTAGTTGACATCCCCTCCTTTTGGGTGTGGGCCAGATCCAGCGATCTGCTCCTAACAAATGGAATGTGGAGAAGGGACGTCACGTCTGCTATGAGGTGTCTTAGGTCATCAGGCTGCTGTGACAGCATACCCTGATGGAATACTTCTCAAGGCTCAGAAGGGCAGGAAGATGACGATCAGGGGCAAGCAGGCCTGGTGTCTGGCATGGGCTCATGTCCAAGGGCACAGAGGGCTGTTTTCTTGCTGCAGTGTCCCATGCAGAAGGGGCACTGAGCTCTTGGGAGCGTCCTTTATAAGGACGCTAATCCCATTCAGAAGGGCTCCATCCTCCTGACCTCCTCATACCCAAAGCCCCCTCCTCCCAATGCCACCATCTGGGGGTGAGAGTTCAACATCTGAATGAGGGGGACACAAACTATCAGTCCTCAGCATCAGATCACGAAGGATTGATTTTTCCACCCTGTTGTTGGTCTCTGGTACACTTGATCTGATGGGGAGCAACCATCAAAGCCCCTGGCCACCACCAGCAAGGACCTGGCACCCTCCTCCTGACATGTCACGTGGAAAGGAGTCCTCCCCACAGTGCTGAACGAGCATGGGAGTGGAGACGCCCCAGCTGGATCTGGAGGTGACTGAGCCCCAGCTGAATGAGGACACTGTCAACACAGCCTCAGGACCCCACTAAGCTCTTTCCAAGATCTTCTTCACAGGCACAGTACATCATTAAAACTATGGGCTGGGGATTTAGCTCAGTGATGCCAGCACCTGCCTTGCAAGCGAAGTCTTGAGTTCAATCCCCGGTACCAAAACAAAGCAAAACAAAAAAAACTACTGTACCCAGGGGTCATTTGTTACCTAGCAATTGGTAGCCAATACAGGGGGAGAGTCACTGCTATACTTGAAAAATGAAAAACACACATGTACATACGAATGCTTTAGAACTCAAAACCTTTCTGTTCTCCACATTCCAAGAAGGTTTCTCTTTCATTCCGTCTGAGGACAGTTTGTTAGTTTATGCTTCTGGGGTTTTGCTCTTTGCTCAAACAGCTGGTTGAATGTGGGTGCTTCTTGTGCCAACTGGGGCAGTCTGGACAACTACGCTTACTGCTCACATTCAATCAGAGCCCTGAGATTTGGAGGTATTAACTGACTCAAACCTCACAACCCAACAGAAGGGCACTATCGTTATTATCATTGCCCTTTCACACACGAAGGCCGGTAGGCTTAGACAATGCCTTGTCTCGCCTAGGTCTCTAGTTGTTACGGTTTAGACCTTAAATGTCCCCCAAAGCCTGGTGCGTGGCAGGTGACTGGAGCCTGGGGGAGCCATACTCAACACGCTTTCATCTAGGGAGGAGCTCAGTAGCTCACGTGCTGCAGGAGGTGGGGCCTGGCTGGAGGCGGGGCCTGGCTGGAGGCGGGGCCTGGCTGGAGGCGTGACCTGAAAGGTGTTCTCCCGTCCCCAGCTCCTCTCTCTGCTTCTTGGCTGCCAAGAGATGAGCAGCTGTCTCCCACCCAAGTCCTTCCACCGTGTTCTTTTCTGCCTTGCAGCCTGCCAACCATGGTTGAATCCTCTGAAATCTGTGAGCTGAAATAAACCTCTCCTCTTATATGTTGTGGGTGTTGGTATTGTGTCTCAGTGACAGTCAGTGACTAAGACAGGACTTGTGGATCCAGGATGCAAAGCCAGGAAAGATGGCCCAGCCCCTTAGCTGAGCGGAGCTGAAACAGGGAAGAGAAACAGAAAGGGTGGAATGCAGCGTCAGGGAACAAGTGAGGGGCTCGGCAAAGATCCAGAAGGTACAGAAGGGACGGGGAGGGGACTGCTGATAGACAAGGCTTCGGAGGAGACACGCTGGGGAGGGAGGTTTGGAGCAGCAGACCACTTCGCGGCAAGCCAAGCTGTGGGAAGGGCGGGGAGAAGAGGAGAGATGGGAGGACTGTGCTGCTCCTTCTGCAGACCACTGCCGTTCAGCGTCGTGAGGAGACGCGCCTGAGACTGAGATGGCATTCGGTGTGAGCAAGGGGTGAACAGGGGACAGCCACAGGGACAGGCACAGCAGTGTCGCTGTCACTCTTCCCATGCTAGCAGGCTGCTGTTTATAGTTTCTGAGGGGCGGCTGCTGCTTCTGTGACCCTTGTCTTCCCTAAGGGGATCTGAGCTTACTCTAATTACTTCCCAAATCTCTCTCCAACTCCTCGATTCCACAGTCACTACCCGAGTTGAGCCCTTTACCTTCCCCTCCCCAGGCTAAGCCAACAGCTCGTCTTCCCCAGGCCTCCTCCCTAGCCAGACAGCGCCGAGGGTTGAAGCAACCCCTGCCTCTCTTGTCAGACTTCCAGAGACATGATGTGCACACACAAGCACAGCGTGTGGCCAGATCAAAGTTGACCCACTAGGACTCTGGTGTGGAAATGCAGCAAGCGCTGTACCCTTGAGTTCACCTTGCCCTGCAGCCCACCCTACTGGGTAGTAAGAGTGACAGGAATCTTGACTACATTTCACAGCCTAATCTTGGGAGGTTTACACCAGTCTTGATTTAGTTCTGACTCTCTAGGATAAATATCCAATCGTATCAAAGGCTCTGAACTCCATACTACAACTGCTTCTTTCTTTCACAAGATGACACATGGATGACATATGGGTGCAATGAAAGTGTATGTGTCCCCAGGGGAAACCTCAGGTCTACTAGACACTAAGGGACTTTCCTGGGGTCAGTGATAGCACAGCCAGGCTGGTTTGGCCCAGGCACCTCTCTTCACGTCGGGAAGCCTGCTAGGACTCTGGGTGAAGTCTCTGCTTTGGCCATTTGTCTCTGGTTAGCAAGTCCCTGTCATCTGAGGCCTGCTTGCTCTGACCCACGTAGCAGACCTCAGGTTCTCTCAGCATCTTTGCATGGCCCTGTGGGGATGAAGGCTGCAGGGAACCTACCCACTCAGGAACCCACCCACAAGGCTCCTCCAGACTCAAGTGGGTGTCTAATGATTGGGCATGTGAAAACACCCACAGCATTGCAGAAAATAAGGAAAGGCCTCCAGACTTCTCTTCCTGCTACTAGCACTACTTTTTTTTTTTTTGGTACCAGGGATCGAACTCAGGACCTTCCACTATTGAGGCAGGTGGTGGAACCACTGAGCTAAATCCCCAGCCCACTAGCACTACTCTTGTGATTACAGAGGAGCCAGTCATGACACATATACTCCAACATTTGTCTTTCCCCTGTGGCCTCCTCTGCTGCTCTTTGGAGGACCAGAGTGGCAGCTTCTGCCTCTCAGGCATTTCCTCCAGCACCTCTAGGAGCTGGACACCACAACCTGTCAGAAACTCTATGATCTACTTGGCCAGGCTTGCTCCTTGGTGTTCAAAGATTTTTTTTGGAAAAGAGGAAGAAAGAGCAAACAAACACACAAACCTCCCTAACTTCCAATGAAGTCTGGCTTTTAAGATAATTGTCTTGCTATTTCCAGAAGAAGAAAAACATAAGAAGGCCTCTTTGAGATTCGAGGTGGCATGAAGATCTATGAGTTGCATTCCGTGGTGTCCTTTCTCTCCAGAGAGCAGTAAGGCTCGTGGCTTAGCTTTTATAACCCAAGGGATGCCAATAAAAAAAAAACTCCTTCTGATGGAATAACCAATCAAATCTGTTTTGTGTAGAGTATTCCTATACATGCATACTGTATGTGTATCTGTACACAAACAGCCCATGTTCTATACTGGGGGTCTGCAAACTACTGCTCACGGTCCAAACCCAGCCTGCCTCCTGGTTTTTGTTTTATATTTCTTTGTTTTCATTATTTTTCAGTACTGGAGATTGAACCTGGGGCTTTTGCACTAAACTATATTTCCAGTGCTTCTTTTTTTTATTTTGACACAGGGTCTACCTAAATTGCTAAGTTTCCCAGGTTGAGCTTGAATGTGTGACCCTCCTGCCTCAGCCTCCAAGAATGCCAGGACTACAGATGTATGCCACTTTGCCTTTTTATTTCTTTTACTATATTTATTCCCAGCTATAAAAATTGTGTTGAAGTACATATAACATGAAGTTCTGAGTATTTTCCATCGTTACCATTTTAAAGGTACAGGTCAGAGCCACTAATACATGAAATGTTGGCATTAAATGTTCTGCAAACATCACCACCCTCCATCTCCTCCATAACTCCTTATCTTGCAAAACTGAAACTCTATCCCCCTTATACAATAACTCTTCATTCCCTCAGGCCCTGGAAACCATCATTCTACTTTCTGTCTCTAGGAATGTGACTACTTTAAATACCCACATAAGTGAAATCACACACAGTATATTTTTTTGTGTCTAGCATATTTCATTTAACATAATGTCATCAAGGTTCAGCCATGTAGCAGCATCTGTCATAATTCTCTTCCTTTTTGAGGCTGAGTAATAGTCCACTATATGTATATTCCAGTTTGCTTGTCTACTCATCCATCGATGGACACTTGGGTTGCTTCTCACATTTCAGCAGTTGTAAATAACAATGCTGCTGTGAATCTAAATATAGAAATATCCCCTCAAGACCCACATTTAATTCTGACCCTTACTCTTCTGTATAGCCAACAAGCCAAAAATGATTCTTATTTTTCAATGGTTGAAAGAGGAAAAGCGAAGTATTTGGTGAAATAGAAAACCATTCTGAAATTCAAATCCCAATATTCATAAATAGTTGTCATGGAACACAGCCACACTCATTTCTTTACTGTGGTCTGGTAGTCTTCGCATGAGGAGGGCAGAGACCGCACGGACCGCCAAGCCAAGCAGAGCTACTCTCGGCCCTTTAAGAAAAAGCTTGCCCACCCCTTTCCTATCCTGATCAGTCCTTCCTTTTTTCATACAGACCACTGCACATCATGTTCTTGATTCTCCATTAAAAAAAATAAAATCTTTCTTTCAAAATTCAGTGATTATAAACAATACCACAGTGGGTATTCTTAGACATCCAACTTTCTGTATCTGTGCCTCCCTCTTCAACCCCCACCCACATACACACACAAAACTGCACGAACCCCCGACATCAGGAGCCTTGTCCATTCATCCCTGAGGTCTCAGAGTAGAACAAAATAGCAACATTCAATGATTGCTTTCAATAAATACATCTGGCTCTAAATGTAAGATTAAAGCAGACTCAGAATTCCTTCCAAAATGCTGAACATCCTTCACACAAGGGGATTTGAACTTCAGGAAATCCTGCAGGTTTCAGCGTGGAAATCTGTCACCATTCTCCATGTGCATGTCTGTCTGCTGTGCCTCCTCTTTCCTCAGCACTTGGAGTTATGTGAAGCAACCATTCCCCAAGATAGCATATTCCTCTGTGACAGGATTTAATTAAACTTCCAGCAAAATAATTAGCAAGGCTATCTTAAAAGACTATTTTAAAATACCAGAGTAATACCAAGGAGCAAACAGAGTTAACACTGTCATCGGAGATCAAAGCCATCAGAAGACGTGACTGAAAATTTAACCTCCAGCAGCTGCCGAATGAAGAAGCACACACTGGAACACTTGTGATATCCTCCCTCTCGGGTCCCATCGACAAATTCATTTGACATGGAAAATTTCCCAGGGGAAGCTTAAAAATGGTAAATTTCCATTAATTACATAGCAAAGGATGTTCGCTTCATAATTTATTATCCATTTGGAAACTTTGGAGGAAGCTGGAGCTGTTTCTTATTATGTGGATGACCCTTCTTTACTTGGGGAGGCTAGAGGGATTCAAAAGCCGCTCGTTCTCCTGTGCAAGCTTGTTTGAAGTGAAGCACTTTGCGAATTCCCTTGGCTGTGTTGGGGGTGGTGGCTCTCTTGATGCCGGTCCCCAGGGTAATGGTGACAAGGGGGTGGTGACCGAGCAGCGACAATTCCAGTGAGACCAGCTACCACCCTGGGGCCCACTCCTCTCCAACAGGACTCTTTGGAAGAATGACAAACTTCAAGCGGCTCGAAGTCAAAAGACTAAAGTTTGAGCCTCTGGTTCCCAACCTGGTAGCTCTGCGGTTATGGGGAAGGCCATTTTCCCCTTCAGGACTCACTGCTCGCGGGTACGTGGGGCCCCAGTTATTCTGCAAAGGTGTGAGACGGCAAACGGGGCTGAACACCAGGGATCGCGCTCAGGACCTTTGGTTTGTGAGGCAGGCGGTGGCACCACTAAGCTAAATCCCCGGCCCTGTGAAGCCCCATTCTTCTTTGTCCTTTTCACTGTCTTCCATGAACACATCTACACACAGGGAGCCCCAAGAGACCTACAGTGGAAGGATGAAGAAAGAGTCTGACTACTTGACAATTAACAGGGGACGGGGGAACTCTCACTTCTTTCTTGCAGGTCTATAGTAGAAAACGGTGCCTTAATTATGTTCCCTGTGTTGGGAAAATATTTATAAAGATTTGTTTACTCTTTGGAAATGCAGACTGAACTACTTTCCAAGTAGTAGTGGCCAATTATTGCTCTTCTGAATTTCTTATGTACTTGGAGAATTCCAACTGTTATTATCCCATATAAGATACATTAATATTGAACATTTAAGCACTTATGTGTTGAAGACGCTAAGTACTTTCAGAGCCAGTATCATTATCTTCCCCATTTTGTGAACGAGGAACCTAAGGCCCATAAGTATTTCTAGGTGTGCAATTTATTTTTTAAATCTTCTCTGCCTCATACCCATCTCCTACCTCATCCCTGCCCCTATAGGAGTCACTGTCACTCTGCTCAGCAACAGCAGCTGCTAATCCGAGGCCTCCAGGCCCTGCCCCTTGATCCTCATCCTCCACCTGCAGTGACACAGGGCTTCAGGAGCACTGAGTCACGTGGGTGAGTGCATGGCACGGCCCCTGCTTGCTGCCCAAAACACAGTGACTCATTACTAAATGTTGACTCGATATAAAACAGAGCTTGGGAGTCTAAGTCCTTAGTCCACACTCCAGCCCAACCAACATGCACTGTTTCTCCAAGGCTCAGTGTCTTCTTGGGGACAGTAACATCACTGGGCTTTGTGAGAAATAAACAAATTGGGTGCACTGGGACCCTGAGATTAGCATGTTGAGGGCCCTGTCTGGAACCACAAGCTGTCTATACATGCAACCCTCATACTATTGTTATTTCCTAACAATGCAAAGTTTCTCTCCAGTGCTCTCCCAATGCCGTGTTGGTACCAGATAAACCAAATTAACCTTAGGAAGTTTATTACCTTTTATATCTTGATTGCAAACATGTCCCTTCCTCCTAGCAAGAGTCTCTCAAGCTCTCAATTCCTCTGTTAATACTTCTGCAGATTTTTCTTTTTTTAAATAGTGTTAAGTTGTTTTTCCACCCAACAAGCTCAATAGAGAAGACAGACACGAGGGAAACTCTGGCTTAGCCATGAATGTCATCTCTCATGCTGTGCAGCCCCAGTGGCCCTAGCTGACCCTTCCCACCTCCCATCTACACACAGGTTTCCTTTCATTTTAATAGAAACAGTGGAGGGTCAACCTACCACAGCCTGTGACCTCGCCGACCAAACAAGCCCCCAGCAAGGGACTCAAAGTTCAGGGAGCTTCCAAGTGCAGTTTAGAATAAATGCTCACGTAGGTGCGACGGTCAGCACTCAGAATTGTCTCAAAGTGATTTGCATATTCAGAATAATATTCTCCAATGCTCTGGCCCATTGGGGAATGATTTGCATTCAGGGAGGAAAGGCTAATATTCTAGTCTTAGCAATTATCGAAACACATCCAGTCGGTACTCTAATAAATTATCTTAACCCAATTACTAAAAACATTGCAAAACATTACTGTGCATCGAAGACCGTTCTGCCCGGGAATCTTTATTGGCAGGATAATTAAAAGCGTACTAGTTATGGCTTCTGCTCAAATATTTGGGGATGTTTTGTGCCATTTGAATTAGCTTTCTTGGACTCTTTAGAGAGAGATCTGCCTACCACTTGCTTTATCCATCTCTCCCCTCCCCAACTCCCTGCATTTGGGCTCACCCCTCCCTAAAGTCCCTTTCCTGGACCTATAATTTTTTTCTTGCCCTCATCCTTGCAGAAAAAGTATTTATATACACTCAGCCCCCTCCTCTCTGTCCCTTCCTTCCATACTTAGAGCAAAAGATTTTGTTTGGGTGCCTACCATGAGCTGGAAACTCATATTCTTGGAATATGGAATAAATCCTAGTTTAATATTGCCAGGAAGGGTATTCCCATTGCAAGGATAAGAAAATTGAGGTACAAAGTCTGCATGATCCTCAAAAGTTTACCTAACCGGTGTCAAAGCTGGAACCAAACACAGGTCTGGCAGTTCCAATTTCCCTCCCGCATCTTTCACTGAGTATTTATCAACTGCCTATATGTGCCAGGCACTGTCCTAGGCCCTGAGAATAAGATAGTGAGCAACTCAGGCAGGGCCCTGCCCTCATGGAACTTGTGCCCATTCATCCAGTGTGTCTGTCAGGGAACACCGATTGTGCTGACCTAACAGGCTAAGCCATCACCTCGACGGGATGTAACAAATACAGCTTTCTCCAGCCTCACATCCAGAGTTGACCGGGACCACAGCAAGTCATAATATGTCCACCCCTAACTTTAATGGGGAAATGTAACGCTACCAGAGGGCTGGAAATCAGAACACTGGAAATGTGTGGCAAAGAGCCCAACCTCAGCTCCTGGCAGGCATAGGGGAGGGACGCCATGTCTGGATCTGCAGCTAGGACCTCTGTGGTGAATTTACAATGGAGCCACGTTACTGGCTAAGGTCCCAAACCTGACATCCATCTCTAAGTACCATCTCTGTCAGAGCACAGGGGTCCAGGATCACACCCTGCTGTGATCACAGGAGCACTTCGTCACAATTAGGTTCATCTTCACAATTAGGCGGGCTTCTCTCGGGGGCCAAGATCTGAGGGTGCAAATGAATGCAGCCTGAAGCAGAAGATGGAAGTGGCAGGGGCAGCTGTGCTGGCTGAATTACCTCTTTAGAATCACTACAAAGCCTCGGTGTTTTCGGCAGACAGCCACAAAGATGTGGTTCTTCCTCCATCTCATTAATGGCACCATTTGTCATTAGTTCTCCTCTCACCGTGGCACAGGCCCTGGGCTAAGCTGCATTATCTAATTTAATCTGCACAACGATGCCAACAGGAGCATACTAATGGCTCCTTCTTACAGAAGAATACACAGGATTAGTAGGATTAAGCACACAGATCTCAAAGCAGAAGCATCCTTAACCCAAGTCTTTCTTCGCCTAAGCACAGGTGGCCGGGGGCTGCCAGAGCCTCTGTCAGAAACACCATAGCAAAGACCCTAGCTCCAGGGCCCCATGTCTAAGGGGCCAAACACCGAGGCTAACAGTGAACAGGGATAAGCAAATGAATGTTCCACAGTCCAAGACGAGAGTGACCAAACTCAATTCAAACCCAAATCCCACCAGCAGCTAATGCGAGGAAAGAAACTACTCTTCAGACAGCTACTATGTGTCAGAACACCAGACAGGTCCTGACAGTGAATCCCCATAGTACATGCAGCTTAAATTCAAGGCATCATCTCAGGTAACCTCCCCTGCATCCCTACAAGTCGGGTGTTCAGTGGATAAGAAATCTGAGGCCCAGAGAGGATGAGTAAGATGCCCCAGCTCACACAGTTCATAAGAGGCTAAGCTCCCACCAAATCCTGTGCTGCCCGACTTCCTGTTTCTCCACCACCATTGTCCTGCCAAAGAACCTCAAAAGAAAGCCAGGCATGCCTGTCAGGGAGACAAACACACAACACACACCAGCATGGGGTTTTATGTGATTGTCTCAGGAATGAGCTGGGGTCCGCTCCTAAAACGAAGGGTGCCTCACTCCAAGTCACTTAGCTTGCCAGGCACAGTGGCACCACCAATAGCCACAGAAAGAGAAAGGTGGAGCAAAAAAGAGAAGGGAGGAGAAAGAGGGAAGATGAGGGAGGAGAGGGAAAGAAAAAGAGGGAGAAGAAGGGAGAAAGAAGGGAGAGATGTTCACCCCACCCACTGCCATTCAGTTAGTGAGCACCAGGCAGTATTTCTGACCACTTTATGTGCACCTCATTATCCCACTTCCCAGACTAGGGGACTGAGGTTCAGAAAGGTCAAGAATCCTCCCCAAGGCCAGCTAGCTGGAAGTAGAGAGGAGGAAGAGCTTTTTAATGTTGACCAGGGCTCAAAGAGACAGGACCCAACTTCCCGCCAGACAAAAAAGGAGGAGACCAGCTCAGTTTCTTTCTAAAGGATTCTTGTTCCACAGTCTACCTTCACAGTCCCCAGCCCCTGGGTAACCCTCCAGATTTCCTTTCTGGTGGGTGCATCGCTCCCCTCTCCCAGCTGCTTCCAGTGTTGGCTGAGAGCAACTCAGACCAGCACATGTGCCCCTCCCAGCATGGCTTCACCCCCCAAATCAAGGCGAGACCAACTTCACTGCAATTAGAGCCCCTGAGCCCCTGAGGCCAGGGTGCAGCCCTCCTATCCCTGTCCTTGCCCATCTGTCCTTTTCCTGAGAACATATCCCTAAAGGCACCCTCACCCAAGGATCCTCTCCCACTCCGTCTCTGGAGAAGGGCCCTGAGACAGCCCAGTCCTCCTGCCTCTGCTCACTTGGGCTTCTGCTTCTCAGCCTCAGAGCTGGGAAGAACCAGAGAGAAGGTGAAGCGAGGGACTCGAGGTCCAGGCCTCTGGGAGACAGCAGCCAGCTCCACCAGGCCAGAAGCACCTGCCACCCCCGTCGTCCACCTGCCCTCGCCCATGCACTTTGGTGATTAAGAACAGATGGCCCATCGCCTGCGCCAAGCCTCATTAACTCCTTAATGCTGCTCTTCTGGAGGCCGGACGGTTGGCCGGAAAAGCCAGCTTTGGAGGTCATCAATTAAATGATGCCCAGCACCCAGGGCTGCCCAGGCCTCTTCTCTGGCTGGCAGCTGCCCCTGACTTCTGAGCTGCCATCAGTGACCAGATGGGCTGGGAGAGGGGGCCGGGGTGCCCGTGGGGGGTGTGCTGAGCGAAATGGCTGAGGAGTCAGGACACAGTGTCCCGAAGCTGAAGACAAGCCACTTAGTTTGAGACTGTTTTATCACCTGCAAATGGCTACAGTGACAATAACCAGAAAAACAATCTTTTTCATGTTTGGAATGCTAAGGCTTGTTCCTTTCAGACTAATAATATTCTCGCAGTAATAAGAATAGTTGGCCAAAAAGTTCACATGTATCCTCTTATTTCATCTCCACGACTGTGCTTTGAGGTGCCCGCTCTTACAGTCTCCATTTTACAGAGGGGAAGAACAGGCAGGGAGAAGTGACTTGCCAAGCCACATGCCTGGCCAGAGTCAGAGGCAGGATTTGAAGCCAGGTCTGACGGGCGGCAAGGCTCTCCTTCTTCACCTCTGCCTTAGTCTATGCAGGATGCTCTAGCGAAACTAGCACACACTGAGTGCTTTCTATACAGCAGGACTCGATCGCTCACAGATCTGGAGGCTGGAAGTGCAAGGTCAAGGCAGCAATGGACTCAGTCTCTGTTAAAGATGGCACCTTCTCCCCACGTCCTCACAGGGCGTGAAAGCAAACGAGCTCCTGCAGGCTTCATTCATAAAAGCACAAATGCTGTTGACACCCCAGGAGCCAGTCACATCCCCAAGGCCTCCCCTCTTAACACTATTGCTTTGGAGATTAGGTTTTGATGTATGACTTTGGCAAGGGGCATCAATATTCAGACCATAGGAAACCCATGCACTGGTGCCCCGTTCCATCTACCTAACAGGGATACTCAACTCTCAAAGGAAAAGAAGGCCCCAAATCTTTGGCACAACCAAGGCCCTGACTCTGCCCAAATACCACAAAGCACTAAGAGCCCCCAGTCTCCACTTCACCTACTCTTTACCTGCCTGTCTCCACAGGCAGACACTCTGAGGCTTGCCCTGGAACTTCTGGTTCTTGGCAGTGCTACAAGCTGCCTTGAACAAGACACTGGGAATAAGTACACAATTTGGATACAGGTGATGAAGGAGGAAACTGAAGCCCGGCTTAGTGGCTCATGCCTGGAACCCCAACACTCTGGGAGGCTGAGGCAGGAGGATCACACATTCAAGCCCAAGCTAGGCAACTTAGCAACTTAGTAAGACCCTATCTTAAAATATGGCTGGGGATGTAGCTCAATGTGAAGGCCTTGGGTT
The DNA here is from genome assembly GCF_053883595.1 of Heterocephalus glaber. Classification (NCBI taxonomy): domain Eukaryota; kingdom Metazoa; phylum Chordata; class Mammalia; order Rodentia; family Bathyergidae; genus Heterocephalus; species Heterocephalus glaber. The sequence continues at coordinate 13,821,610 of NW_028258175.1, forward strand.
CAAAAAAATATATTTTTAAAGGAAACTGAGAAGCTTCTGTATGCTTGGCCAGTGAAAAGACCCGAGAAATTCACCTGCTGGTTCCTCATTGGGAATCCTGGGCAGGTCAGGATCAGAGCAGGCAATGAGGACACAGGAAAGGCTCTGGGATTCAGGGAGTAGCAGAGACTGAAGTGAAGGCCTCAGAAACCAACTTTCTACACAAACCACAACACAGGGGTTGGCAGACTCCAGTGGGATTTGCTGCCTGATTATGGACACTGACATGAGAGATCACAAAGAAGCAATTGTAACATCTAGCTTTGCAGTTTTAAAAATGCTTTTGGCAGAGAACATTTTGTTTCTTCCAATGCATAATGGTAGCACAGGTGTGTTAAGCTTGTGAAAATTTACTGAGCTGCCCACGTAGGTAAATGTGCTTTTCTGAATGGATGTTATGCTTTGTTGATACGTGGGGGTTTGTTTGTTGGTTGGTGTTTTGTTTTGCTTTATAGTACTAGGGATTAAATCCATGGCTTTTGCACTCAGCTACATACATTCTCAGCCCTTTAATTTTTTGTTTTTTTAATTATGAGACTGGATCTCACTAAGCTGCTAAATTGTCCAGGCTCAGCTGGAACTTGCAGTCCTCCTGCCTCAGCATCCTAGAGTCCTGGCAGTGGCACCAGAAGACACTCGGTTTTTTTAATATATAAAAGGAAAATGCCTCTAATGAAAAGTGGGAAGTGGTTTGCCATTTGATGTTCTCAGGCTGTAAGCACCACCCCCCCAGCCCTTTACCCAGCAAGCCTGTTCCTCATCTTGCACCAAACAGGCACTCTGCTCAGTGGCTGTGGCATGTAACTTAGGCCCCAGGACCTTCAAGACCCTCTCTGCTCTTCCCCTCACCCCCCTGCTGCAGCCACACCAGCCTCCATGCTGCTCCTCGGACCTGCCAGTCTTTCTCCAAACTCGCTGTCTCCCTTCTCAGAGCTGCTTCCCCCAGCCATTTGCAAAATTCCCTCCCCAGCCTGCTTGGGACCTTGATCAAATAGCTCCTCAGTGAGCTTTCCTTGGCCACTGTGGGTGGCTGAGTATCAGCACGCAAAATGTCCCCTAACCCCTGAACCCTGTGAACATACAGGCACCTTCCATGGAAGAGGAGCTCTGCAGACGTGTTTGGTTACAGATCTCGAGGGGAGAGATTGGGTTATCCAGGTGGGTTCTGTGGAATCACTGGGGTTTTGTAAAACACCGGTGAGAGAGGGAGAGAAGAAGGAAAAAAGCAGGAAAAGAGATTGGGATTGAGACTGGAAGATGCTAAAATGCTGTCCTTGAAGTAGAGGGAATGAGGCAAAGAATTGCATGAGACCAAGGACAGCAAGGAGCCCTCAGAAGCTGGAAAAGGTGAAGGAATGAACGAAGGAAGGAAGGAGGTGGTGCAGGCCTGTAATCCCAGCAGCACAGGGTCGAGGGAAGATCTCAAGTTCAAGCCCAGCCTGGGCAATTTAGCGACTTAGTGGAAACTTGTCTCAAAATAAAAATAAAAATGGGCTGAGGATGTAACTCACTGTAAAGACCCTGAGATCAATCCCTAGTGCCACAAAAAAATAAGCAAAAAAATGGATCCTCCCTCAGAGCCTCCAAACTGAACACAGTCCTGCTGACTCATTTCAAACTTCTGACTTCTAGAACTGTAACATAATACATTTGCACTATTTGAAGCCACAAAATGTGTGGTAATTTATTACCACAGCAATGGAAAACAGCCGAACTACCTAATAATCTAAAATGTTATTCTCCACCACTATGCACACGTCTGTGTTATTTGAACAGAACACACCCAGTCCTTAACTGTTGCCTGGACTTAGTCTTCCCACACCACTTACCATCTGACAATCAGAATAAAGAAAAAGAATATGCCAATTACCTCCCACACATACACAGAAATGAAAATACCATGAAGAGGGTGATTCTGCCTGTTTTGGTCCTTGCTATATCCTGTGCACCTAGACACTAGCCTGGCACTACTGAGAGAACAGACATTACCTAATTTGTTGACTGTGTGTTCTGTTTATCTTAGCACCTATTCATTTGATTATTATTTACACAAAACTCTCACCTCTCGACTCTTAGCCCTTGAGGCTAAGGAGCTGTCTCTAGCTCACTGTGACATCATTTTGTCACTAGCAATGGCACCTTGTCCCCCGGGAAGGCTCTGCAAACATGTGTAGAACCAGCATCGGGGCCCACGTTACGACATTCTATACATCTGAGCCTCAGAGTTGTCAGAATTCCAACCCGTCAAGAGCCCTCACATTTTATTTGATTGCAAATATGTCTAATTCCCAGTTCACTGAAGCAGCAAGGAAAAAAGCCACTCAAGTCTGTAATTTACAAAGCAAATCTGCCCAGCAAAAATATTCATCTTCAGAAGACAGTGGAATTCAATCCTTTTTGAAAAAGGAAGAGGAAGAAACCCACCCCAATCTCCAGACTCTCCAGTCGCATTGTTTGCAAACCTTTTGAAAGCCGCTTGAAACCAAGGCTAATCATCTTGCTTCAAGGGGCTCATTTCCTGGGGCTGGTGGTACTTTTGTCACTGAAGAAGGAATACGGGAGGCAGGAATACTGAGACTGTGGCAGAAAGAAGTCCTTCATGGGGAAAAGATGTATGAAATTCCAGCCAGCCTCACCCGGCTTGCTAATTAGAATTCCAGGAGCACAGGATGGCATGTCCCTTTGAAATCCTACAACAGTCAGATGATCAGAGTTGTCCCTAAGAGGGACCATGCAAGGACATATTTAAATTGCATTATTTTCACTTTACATAACCAAGTAGAAAGGATTAGCGCCTGAAAGTTACATGAGGTGAGTTTGGGGCCACGCTACGCAGAGGAAGCACTCCTTCTTTTGAATCTCCTCTGCCATTGATCCTTTTCATCCTGCTATGTTGTAAAGGGTTCTTCTTTCTGTTTCCTGACCAGTATGGAGACCCCTGAAGGGAAGAAACCATGTGCCCTTTGTCTTTGCATTCCTCAGCACCATTACAGTGCCCAACATATTCTAGACAGTGTTAAATGATTAAATAGATGCCCAGATGAATGGATGAATGGGTGACTGAACGAACAGATGGCAGGAAAGAGGAGGGAAGCACAGAGTGAGGGAGGGAGGCACAGAGGAAAGGGAAGCACAGAGAGGGAGGCAAGAAAGCAGGGAGGGATGGAGGGAGGGATAGGTGGATTGACAGGTGGGTGGAGGGATGATTTAAACCAGAAATGAGTACACCTGTAGCAATGCCCACACACACACACACACACACACACACACACACACACACACACACACTTGCCTGATAAACCATCTGGGACATTCGTGCAATCTCTAGCTTCTCTAGCTTCTACACCCTAGAGATGCAGGTTCTGCCTACCTTAAATGGAACCTGGAAAGATGCTCCTGAATAGTTGCCCCGAGCAGCTCCTATTATCAAGCACACTTGAGAAACACATGCTCCATCCATCTGTTTTAGGGATCCTTACTGATGAATCCTTCAGTTACATTCCCCACCCTGGGAGAATCTTCACCAGGTGAGCTTCCTCCCAGGGAAAATAGGAAACAAAGTCTCTTTTAGCTACACTGTATTCTCTCCTGAATGCCTTTTGACCTTCGCAAATCCAGCCTTGTGTTTCTATCCTCACTCTCTTGACCTGAGCATCTGAATATTTCGAATACATGGTAGAGAAAGCAGAGCCCGCTGTGTCCGCACTCTACCTGACAACCAGGAAGCAACATGGACTCAATTCCCTGGAAGGCCCCATCTCAAAGCAGGACCCCTGGCTCCCAGCATCTCTCTGCACATGGTGTTTGTCCTTCCTTCCCAGCCATACATTAGTGATTTGGTTGATGAGGATGAACTAGTATGTACTTCCTTCATTTCACTACCCATGTCCTTGCTTTGGGGAATAAGTCCTGGACAGTAGCTTTCAACCAGTAGGAACCAAGCAGACACCAGGACTCGTCTCTCCTCCCACTAGGGTGACATCTGATTATTCTGGGTTCCACAGTTGGATCTCCAACAACGTTCGATTCTGCAACATGTAATTCAAACTGAGGATTTCATGGTACAAAAAGGTTTATAAAACTCCTACTCATAAGCACCTTTGAGCCAAAGGTCAATTTTTCTTAAGGAAATAACTGAACAAAGGAATTTCCTTTTTAAGACAGTGAGGAGCCAGACCCAGGAATTGTAGACCCTGTGTAAACTGGAGTGACTGACCACAACCACTCTTTGCACCGGGGCCGTCAATTGCCATTAGCTCTTAGAAGCAGAAGGAGCCTCGGAAGAAATTATTACTTTCTGTACAGTAATCTATTGCTGCATGTTAGGGTTTCTATCTAGATGTCTCCATAAAGCCTCATGAGCTCATCGGTGGGGCCTCTGGGAGGTGACTGGATCATGGTGTGTGTGTGATACTGAGCAGCAGGTCAGTCCACTGATGAGATTAGAGCTAAATGTGACTTGAGAGGTGAAGCCTGGGTAAAGGAGTTGGTCACTGGGGGCGTGGCCTGAGAGAGGCTAGATTCATCCCCCCTTGATCCCTCTCTGCTTCCCTCTGCCATGCCATGAGCTGACTCAATTCTGCTGTGTCCCTCTGCCATGCCACCCTGCCATGGACTTGAACCTTTACCAACTGTGGCCCAAAATAAGCCTCTTAATTTAATTTGCAGGTATCGGGCATTGTGTCTCCGTGACTAGAAAGTAAATAATACACTGCATAACAAATTACCCCAAAACTTACAGCCTAAAAACAACCGTGTTTGCTGTCTCACAGTTTCTGTATGAGGTGCAGCTGAGGCAGGTCCTATGACTCAGCCTCTGACCAGGTCATCCTCAGGTTACTGGACAGGCTACAGTCACCTCAAGCTCACCTGGGAAATACCCACTTCCTGGACCACTCACAGGATTACTGGCAAACTCGGTTTCTCAGTGTTTGTTGCACTTAGATCTTCTCCAGCTGCCCAGAAGCTGCCCTTCGTTCTTCATGTGGGTCTTTCTGCTGAGCAGCTCATAAGAGAGTAAGCGGCTTCCACAAGGGTGAGCAGGGAGGAGAGAGGAAGCCATGGGCTTTGTAACCTCATCTTGGAAGTGACATTCCTACCCCTTTGCTGTGCTGTCTTCATCAGAAACAAAGGCTTAGGTCCAGGCCCCAATCCAGGGTACAGGGTGACAAAGGGCGTGAATACCAGCATGGGGGGACCCCTGGGAGCCCTTTTAGACGTGGCCACCACACCTTGCAAAGCCCCCCATCAGGTGATCCAGTTGGAAGCAACATTGTAGGATTTTATCAGACCCACCTGATGCTGTGCTGTGACTGTCATTTGTCCTCCAAAGGCTCCTGTGCTGGTTCTGGTCCCCAGTGCTACAGTAGAGGTGGTAGAGCCTCTAAGAGGTGGTGCCTGGTGGGCAGTAGTGAAGCTATGGGGCACCAGCACCCCTACAGATGATTAATACTCCTCTCTCAGGAGTAGGCGAGGTCTCAAGGGACTGGGCGAGTCACCACCAGAGAGGGCTGCAGCAAAGCCAGCTTACACGTGGAGGTGGCCTCCTCCACACACGCCCACCCTGCACATGCTCCCATTATGTGACCCCATCTGCCATATCATGACAAAGCACAAGGTCTTCACCAGACCTTGCCTGAGCTTGGACTTTTCAGCCTGCAAACCTATGAGCCAAAGAACCATGCAGTACCCAGTCTCAGGCAGTGTGTTAAACAGCAAAGCAAAATGGTCTGTGACACCTGGTTCAAATCTTGTATCTGCTACTTACTGTTACCGTTACTTTACTACTGCTGGAAATAATAGTCATGACTACCCCTGCTTCTACTCCCTCCTTACGCACTTTGCCGATCCTCATAAGCATCATCTTATTTGACCCTCACAGCATCCTTTGAAGAAAGTACTTTTACTCTCCCCATAGCACGAATGAGGAAACAAAGACTTAGTGGAGTGGAGTTCAGTGACCTTCCTGCGATCTCACCAGTGAGTGAGCAGGAGCCACAAGTTTCTGCTATGGTCTCCTAGTTCATTCCTCTAGTGTTGTGACTCTGGGGATGTGCTCTGACACCAGCTTAACAACTATGACCTCATCCATGAAAGGAAGACACTAACCCTGATCTACAGGGGCTAGCAGTGAGATTAAATAAGTAAATAAAATAATGGCACACTGAGATCAATAAAGAGTCAGTGTTTTGTTTAACAAGCATTTGTTCAGCACTTTATGTGTGCCAGGGACTATGCTGATATGGGCTTTTCTTCCACAGTCTTACCAGGTCCCATGCCACCCCCATGAGTAGATGGCAGTACATGCTTCCCTTGCCTTGCTAAAGCCAGACTCTGTGTTAAGTGCTTGATAAAGTCTCCCTCTCTAACTCCTCAAGATGAGCCGGGAGGTAGGAGGTGCCATGGGTGCCCTGACTCACTATAGGGCACACAGACCTAACTCCCAGTCTCTAGCGCCTGTGCTTCTTTGCCAGGGCTTTCTTGGGCCACTGAGACTGCTCTGTCCTCCTGTACAGCATACTGACCCACCTCTCTCTTGAGAACCTCCTTCCCAGCTTATCCTTCCAGCCTGAGATTACCCTGGACTACGTGTCATGTGACGTCTACCAGAGTTGTCCAGGGTGATTCCCTTCTATATTCCTCTGGGATGGCTGGCTTAATGACACACACCGTTGTTTTGGTTTGTTTTTTTGGTACCAGGGATCGAACTCAGGACCTTGTGCTTTCGAGGCAGGCAGTGGAACCATGAGGTAAATCCCAGCCCCAATGACACACGCTTTTGCCTGCCTTCTCCACCCTGTCTCACTTTCCTAGTTCCATAACCATGTTCTCTGAATCTTCCAAATAAGTTATTTGTATCCAATCCTTGTCTCTGTGTCTGCTTCAGAAAAAACCCTAACTAAGACAATACTATTATCATCATCAGCGGTGGCAGCACCCCCATTTTCAGATTCGAAAAATAAAGCACAGGAAGGTAAAGTAACATACCCAAGATCACATAGCTGGAAAGTGGTAGAATCTGGATTCAGACACAGACAGTCTGGCTGTTAACCTTATGCATAGTGATTATATTTTTCTGTGTATTCCATCTGGGTAACTAATAGAATAGATGCTTTATGTTGTAGAGGATAAACTGTCTACACCAAGGTTCTTTGTGTCATGAGTGGCCAGGGGTGCAAATGGTTTGCTGTATTATTGCAAAGACTTGTTCCATTCTCTAATGAACATGTCAGCTCCCCAACACAACCAGCTGCATTTCCACTGAAAGATGCGATTATGGAAACCACGCTAATGGTGTTATCATGTTGCAAGGATTTCTGGTGTGCTTGTAAACCTAAAACTGTAATTGCCACAGAGCTCATCCCCCACAAATCAAGGCCCTCTGTACTGACAATTATATCCGGTGTTGCATGGAATTTAATGCCTAAATAATGAAGTCAAAGAACAATGCTGGAGACCGAGCATTTGAATACACTTGATTGATTCATTTCTCTTTCCCATTTAATAACCCACTTAGTCAGTGACGCTTAAGTGCAGCAGACTTAGAAAGAACATAACACACCAGAGAGACAACATTTTGTAGATTAATAACTGGATGTGGGTACAAGCTGGCGCTCCCCTAATAGCAGCACAAAAATAGGTTATCATCAAAAATCTAGATTTAATGTTCCAAAATGGGGATTCATGCTTTTCTTTTATATGGTTCCATACTTATCACCACAGGCTAATGAAACATAAATCAGAAATCAGGAGCTAATAAATGCAATTCTGGGGGAGGTTTTCTTTTTTATTTAATACCATCCAAGATCATGATCTTTGTTCAAGATCTTTAATGTTCAAATTACAATGTGTGGATATTAACCATAATCAATTATGATTGAACTCTGAAAAAGCTAATTTATGAACTCTGCAGCCTAATACACATGCACCATTTTAAAAAGGATGTGGCCACAGTTTCTTTATACCAATTTCTCCAGTATAAAGACAAACACTCTCCAACTATCTGTAAGAATAAAGTTATATGTGTATATGTATAAGGCTAGGTTGTGTGATTTGCACAGGGTGATGTACAATTAAGTGATATTGATTTGTTTAATGCAATTTTGGCAGGAAGTTTTACTTCATGGAATGGCCTCTTAAATTCCCTTCTTACTGTTCTGGTGAAGTGAAAGACATGGGTAACCCAAGGAAAGTCACACACTCTGGTTACAGTGACAAAATGGACTTATTCCACAGCCATAACTCTGCTTCTGAAATAATTTTATGGGAACTTACAGGGAAATATTTTCCCTTAATAAATGCAGTGTTGCTATCAGTTTAATAACATGGTGTCTCTTTTATTGGCTACACACTTTACTATTCTTTCCCGTTTACCATCAAATGGCCCAGCCACTGGGTGTAATGAGAGCTGCTCTGTGTCTTTGAAAGTGTCCAGCCATCCTGGGAGGACACATCACTGAGGCTGTAGAGGACAGAGAAAGAAGAGGGAAAGCGATTCTCACAAGCTATGAAACATCCTGACTTGGACAAATCCTGGTCCATTCATTCTGCAGGTTATTGGCTTTATCAACAGAATCATTTTTTTAAAATGCACTACCAAGGTACAAATCTGATGCCAGTTCAAGCAATGACATATGAAATTAAAACTCAGACCCAGGTAAATATTAGGGCAAAATAGAATACAGAAATTTATTTCTTAAGACTTTACACATTTATTCCAGTGAAAAGGGCATTTGCCTTCAAGCTCCCTACAGTCAAGAAATAAAAGGAGCCACATTCATTTTGTGTGGGCCCCAGGCAAAGTAGACATTTCTTGGCTCTGAGCAAACACTGGTACGAATCTATATAGTGCCTCACTCAGAACCAGTAACCTTGCAAGCACAGGCACCTCCCATGAGCAGATTCCTTTTGCTGAATATACAGTCTTTATACTATTGATACATCTGTCCTCTGAGAGCGGGGGCAGGCAAGCTGACTATGCCCTGACACAGAAAGAAGATATCCCTTCTTCCAGAAGTCCACAGCCAAAGAACGTGGCTGGCGAGTAAATGCTGGCTTCAGCTCAGCTTCCACGTACTCCATGTACTATACTATGCACAAGAACCCAGATTAAACTGAGCGCAGGGCACACACCTATAATCCCAACTCTGGGAGGCTCAGGCAGGGGGATTGCAAGTTTGCATCCAATCTAGGCAAATTTGAATTTACTGAGACCTTGTCTCAAAACAATTTTTAGTAGAGGTTGGGATATAGCTCAGTGTGAAGGCCCTGGGTTCACTCTTCAGTACCACAAAAGATGTAAAAAAGAACTTAGATTAAACTATAACATTTTCCACATTTTTCATTCAGGCATTCCAAGGCGACCGCAGAGAAATGGAATGGACAAAACTGTCAAGAAGGGGCCCAATATTGGATTCCTTGAACCAGGGCTACAGTCTTTGTGAGAGCTAAGATCTGTTCTAAGGTTAATATGAGAGGGGAAAAAAAACAAAAAACAAATACTCCAGGAGCCTAGATAGTGTGGTGCTAAAAATCTCCTCCAGTGGTCGAATTCAAAACTACCTATATGGAGAGTCTGAGTGTGCTTCAACTTGTCCCAACAGGGTAAATCAGCCCCATTGGTAGTCTTTCCGTAAGCTATGGTACTAAGGGAGCCATTAGTAGGGGAACTAGAGGCCCGGAGCAGACCATCCAAGACTTGTCTTCTACCCTAGAGCAAGTACAGCAAAAGGGAAGTGTGGGATGTGGAGACAATCTACCACCTCTCTCTTCATTGCTCAAACGTCCCGTCTTGAGAGGCTTGCTTTAGGGAGTCCTTCCGCTGCGCTCAGAGCAAAGAACAAGTTATAAAGTCTGAAGGCAGCCCAGAAGTCACCCGGCCACGTGGAAAACAGGCTAACTTGAGTGACAGTAGCTTCAAGAGGAACACCAGAGCTGAGTCCCTTTGGCACAGGACAAGAAAAAGAACAGCATAAGCAATTCCAGCCCTGGAACTTGATAGCACAAAGGAAGCAAGCCTCGGTAACCCACTGACCCTACAAATCCAACCAGAGACCCTGAGGTAAAATACTGGGCTGTATTTTCTACAAACAGGGTGTCACTCAGTGGGAGGGCTCCCCCTTCCGGTAAATGTTCACCCCTTTAAAACACCCTAATCCTGAGGGAGCTACAAAGGAGGAGCCTGTAGTTGATATAACTGATCTGGCCATCCAGGAAGCAGTATGCAAATTATGACTGCACTAATTGGACACAGAAAACCAGGTCAACATGCCAACCAAAGCCCATACGGTATGGTTTAACCCTTCCATTGCTATTTTCACTACTAGTCTGGATGTGAGAATGCTTTTACCTCTTTGTTCATAAAGCCGGGAGGAAAGAGTTCATCATGGGCTAGCTGATGACTGAACTACAGAAAACTAGCCCAGACAAGAGAAGATCTGGTTAAACAGAAACTAATTCCTCCCCTCCCTCCCAGAGTTTTGTTCATGACCTCTGGTATTATGGTCAACATCTGGAATGAACACTGTAGCAATGCCTTCAGGGGTCTTCACCTATTTACATACAAATAGTTCTGACCAGAGCTGGCTACCAGCAATAGTTAGTTAAATCTAGTATCCCTCGACAAAAGAATAGTCATTGGTTTTCCAGCACTTTTAACCTTGGTGGACCCTTGGGAAATAAAAATTAGATTGAGAGAAAATTACCAGTGGTGGAGAACAGTATAAAAGTGACAGTAACATATATAAACCTCCGGCAGGAGTGGAATAAAGTGGCATATTATTGTTTTCTGGCTCCCAAAGTTCAATATTTCTTATGTGATTTACACGTCCACCACTGTCTCAGCCCCAGACACTCTGGGCAGTCCTTCCCAAGGTGCGCATCCTTGTTACTGTCACAGAAGGAACATACTACCTGGCTAAGCAGCAAGAGATATTTGGACAAACAGCCAGGAGAAAATGGGTCTCCACAAATAAAGAGTTTAAAGAAGTGTCCAGAAATAAAAGACTAGAAATATGGGAAAGGAAGACAGACACAATACCTGCCTTCACAGTGTGCGTGTGCGTGTGCGTGTGCGTGTAAGAAGGGGTCCAGAATGAATTCAATGAATATTGAGGCAGGATGGCCCAGCTGCTGGTCCCACTTCCTCTGTATGCTTCTGTCATTACACTCTACGTGGAGCTCAATTCTGATGGGAAGCAGAGGCTGCCTCTCAGCCTCATTGTTCGTGACTGTATGCACCCACTACACAGTACTTCTGGTGGGGACACACACACACACCCCAGTTCTCATCCTGGAACCACTGTTTTCTGAACCTTTCTTTTCTCCTATGTATTCTCTGCCTGGACCACCCTCTCACCCCGTCCCGTCCCCGTTGGGCCTGTCTAGCTCCTAATTCCCCGATGGAAGTTGGCCCAGGCATCCTCTCCTCTCTCTCTCTCCCTCCCCCTCCCCCTGGCCCTCTCCTCTCCCTCTTCTCTTCTTCTTCCTCTTCTCTCCTCTTCCTCTTCCTCTACCCCTTCCTCTTCCTCTTTCTCTACCTCTTCCTCTACCTCTTCCTCTCCCTCTACCTCCACCTCCTCCTCTTCCTCTACTTCTACTTCTACCTCTTCCTCTACCTCTACCTCTACATGCCTCTTCTCCCCTTCCCTCCCTTCTTTCCCTTTCCCCTCCCCTCTCCTCTCCTCTCAACAAAGAGCTTTGTCTGATGACCTGCAGGCCAGGCCAGTGCTTTCTTTCACATCAGCCTTCTGAACTTGCCGTTGACATTATTTGCATCCATCTATTCCTGTGTCTCTCTAGAGACCTCCAGAATCCATACTGAGGCTACCATGAACTTCTAAAGAACAGACCACATAAGTGCAGAGGAAGGAATAAGGTTCACAGCAAGGGACCAAGACAAGGAAGTCAGGAAACTCCTCCCTGCTGTCCCCACTTGGACAGGTTTCCTGGTACAGGCTTTTCCTTCACTGCACATACCTCAATTTTGACCTTATGTTATTGCTGTGATAATCTGATTAATGTACACACAAACACACACACGTGACTGTAAACGCAGGGATTGCTTTTGCCTTTCTTTCTCATGTTTCCAGTACCTAACACTGTGCCCAACACATAGAAGTGTCCTCTACGTATGCATATAAATAAATAAACAAATAAATGGAAGACGTGAAAAATCAAAAATAAGATCACAAGTAGGGCTAAAAGCTGAGGTTCATTTGTAAGTGTCTACATGGCACAAGAATAGATGGGGACCATATGCAGAAATACTGGGTACTGACCGCCAATTCTAATAAAATTACTGAGAGGGTCTGATTCTAAGACTTACCTTTAAACAAACATTGAAACCACCATGGGGACTCCTCTCCCCCAGTAGAGCCTAAAGCCAGTCATTTAAGGAGTCCAAACAGACTTAAATGATAAAGCTGCCTGGGATTCACCAACAGTCTCATTTTACACGTAATGAGGAGAAGCAAGATCTTCCCCACTTGCCCCCTAGTGTGATAACTTCTGGAGTCTTGTATTCTTTAGGAGACACTTGGTAAAGCATGAGACCCCAAAAATCAAGCAGAAATCACAACAGAACCTTGAATAAAGGTGATCCCAATTAACTTGTGATTTTTTTGTATGTGTGGTTTTTGTTTGGTTGTTTGGGGGGGCAGCAGGGATTGAACTCAGGACCTTGTGCTTGCAAGGCAGGTACAGTGCCACTGAGCTAAATCCCAATGGATTATTTTATTTTGACAAGCACTACTGCAAGTAAAATTTGTGAGTTTGGGGTGGAGAAAAACTGCTGTACTAATAGAGAAAAAGGGCCTGGGGTGCTAAACTGGGTGATGGGGGAGAAACACACAGGGATGATCTAACAAGAGCCCTGGGGGGTTCAGGTTGCCTGCCATGGGCAAGATGATAGTAACCCACTCCTGTAATTCCTCCATAATATCTTAAGTAGATTCTGCTTCACTCATTGTGCCTTTTATGTGAATAAATTTTATTTACAGGCAGTGGGGAGGGAGCCCCAAAGAGGAGGATAACTGAGCAGCTGACATCTAGATGATAAAGTAAGCAGGAAATGATTCCTAGTAGCCAATGTACTAACAGATCCTGAGCCACTTCAAACCTATCTGCTTCATATCTTCTACTACACATTACAGATCTCAATTAACCACTGAGCAGGGGAAAGAAAAGGAAGGATGAATTTAGTTCCATGAGTCAATGCCCACATTTATTGGCATCAAAGATGTGTCAAGCAGTTTATATGGATCATCTCACTTAAATGCTAGGGCAGTCTATGGAATAGTTGGCACTGTTTTGTCTTTATAGATAAGAAATGAAGAAAAAAGACCAAGGAGGTAAACTGTCCCAAGTTGTGCTGCAACAAGTATTAGAACCTAGATTTGAACTCCCATGTCTTTCCATCATGTTACTCTGTCTCCTAAAAATGGCTGGCTGGTTGCTGAAGGACAGAGAACAGAAAGGTATTGTCCACTATAGTTTTGGAAACATTAGCCAAAGCAATTAGACAAGAGAAAGAAATAAAAGGAACAAAGATAGGAAACAAAAACGTTAAACTGTCATTATTTGCAGATGACATGATACTCTATATAGAAGACCCTAAGAACTCCACCAAAAGTCTTCTAGACTTAATAACCAAATTCAGTAAAGTAGCTAGATACAAGGTCAACACACAAAAATCAATACCTTCTCTGTACACAAACAACAGACTCACTGAGAGAGAAATGGGGCAATCAATTCCTTTCACAATAGCATCCCAAAAACTGAAATACCTAGGAATCAACCTAACAAAATAAATCAAAGACCTCTACTCTGAATACTATAGCACTCTGAAAAAAGAGATTGAAGGATATCAGAAAATGGAAAGATATCCCTTGCTCCTGAGGAGGAAGAATCAACATAGTGAAAATGACCATACTTCCAAAACTGCCATATAGATTCAATGCAATCCCAATTGAAGTCCCAGCAGCATACTTCACAGACCTTGAGAAAACAATCCAAAAAGTCACCTGGAACAAGAAGAGACCCAGAATAGCAAAAGCAATACTAGGCAATAAAGACAAGGTAGAGGGTATCACAATTCCCAACTTGAAACTATACTCTAAAGTTACTGTAATAAAAATAGCATGGTACTGGCAAAGAAACAGACCTGAGGACCAGTGGAACAGATTAGAAGACGCAGAAACAATTCCAGACACACTCAGCCACCTCATCTTTGACAAAGGAGCCAAACACACTCACTGGAGGAAAGACAGCCTTTTTAATAAATGGTGCTAGAAAAATTCAGTTTCAACTTGCCAAAGATTAAAACTAGACCTGTATCTCTCACCATGCACTAAACTAAAATCAAAATGGATTAAAGATCTAAATATTAAAACAGAAACGCTGAACCAGCTGGAACAGAGGTTAGGTAGAACTCTTGAAGACATTGGTGTAGGAAAAGATTTTATGAACAAATCTTCTGTTGCCCATGAACTAGCACAATCAATCAACAAGTGGGGTCTCTTCTTACTAAAAAGCTTCTGCACAGCAAGAGAAACCACCAGCAGTGTGAAGAGACAACCCACAATGTGGGAAAAAAATTTCACCAGCGGTCCCTCAGACAAAGGTCTACTATCTCAAATCTATAAAGAACTTAAAAAAATATCAGACCTCCCAAATTTAAAGACCCAATCCAAAAATGGGCATCTGAAATGAACACACTCAGACAAAGAAGTAGAAATAGCAAATAAATACATGAAAAAATGTTCAACATCACTGGTCATTCAAGAGATGCAAATGAAAACAACACTGAGATTCCACCTCACCCCAGAAAGAATGGCTGCTATCATGAAATTAACCAATAACAAATGCTGGTGGGGCTGTAGGGAAAGAGGAACCCTGCTCCACTGCTGGTGGGAGTGTAGACTGGTGCAACCACTATGGAAATCATTATGGAGATACCTCAAAGAACTAGGACTGGAAGTCCCATTTGACCCCGCTATTCCACTGCTGGGGATCTTCCCCAAAGAATTAAAAGAATCATACCACAGTGATATATGTGCACCCATGTTCATAGCAGCACAGTTTGTAATAGCTAAAGCTTGGAAGCAGCCCAATTGCCCACCAACTGGAGACTGGATCAAGAAAATGTGGGGCTTTTTTAATAAAATGGAGTAGTACTCAGCCATAAAAAAACAAGAAACTAGAGACATTTATAGCTAAATGGATGCAAGCACACTGAAGCAATACTCTTAAGTGAAATAAACAGGACACACATGTGTAAATACTGAATAGTTTCTCTAGTGTGAGAAACTGAAAGTGTAAATAAGGACTAAAAGGTATAATAATGTGAAATAGGAAGAAAAGGGGCAAAGGGGAAGGGGAAGTGGGAGGGGTAGGGGACAGGAAAGAAGGGAATGGAATGAATATGAGAAAATGAAAAATGGAAACAAAGTCTTTGCAAATAGGGAGGGGTGGAGGGGTTGAAGGGAGGGCAGGGGAGAGAGATTATGTAAAGGTGCAAATTTCCAATGATGAATGTCATTATATTGTATGCCTAAAATGTACCAATAAAATTAATTTTAAAAACATAACCAAAACCCAAATACTTGAAGAGAAAGGTATTTAATCTAATGGGGGTGAAGGGAGGCTATAATGTCCTGAAGATGATCATTGCCATAAAGTCCTCCAGGGAGCCAAACAAGTTCTGCTGGTCAAAGAGATGACTGTCGGTCGGTCTGGGAATCAGGGGGCTTATGTTTAGCGCAGTCACTGAGGGAAGTCAGACGGCACCATGTGGGGATGTAGGCTTTGGAACCAGGCAAATCCCGCTTTGAATCATGCCTCTGATTTACTGTCTAAAACAGTTCAACTCTGAATTTCCCTCTAGAAATGATCATAAACATAAACTTAACAATTAGTCAAAAGAAGAGCAGATCTACTGAAGCAGGGAACAACTTTCGCCTAGAGAATAATAATCTTAAATCTCTTTCAGTGAGTTCATAGTAGCCCTCAGTTAACAGAGCAGAAGAGCTCAATCTTTCAATTTCCTTAATTCCTAAAAATTAAGCTGAAAACTTCTGGCATCTATGGGATGCATATTAATTTTACCAGAGACAATGTTGATCTTGGAGGTTATTCTGTGACCTTGGGCAAATTGTTTCACCTTACTGAGACTAGGGAACTGCTATCCATAGTGATAATGATAACCACAACAGTTAAGTCTGTGGAGGAAGCGAGGTAATGGTACAGTGCTGAGCACAGTGCCTAGCACTAAGCAGGTCAGAGGTAGTAACAGTGGGGCACAGTGGTGCACCTATAATTCCAGCAGCCTGGAAAGCTGAGACAGGAGGACTGCAAGTTCAAAGGCACCCTTGGTAATTTAGCAGGACCTTGTCTCAAAATAAAAAATAAAGATATCGGAGGATATAGCTCAATGTGAAGACCTTGAGTTAAATCCCTGCTAATGCAAAAGGAAAATGAGAGAAAAGGAAATGAGAGAGTGGTAATGTGATGATGATAACAGCAGTGATGAGGATTACAAGGACAGTTGTGCAAAGACAAGACCGAGATGAAAGGATGCTGTGTGCACGGTGATGTGGGGGCTGTGGAGTGGATGAGGAGGAGGAGGAGGATGAAGAAGATGAGGATGGTCACGAAGACAGCACCGCAATGAGAAGGTCATGATGAGCAGTGATCAGGACAGGGTATGTTTGTGGATGGTGATGATGTTAACATAGGCAAAAAAGGCAAAGAAAGAAGAAGTAGAAAGGAAGGAGGAGGAAAACAGAAGTAATTTTAAAAAGAAAGAAGACATCCCAATAAAGGACCACTTATGCCCAAACCTGGGGTGCTCTGCTCCTCCAGCCAGAACAGGTATCCATTTCCTGATTGGAGGGACAACACCACCCACAGCAGTGGACCTGGCCGCTGGGACCCCTCCAACTCCATGCATCACTCAGCCTTCTCCTCTCCCAAGGGTGAGAAGGAAGCCGTATTCTTCCCATTCTGTGTGCGAACAACTTATCCATGCTTTCAGCATAGCCCCACAGCTGTTTCTTTCCGTGCAATAGGAGCAACACCACAGAGACCATCAAGAGACAGGAACATGCAGCAAGATCGGAGTTTCTAGTTGGCCTGGGCCCATCCCAAGGAGGACATGGCCAAACCCTTCCCTGCTGCCATCATTCATGCAATGGAAATGAAGCCTTGTCAAGAGCCATGATTATATCTAGTGGATGATTAAGATCATATAAGCAAATGTGCCCCGAGTTCTCTCCAACACTGACTATAAGAATTTTAAGTTTTTGGTAATTAATAAAGTGCAAAATTATTTGAATGGTTAAAAGCATGACTTTTTTTTTAAAGCATGACTTTGAGCAAGTCATTCAATCTTTCTGAATCTCAACAAGATGAAATAATAAATTTGTATAGTAATACCAATATTAGAAGTACATAGTAGTGAGTCTTAATGAAGGTAATCCACATAGAGTTTATTGTAGTATCTTTCTTGTAGTATCCTTTAGTAATAGTAGGTATTACTAACTAGGAGACAAAAAGAAAAATTTAAAATATGTTCAAAATACAGGTATGAGTATGTGAATCCCCTGCTTAAAATTTTCAGTAGTTTCTTTGTTGCTCTAAGGATGGAGTCCAAATGCATTAACATGGCTGGCAACGCCCTTCATAACCTGGCTCCTGCCTAACTCTCTCCACAGACTAAACCTTCTTTTATTGCTTTCACCCCTTTCAGGTTCCCAGCTCTTTCTGTGTTTGATTCTTCTATCATACTTCTGACCCTCCTAGAACACTCAGCCTCTGGCTGGGAAAGGCCTTTGAGGCACTCCTATCAGAGCACAGCTGGGTGATTTCCCAGTGATATATCTGTCTTCTTAACTATGCAGGACTGAGACAGGTTACTGGTGGTCCATTCTCACCATCCAGCATAGTATCTGGTATAGGGTAAAGCCCAATAAATGTCTGGTGATGAAGGGATGAGCCCTGTGATTGATGTTTGGGGAGGCAGGGTAAAGTGTGGCGGGGAGCAGAAGAAGAGAGATGGAGGATGTAACCAGAGCAGAAACTTTGGTGACAGACAGAATTGATCTGGGCAGATAGAGAAAGACATTCCAGAAAGGGAATAGCACAGAGTACAGAGGGCCAACGGAGCATAGTGAATGGGAGAAACTTCATATAACTATGTGGCACCGAAATACGGAATTTCAGGGCTCTGTGTGCCAACAAGATATCTGCTCTTCATCCGAGAAGCATCAAATAGCCATTGAAGAATTTAAAGCAGAGAACTGATTTGATCAGACTGTAGCATCAGATGAATGACTGCAACCTATTAACTGATTATTTCCTATTCTTTCTTCCTAGTTTTCTATCCTTTTCTCTCCTTTCCTCTATTTCTAAAATATATTCTTTCATTTTCTACAGTTTTCATTCACATGGATTTCATTGACCCTGGATGTCAGAGGATCATAAATTAAGACAGATGGAATTAAAGTATCAGTCAAGACTCGAGGGGATAAAATTCCATTCTGACATGCTCAAACCATTAGTGGATGTCATAGTCTGTGTCTATATGTCTCCCCAAAGCCTCATGTGGTCATAGGGCTTCTTCAGAGCTCGCTGACTCTAGAGTGTGTAATGCTGGGATTAAAGGTGTGTAATTACTAAACCAGCCCACTGATTGGTTTGGCACTGCCCTAATCCCAGTAGTCTGGATAAAATAAAAGGAGCAGAAAGACACTGTTAAGCTCTCTTCTTATTGTTTTTGCTACCTGGTGGACTCCATGAACTGTTGTTCTCCTCTCAGATGCTCCTCTGCCTTGGAGCCAGCCAACTATGGACTGAAACCTCTACGAACTGTAAGCTAAATAAACCTTTCCTCCTTTAACTTTGAGTGCTGAGTATTTTATCTCAACAATGAAAAAAGTAACTAAGACAGTGGACATATGTCCCCAAGAAAAGGGCTTTACAAATGATCTGAAAATAAGGCAGACATGATAATGGGAACATATTTGTCATTTGCTTAAAATAAATATTTGCCTAAGAGTGCCTGAAGCAACATCAACCTTTTCCAATGATCAACACTCTGCTTTTACCATTGAAGATAGCTCTCTTCCCATCCCTCCTCTTTGGTGGGACTTCTGGCCTCACTTCCTTCCTAGTGGAGAATATCCAGAAAATCCTGCTGAACAGCATGGTTAATGAAGTTATTCTAAGACAATGGCTATCAAATTTAAAATCTTAAGACTTCTATTAGGGATTAAAGATGGGGTTCAGAATTAAGAGTTCAGAATTTAGGGCTAGGGTAAAGGTTAATGTTAAGGTTAGCTTATGCTATATTGGGATTCATGTTAGGGTTAAGGTGAGAATTAAGAATGAAGGTAAGTTAGGGTTAAAGGCAGGGCAGGATTGGGAGAGCTTCTGGGGACAGGGGATGAGCTCAGGGCCAGCTGAGATTCCAACACTGCTATTCACACACTCATACAGCAAACCCATATTGTATCTATTTGTTCTGTTGAATTTTGCTGAAATAATAATAAAAGGAATCTATCCTCCTCTGATTCAAAACAGAGATTAAAAAATCACTGGCTTAATGAAACTCCCAGGCCACGTATCAGATTCAAAGACTGGCATGTAGTCCATTTTTCAGGAACTTCAGAGCTTCATGAATAAGAAGTATTTAACTCCTGCAGAGTCAAAGCTGCCTCAGGTGTGGCAGAACCTGCCCCATGACACAGAATGGGGGAAAGATGGACAATGGTGACTCCTGGAGAAGTGGACAGCTGGTGTCCACTTCCTTCCTCGTGAGCAGGAGCTGGGCAGGACAGCCAGGGGAGGGAATATGACCATACTGACAATCAGCAGGTGGGAGTTAGGAAAATATTTCAGAACAACTACTGTCTTCGCCAGTTAGAAGTTCCAAGAACAGGCCCACGGATCCAAGAGGTCAGGTAAAAACATGGTATGAAGCTAAGATTCCAGGTAGCTGGGGAACTAATAATTGATCAAGCATGGGCACTGAATTTGGAGAAATTTTTGAGATTGAATGTAAGTAATTTCTACTAATGCAGGGGTTGATAAAATGTTTTTTGTGAAGGGCCAGATAGTAACACTATTTTAGGCTTTGCAAGGAGCCTACATTCTCTGTCACAATTCATCAACTTTGTTGCTTTTGAACAAAAGCAGCCACTGACAATTCGTACATGAAAGCTGTGGCTATGAAGTACTAGGCTTTATTTGGAAAAATAGGCCGTGAGCTCGATTAACACATAAGCCATGGTTTACTGTCCCATAGACTAACTAGAAGCTGAGAGCATGACTGTAATCCACCATGGGCCCATCTTCTAAGAACTGAACCAATGCAGAGATATGCAGAACGGAGATATCAGAAAGCAAGACGACTTTTATTAGAAACCCTGGTATCTTCATTTATGTGAAACATACATTCTGTTGCTGTTGTTTAAGCAGCATAAATGAGTAGGTTTCTGTCCGCTGCAATGAAAAATGTCCTGATTGCTATGGAATGAAACAATGCCGGGAAGACAAACGAGGTCTCATTCCAAATCTTCTGAAGCCCATGCTAGGTTTCCTTTATTCCAACACACATCGCCAGAAGAGAATGCTGTCATTGAGATGTCTCTGTTTTGGCCCCAAACCAATGTAGATCTGGATTTTGCTCTAAGAGAGTCCTGCTTCTTGGGATACAATCTGAGGAAAGTGTGTGCCTGAGAAATGGTGCCCATGGATGTGGAAAGGTCACAGAACAGCCCTGGAGAGCCAGATGGATGCCAGACAGCTGTGACTTGATGGGGTGCTCCATTTGGCAGGACTAGGGGAGCCCAGCATGCACAGCGTCAATTAGCAGCCTCTTTGGAGAGAGGATGATTACAGTGCATCACTGCAATCAAGCTTCATGCAGCCACTACAAATAATGGTTGTCAAGTCTCTGTAGAAACATGCAGACATCCTTTATATGACTTCAAAAGAGAATAGCAGAATGCTCCGGAACTCTCATGCATTGCTGAAGAGACTGTGTATTGGAACAAATTCTCTAGAAAGCAACTTTGCAATAGGCATCAAAAACCTTCAAAATAAAAACCCTCACAACCTTTAATTCAGTAATCCTCCTCCTCCCCTGTGACAGTCTACCCTAAGCAAATAATTCAAATACAAATTTCTGCACCAAATGTTCATCACACCATTATTTATAATAGCAATACAAGGAGAAAAGTGCCGAAACTCCTGAGGTACTGATAAAATAGATTGTTATACAGCCACTGAATGGAAAATAATAATAGCTATTAGAATTATTTTTAAAAGACTCTTTAATGACATAAGGAGATAGTCATACATGACAGGTGAAAAGGCAAGACACAAACTGCATAAATATGACAACAGTATCTAAATACATGGTACAGGTTTTGATTTTTATTTACTTGAATATGATGAAATGTTTTGAGTTGGGAGACTCAGGGCTCCTCGTATGGGTTTATTTCCATTGGGATCAAGAGGATGGCAGGAAAATCTTAGAGAGAAGAGAAAGCAAAGCCAATTAAAAAGATCCAGTAGGGCAGGGGATTTAGCTCAGTGGTTTCACCTCCTGCTGCACAAGCCCAAGGACCCGAGTTCGATCATAGGTACCAAAAAAAAAAAAAAAGATGCAGTAATGTAGTGGTTTTGAATCCCTCATAGTGATATTTTTGAGGCTCCCTCTGAGAAGTCCTGGGCATATTATGCAAGTCCTTAAATGTCACTTCTTCAAGGGAAGCCTGCCCATTCCCCAGAGGAGGCCACAGGTTGCTGATACATGCTCTCAAACTGTCTTGAGTTTCTCCTTCAAAACACATGAGCAAAATTAACACTTTGTATTTAAATGATATGTGCTTCTCATACACTAATCCTGCATTATCAAATATGGTAGCCACTACCAATAGCATGGCAAGTTTAAATTTCAATGTAAATTAATTCAAATAAAGCAAAATCTTAAAAGATATTTCCATAAAAAGGAGGCCCTCAGTATATAAAGGAAAAATAAAATCGCATACACACTGTTCCTAGGTTTATTCCTTTGTCAAGTGACCAGCACCTTGGAGATCTAGTTAAGAATGCACTTGGTAGGGAAGAAGCAGGATCAATGAGAAAAGAGCTCAGAACTCTTGTAGGTATCCACGCAGCCAATCTGGTCCCCAGCGAGGAGGATTCTCAATGACACAAGTCAGAACCAACAGCTGAACAAGACACAGGAAGCACCTGTCACTGGAGCCAGGTGCCTGCGAGGTCAAGGAGCTGAGGACGATGGCCCTCTTCTCTCATTCCTGACAGCTAAAAGATAAAAAGTTGGCCAACCCTTGAATTAGGATTATCTGGACCATGCTTTGTGTGTTTCTTGAAAATATCCTACCATGTCTCTCCTTCTGTTGATACTCATTAGTCAACGAGGGCTAGGAAGACACTTTTGACAAACAGGCTGGTTTTCCTGACCCAGCGGGATGAGGCGGTGGCACAGTACAAACAGATCAGGGTTTGGTGAGAGCCTCTGAGCCGGAATTTGCTGTAGGATGGAGCTTCACTGTATGATCTGGGGAAGGTTTCAAGGAGCAAGGATTACTCTGGTTTGGAGAGATCATGAAGTGAGGAAGTGTCCAAAAGGGTACACCTTAATCAATCTTACCTAGAGGTCAAAAGGAATGAAGTAGGGCTAAAGCCCTAACTGACAGAGACAGTGTAATTCATATAAGCCAACAAATAAGGATGTTTGGTCACTGGTTGGGCCGATGTTTTTCATTTGTGCTCAGACATGATTAAGGGAGGGTCCTGTGTTTGTCTTGTTCCATCATAGTCCCTGAGGGCCTTCCTCTGATGCTGGTCATTTGTGAAACTGTTTATGTGTATTAAGCAGCTCTGAGCTCCAGGCCAGTTTCCAACTGACACAGGTTGCATTTAAAACTCTCACATTCCCTCTTCTGTTCCCCATATTAAATCTCTATTGTCTCTTTGCCTTCAAATGTGTCTCTTTCTTCTACCAGGTGATGAAATCCACCCTTTCAACTTCCCTTGTAATACATAGCACAGGGGTGGGCGTATAGACAAGAGAGCTTTCACATTCTGAAAAGTTCAATAGGTTCAGTTATAGAATCACAAGACCTGACTTTCGATCCCTACTTTCTACTTGCTAAGTATCCAACTTGGGCAAATGGTTCAACTGCTCTGAGCCTCAGATGGGGAATATAGTTCCCCAGCCCACAGGATTTCTGGAGGCAAAAAGAAAAGTGAGGATACTCTGCATTCATAAGGAGTTAGCAAAGCAGCAGATTCTCAAGAAATGTGCATTAGGAAGATCCGCAGAGTAGGGAGGCAATTGGAATGATCAACACTTTGGCCAAGGGTGGCAAAGGACAATTAGCGTACAAGACCTCTAAAGACTCCAGAGTAAATACAGGGAGTTGAATAACAGGTAGAATTCATATCACCTAGGTGACCCTTCAGCACCTAGAAACAGCCTTCACGGTAACCAACTAGGTGTTGACTTAGCTAAGAAAGCCATCCTCTAACATTTTCTACTCAGAAAATGTGCCACTACTCAAGCATTGTGATACAGAAGTGGACAGACTACATGGCATCTTCCCAAAGATGCTCCTATTCTATTGAAAGAGAGACATAAACAAAACAATTCCAGTTCCGCATAAAAAAAAAAAAACAATAAAAACTTACAAAGTAAAGCAGAGAATAGAATCAGGAGGAGTTCATTCTACCAGGGGCTGGAGAGGAGCAACTAGGAATCTCAGGGAAAACCACACAAAAATGGTAGTGTTTCAAGTGGGCTTTGAAGGATGGATAGGAGCTTTCAAGGCTGATAAATGAGAAGTATCAGGGGAAAGTGATCTCTAGCAGAAGAGTCAACAGTTGCAAAGGTATAAAGGCATGGAATACCCTGATGTCCCCTACAATCTTGAAAACCATTCAGAAGTAATTCCTATCAAGGGGGTTGTGGTTTAGATCTAGGATGCCCCCAAAGGCCTCACATCTTCAAAGGTGGGGATTTTAGTAGGTGATTGGATCACGGAGGCACTGTACTCAGCCATGTATTCATCGCGTGATGAATCCCATGTTAAGTGTGCTGTTGGAGGTAGGGCCAGTCAGAAGAGGCAGGTAGGTCACTGGGGGTGTGACCTGAAATGGGGAATGTCCCACCCTGGTTTCTCCTTCCTTCTCTGCTTCCTGGTCACCGGGATGTGAACAGCTTTCCTACCCCCAGGACCTGCCACTGTGCTGCTTCTGCCTGGAGCCAGCCAGCCTTGCAAGGACTGAGACTTCTGAAATGTCTCAGTGAGCCAAAAATAAACATTTTCCCTTTAAGTTCTGGGTGTTGGGTATGGTGTCTCAGTGATAAGGAAAGTGGCTAAGACAAAGGGGTATAGGGCTGCCATGTTAATTATTATACTATCCTCATTCAATAACAAAATTTACATGGACATAGGATTTCCTTATAAATCAAGAAAGCAATGAATGAGCACCATCTCTGTTATTATCAGAAGTTTTCATCACTGTGATAGAACTTCAAGCATACCTAGAAGTGAATATATATATATATATATGGTTTGCTTTATAGTTATATTAATGTTTTCTGTCTTCTTGTTCCATATTTACAACTCCTCAGAATTAATTGTATAGTTAACTGGTTTCAGTGGTCAAAACCAGACTTTTTAAAACAATGATTGTGCCAATACTGAGTTTTTAATGTTTTATTCAACCTTAGTTAGCTGCTGTCTATCTGAACAATTTGTTCAGGAAGGTTATTATCCAAGCACACAAGATTGCCAGCCGCTTCTGAGTTTGGCTTTCAGGAAGTCAAGTTTAGATAGTTATTTGTGAAATGACAGGCCACCAGAGAGCCTGAGGCTCTCCCCAGCCTTTTTTTTTTTTTTTTTTAACCAGAGACTCCAAAGCTAATTTAGGGGCAGCTACTAAGAGCTTTGGGCTTCACGGATTGTGTGAGGGAACACCCCTGGGGTGGCCAAAACGGAAAGTGATCTCTGGCCAAATTTACTGGCCAGAAAAGCCTCCCCTAAAGAAGGCTTTTAGGATGTGCTCTGTACACTACAGAGGAGTGGGCATGCTTCTAACGTGGTGGCTATTCTCTCCAGCTCCCCTGTGTTGAATCTGCTGGCACGAACAACTGGCTAAATAAAGCCGCAGGGCAGCTACGTTGTCGGGGCAGGAAGTCGGGGCACAATGGGTCCGGTGAGCATGAACATGGAGAGCGCTCCCTAACAGAACAAAGCCTTTTCTGAGTGACTGAGGGGATGATGAAAACACAGATGCCGCCACACATACAAAGAGGCGGTTTTAGACAATCTGGGCGGCTATACAAAATTACCATAGGCCGAATGGCTTAAACAAGAGAAATTTAACTCTCCCAGTTACAGATTAGGTTCCAGTGAAGACCCTCTTCTGGCTGCTGACCCCATTCACAAGCGCTCCACCCTCAGGACCTCATCGAACCTGGTTACCTCTCAGAGGCCCCACTCCTGATACTGTCACCTTGGGGGTTAGGATTTCGACAAACGGATTCAAGGGGTACAGTGTTCCAATGCAGAGTCCAAATGAAATTGTTTCGTGAAACGGGGACATGTAGAAAAAAAGTTCTAAAAAAATCTATTATTTTATGTACATGACCAAAATGGTTATATGAACTAAATAAATAGACATTTGATTTTCTCATCCACATCTCTAGACATTTAAATAGTCAAATTGGTAAAAAGAAAAACCCATTTTACCATCTCATTGAGGAAATGAGAGTCCTTGTATATTCAGGATGCAGAAGAATTGAATATTGAATGCTATGTGGAGACCAGGAGAGATCTGAGCAGGATTAGGAAGGAGGGTTGGGGAGACCATGTCTTTAAGCCACTGCTTCATTCTCAAGAACCATCTATGAGGGTCACTCGGGACTTTGGAGCTGTGTGTGTTCTCGGTCTAAACATCCCCTTGACCTCTCTACCTCTTGCTACTCTGCCTTTGACACTCCCAGGTATCAACCTCGTTTGCTGTTCACAGCCTCACTTCCTGTTCTGCTGCCTGTGTTTAAACACTTTCGTAACTCTGTCCTTATCCATTTTTTATTTTTACTTTTTACTTGAGCATTATGGAGATATAATTTATATACAGTAGAATGTGTCCATTTTAATGTACATCGTGAATGTGTATTGATAGAAAGAGATAGGTCTATATAACCACTGTCCCAATCCCAATCCCAATCCAGATGAGTGTCTTCATTCCCTGGGTAGTCAATCTTCCCTGTCACTGTGAACTACTTGTCACGTTTTAGAATTTTCCATGAATGGGGTCACATAGTATGTGCTCATCTGTATCAGACCTCTGTCGTTCAGAGTGATGTTTCTGAGACTCATTCATATCATATCAGCAGTTTACTCTTTTTTGTGGCTGAGAAATACTTTTAGAGAACACACATTATTCATTTATCCATCCACATGTTAGAAGATGGTTGGAGTTTTCCAGGTTTTGAGTATTATAAATAAAGCAGCTATAAATGTTCAAAGTCCTGTTCTGCCTTTGTCCAGTGTTGGGAAATGGTTACTTCATATATTTTGTCCAGTTGTCTAACTGCTTATGATGGGAACAAAAAATGAGCCATGAACAGATTCATCCTTAATTCTCATCCACAAATTTGCCTTCCTCATCTAGGGAAGACAGAGTCTGTATCCTTTTCCAGAATGTCCTATTTGACTCAATCCTAAGACACTTCCACCTCCAGAAAACATTCTTACCAATCATATTCCTGCTCTGAAAATGGAAGTGGGTTATTTAAAAATCAGACTTTGATGACCAGGATAATAATAACCACTGATAAGTCATGGTGATAGTCTGTGTCCTCGGATGTGATGTAATGGGGAGGATACATCACTGTTATGTTCTTCACCAAACCTCTGACACCAATCTAAGCATGAGAAGCCTGATTTCAGGGACAGCTGATAAAATACCTGACCAATGCTCTTTAAAACTGCCACAGTCATGAAAAACCAGGAAAGACCAAGAAACTGTCACAGACCAGAAGAGAGTAAGGAGACAGGACCATTAAGCATTATGTGACATCCCAGATGGGATCTTGGATCAGGAAAAAAAGCACAAATGGAAAAACTAGTGAAATCTCCATAAAGTCTGGAGTTTGGTTAATAATGTTGTACCAGTGTTGGTTTCTGCATTTTGACAAATGCATGGTGCTGACGTAAGATGCTAACAACAGAAGAAACTGGGAAAGAGAACTGTCTGTAGTATCTTGGCTACTTTTCTTCAAATACAAAGTTATTCCAAAATAAAACATTAAGTATGAAGATAACAAAAGTTTAACATTTCCAGCACCTAAAAACAATAAAGTACAAGCCCTGAGTAGGGGCCATTCCCACTAAACCTGCCCTGCCACCATCTACACCTTTATCTCTTGAGAAAGGGAGGAGAACCTTGGTCTACTTGCCTTCTCATTCAATCTTTAGTTCCTCTAGATCTCCCTGGGATTTGTGTCATTAAATTGTTGCCTTGTTAATATAGCCAGGAGTCCTTAGAATGGCCTGTCCCAGAGATTGGCCAATAAACTGTCCCAAATCAATGACAAGGAGACTCATTTGGGCACATAAGGGATGTATGCTCCACACCAGCTAGCCTAAGGCAGAGAAAGAGACCATCCAAAGCTTTTTGGACAGCAATACAGCATCAAATTCCCTGCCTTTTCCCTCATTTTCTCTTTTCTTCTGAAAAGTGAAGAACTCCAGTGTGGGTGAGGCAACCATTTTACAAACCCTGCACTCAGCTCTGCAGTTTTATTTCCCAAGGTTAACGATCTAAATAAATCGGTCCTGTCTTGCCTCTACTAAGCTGCCTGAAAAATGATGTTTTATAGGCAGCATAGATCAGATTGGTACTTTCTTCCTTTGAAAGTTATCCTTAGTAGAAATTCTCACTCTACCTAATGAACCAATATTAGTTTAACTACATGTTGTTAATTAAAAACAAAGTTTTATACAGGCTTTTTCCCCCCAGAGAGAGGGGAAAAAAAGGAATATTGTGCTCCAAAGTTCCTGAAACAGAATAGTTCTCCCAGAATTTATAAGCCTCTCTTAATGCATACGATGAAATATCTTTTAAGGGTGTCTATCTGGGGGGACCTCATTCTCCTTCCAAGAAAGATCTGACCACAGATAACTCTCTATGACCCAAGTCATTTAGTTCTCATGTGTGCGGGAAGACTTTTCATCCCATATTCTCAATTTCACCCACAAACATTCAGGTAAGTCTACATGAATTGTGTGCACAAGAAAACAAAGGCCACTTCTCATGGTCATTCCAGCCCAAGATTTAGGAAAGTGCTTTCATTTGTGTCCTTCCAGAAGTAAACCCCGAAATAAGGATTCAAGTGAATCTCATTACTTTTCTTGTTGCTGAGACAAAATATCCAACACCAAAAGTCAAGGGAGAAAAGGTTTATTTAGCTGACAGTTTGTAGAGGTTTCAGTCCATAGTCAGCTGGCTCCAAGGCAGGGGGCCATGACAGAGGGCAGCACAGGAGAGAAATAGTACGTGGTGTGGAAGGAGCAGAGGGGCCTGACAGGAGAGAAACAGTCTATGGTGTGGAAGGCAGAGGGCAGCAAGCAGCAGCAGCAAAACAGCAGAAGCCACAGCAGCAAGACCGCTTCTCCCTTTTATCCCATTCAGGATACCAGCCTTTTGGGTTCTACCAAACACACCCAGGGTGGGTCTTCCTTATCTACCCTCTTAATCCCAGTATCACACCCTAATCCAGCCACTTTTGAAACTTCCCGTCTATTAGCACATGTGGCTTCGGGGGACATCTAGATAAAAGCCATAACAAAGTGTAAGTAATTTATTAAGGAATAACCCAAGGGCACATGATTTGGGAAAAGAGAAGACAGGGGAGGGAAGGAAACCAATATAAAGGGCATGTTCCAGGTAAATTATTATTGCAGATAACTGTGGTTAAACACAATGCCATGCACTGGGCCCAGTGTAGAATACATGCCCTGGAGTCATGCATCTGAGACCTAAGAGCTGGGTATTGATCACTCACCTTTCTATCATCAGAGGTTGGCAACTACTCTTGGGGGAAGATGCTAAACTCCAAGCCCTTCTAACTTCTGCCCACTGTCAGAGTGGACTACAGTGAACACTGCAGGCAAGAGAGACAGGTACTAGCAAGTGGAAGTTAAGCCAACTTCCAGGGCAGTGGAGAAAGCTGATGGGAGGTGGGCAGGGCACTGCCACATATGCAAAGCAGTGGATCAGAGCAGAGAGGGGCTGGAGCCCAGTTCTCCAGCCCTGTGGCCATATGGCTCTATCCTATGCCTTTGTCATCAAGAAAAGAATGTCTGTCATACTTTCAAACATAGAATGGTGATTAGCACCACTCAGTGGACCTTCTGGGTGGAACTCACCATGCCTCTTCTTTGTGTGTGGTCCTCAGGAATGGTACAGTAGAAAGATGATTGAGCCAGGAGAGTTGGTTGTATCACTAATGGTGGCTTTGAGTCACGTGACCTCCTTGAAACTCACTTTTATCTGTCAGGGGAAGAGACTATACTATTACCTTATTAGTACATATCTTGAATGAAACCTAATATTATCTCAAGTCTGTAATTGAGAAAATGGGCACCCTGAGTTGCTGAGAGAACCAATGAGACAATGGCCTCAACATCATTGTATATGTTATGGGCTGAATGCTTGTGTCCTCCAGAATTTATATATTGAAGCCCTAAGCCCCAGTGTGATGGAGTTTCGAAGTGGATCTTTTGGGTGGTAATTAAGATTAGATGAGGTCATGAGAGTGGAGCCCTCCTGATGAGATTAACACCCTAATAAGAAGAGGAGGAGACAGGAGAACCCTCTCCCTCTAAGAACACACACCAAAGAAAGGCTATGTAGGGACACAGCAAGGAGGCAGCTAACACCAGGGAGAGGACTCTCACCAGACACTGAATCTGCCAGTATCTTCACCTTGGACTTCGTGCCTTTAGAGCAGTGAGAAATAAATGTCTGTTCTTTAAGCCACCCAATCTCTGGTATTTTGTTATAGCAGCCTGAGCTGACTAAGGCAGCCTCCTACAAAGATAAGGTAGTATTGATAAGAACTACATGAGGGAAGTCTTTCGAAAATAGTTGGAAGAGAGATACCAGAAATATATCTTTCACAGGCTGTCCTTGAGCTATTAAGGATATTCTAACTGATGCATGAAAAAGGACACTAGACTTGAAGAACTGTAAGATCCAATCCATGATCCTTATTTGGATTTTAGTTTTAGAAAAACAGTCATAAAATATATTTTGAGACAACTGGAGAAATTTGAATATGGAACAATAAATATATCAGGTGATATAAAGGAATTTTAGTTCATTTTGTCAGGTGTGGCAATAATACTATGGCTATGCAGGAATGTGATCTTATTTTTTTTGGAGACACAGGTTTCCATATTTAGAGGTACAATATTATAAGAACTGTGTTTGATTTAAAATGATTAAGCAAAATATAAAATGAAAGCAAATCCCACAGAGTGGTGGTAAAGACATTCAAATACTGTTTTCCCTATTTTGTCCATGTTTGAAGAGATTCATAATAAAAGTTTCAAAATGTTTTAAGGAATTTTTAAAATAAATATTCAAATATCAGAAAAGCAGATAGTATAATTGGGATTTACTTATGTTGTTATACTGAGCCCAGTTCATTTATTTTTAATTGAAATTTTTATTGAAACAATTACAGATTCACATGCAATTGTAAGAAACAATACAGAATGTTCCTGGGTATATTTTATCCAATTTTCCCATAGTGCTAACATTTTCCACTTTAGTTCTTCCTATAAGCTGTAAAGCTTTGCTTTTCACAGTTGATTTGATAATCAATAATCCTTTTCACTTAATAGTTTTGTTCACTGATTTTATTTTCCTGCTGATTCCGAGTGCTGTCTTTGCCACATAGCCTGTGTGTGTGTGTGTGTGTGTGTGTGTGTGTGTGTGTGTGTGTGTTTACATGTGTGAGAGAGACAAGAGAGAAACAGAGATGGAGACTAGATGGGGTTCTGGGCTCCCTCTGCTCCATTAGTTTATTGTCAACTCCTGTGTTAATGCCACCATGTCTTTTTTTTTGGTACCAGGGATTGAACTCAGGACCTTGAGCTTGCAAGGCAGGCAGCAGCCACCATGTCTTAATAGACACACAGTTAGAAGGTTTGCTCTCAGAGTCTGAACCCAGTTCCACATCTAAATTTTCTTCCCCTCTCTATCCATTACTTTTCTGGGTAGTTTTGAGAATTACCAATGACTACTACCAAAATCACTGTTTGGACGTTGGTAGAAAAGATGCATTATTTGGAGGGAAATTTGCATACCAATACCACTGAGTCCTCCCATGAAGCAGAAAGCATCCTGAATAGGAAAACTTTTAAACTCTGCTGGATGTTATGCATTCGCCCAGCATGTGAAGCCGGCCTACAAAGAATCTGGTGGGTTTGAAATGGCCCTTCTGCCCATGACCTATATACATCTATCAAGACTCCCAGTTGTTACCATGTACTCCTGCTGGATGTCAGAGATGTGGTTCTTCATGCTGTTTTGTCAGTGTGTTGTACAGAAACCCAAGGGTCCCTGAGTCCTTTCCTACCAATCAGCACCAGTGAGCTTCACATACAAGGGACAAGAGGAGAATGAAAATAAGAACACTACGGTTTGAAGATCAGATAATGCCCAGAATAAATCTCTGCACTTAAAAGGATTTGCATCTTGTAGCTTAAGCACTTTTCTCAAACAAGGGCTCTTTCACCCCCTTCATAATCTAAATCTTAGAACAATTTGGGGGTAAGCAATGAGAGATAAAGAAGGAAAAAGACAAGACTAAAGGGAAATTTTCCTTAAAAACTTTAATTCCACAAGAAAAAAAAAACCCTAATCCTAAAAGAAGTGGGGAAAAGAAAGAGATGAAAAGATAGGTGAGCCTGGCCTTAATTCTAGAACAAAAACAAAATAAAAGGCAGATAATAGGCAACAGGGATATAGATCTTTTGCTATTAAGAAGGGGACCAGGACATGGAGGAAGGGGTAGGAATGAGGAAGGGAAGGCATTAAGTACATGTATTATGTTCATGTAGCAACTCCCCATGATGAATGTAATCTCTACGTACTGTAAATATGTACTAATAAAAAATTGTTTAGAAAACCCTAAGAGAAGAGGATACAGCCTGAAATTGTGCCTATAGGACACAATATTTCATCTATCTAATAAAACAACATTCTATGGCTATACAGGTGCTGACAATCAGAATAATGCCTTCTTCCTTCTTGGGTAAGGAGTTAGGAGGATGGTTAAGAGATGACGAATTTGATGTGGGCAGATGAGCTGACTTAGTTTCCCTCCCCCAAATCTGTTCATGCACTATTTACTCATTATTCATTTATTAATTTACGTTAAGTACAGATGTCCCTTGGTATCTGTGAGGTATGGATTGCAGGACACCACTCCCATTGCAGTAGCAAAATCTGTAGATGCTTGAGTCTGTTATAAAATGGTGTAGTATCTGCCTATAATCAAAGCACATTCTCCCAAATCATTAAATCTCTACATTATCTGCAATACCTACTAAAGTATAAATGCCATGTAAACAGTTGATTTGCTACATTATTTAGGAATAATTACAAGGAAAAAGGGGACCAAGACATGGAGGGAGGGGTAGGAATGAGGAAGGGAAGGGATTAAGATGTATTATTTACACCCCTGCAGCAGGCCATTGTGGGACATGGCTGTAATCACAGCACTCCAGAGGCTCGGCAACAGGATCATAAGCTCACCCCAGCCTGAGCTACACCGTGAGAATGGGGTGAGGGGTAGGGGTGGGTGAGGCAGAGGAAGAGGAGGAGCTGAAGGAAGCAGA